>NC_080404.1:47250375-47562500 GCF_030265065.1 Corythoichthys intestinalis | reverse complement strand
TAATTAATTACCCCCCAAAATCTAAAGATAACCGTCCAAAAACATGTACTGTACATTATATTAAAAAGATACTGTGAGGTACGTTGTGTTAAATGCGTTCTATTGAATGACTATTCGGGCTTTAAAAAAAAAAAAAAAAACTATTCGGGCTTCACTCGCAAGTGAGTCTTAACTCGAGCCCGCCGTCTGCACTCATAAAAACATATCGGGACTCGCAAGAGGAGTTGGCGCCGGGGTAGCAGCAGCAGCTACAGCAGCATGAAAACAAGGAAGTGGGACCTGACGCCGTCAGGAACTGCAGGACGACGGAGACACTGCTGGGGGACGAGGTACTGTTTACAGGATCAAAAAAAAACTGACTGGAGAAAGAATGGCGGACGAGACTCCGGCGCCGTAAAGTCGAAATCACAGGAGTGGGGTTTGTCATAACCCGGGGACTAGCTGTATATACTTTGTACTATACAAGTATGCAAACCATGCATTTTGGGGAATGGTTTGAGGTACATGTTGCACCATACTAAATAAGTAAACTGAATGTGAGTAATAAATTCAGCATTTACATGTTTGTGTTTTGCTTCTTCCCATATTTTACTGTTACAATTGATTACCTGTTAAACCAGTTGAATGTGATTCTGTTCAAAAATGGAGCACCTGCCTCTGGATTCTGTTGAGGAAAGTTAAAGGTTAAGTGAAAGGCGGAAAAAAAGGTGGGAATTGCAAATACCTTAGCTATAACGTACCTTTTTCACAACCTCTTTGACTTCTGGAGAGATGTCCGCCAAAGCAGAGAGGATGAGTGCGATTACTTCCAGACCAAAGGAGATGCAGAAAAGGCAGAATCGAGGGAGGTCAGCAATCTCTCCCTATCGATCAATATGGAGTTTAATAACAGGGTGTGACCAACAATGAAAGCCAGGGCTGATTGATATAATGTTGAATTCTACCAGTTGGTTTTACTGCTTGCTCTCACTTCTTACCTGCCTAAGCGCCTCTCGTATGATTGTCTGCAGGTGAAATACATCACACAGAACTGCAAAGAACCAGAAGAGGAAGAGTGTGGCGGAATCTATTGATCTTCTCCGTCTTAAGCCTTCTTGACACAGCAACATTATCACCTAACACACAAAAAAGAGAGGGTGATACAATATAAGATCATGTCGTCCCTCCACAACAAAACCTAGAGTAACATTTCCATACATACCCATGATGCAACATAAATAATGGGGTTGGTATAGTGCACAGTGGGGTTCTTTGCAGGTTTAGGTGTGTCTTGGCTCTGACCATAATCTTCTCCTAAAGTGATGGACAGGCCTGCTATGGCAGTCAGGAACAGCAGGGATGCAACAAGCTGGGTGCAGAAATCAAATAAAAATCTTAATTCCATGAACAATAATCATATTGCCATGAAAAGTCATTTTTTAGCCTAAGCACATATGTTAGATAGGATTATCCAATTATTTATAACAATAATTATTTAATATAATTTCTAAAGTAGTGGTTCACCAAGTTGTTACCTATGGATCCGCCTAGTTGTAACTTACTTTTATATGTGTTATTATTCACACATTTTTAAAAGAAATTATCCATCCATCCATCTTCAATTATTTAGCCTCACACTCTCCCTCCTGCTACTTTTCTTGGTCAGCAGTGGCCTGGAGTTAGCTACAGTGCCTTGCAAAAGTATTCGGCCCCCTTGAATCTTGGAACCTTTCGCCACATTTCAGGCTTCAAACATAAAGATATGAAATTTAATTTTTTTGTCAAGAATCAACAACAAGTGGGACACAATCGTGAAGTGGAACAACATTTATTGGATAATTTAAACTTTTTTAACAAATAAAAAACTGAAAAGTGGGGCATGCAATATTATTCGGCCCCTTTACTTTCAGTGCAGCAAACTCACTCCAGAAGTTCAGTGAGGATCTCTGAATCATCCAATGTTGTCCTAAATGACCGATGATGATAAATAGAATCCGCCTGTGTGTAATCAAGTCTCCGTATAAATGCACCTGTTCTGTGATAGTCTCAGGGTTCTGTTTAAAGTGCAGAGAGCATTATGAAAACCAAGGAACACACCAGGCAGGTCCGAGATACTGTTGTGGAGAAGTTTAAAGCCGGATTTGGATACAAAAATATTTCCCAAGCTTTAAACATCTCAAGGAGCACTGTGCAAGCCATCATATTGAAATGGAAGGAGCATCAGACCACACCAAATCTACCAAGACCCGGCCGTCCTTCCAAACTTTCTTCTCCAACAAGGAGAAAACTGATCAGAGATGCAGCCAAGAGGCCCATGATCACTCTGGATGAACTGCAGAGATCTACAGCTGAGGTCGGAGAGTCTGTCCATAGGACAACAATCAGTCGTACACTGCACAAATCTGGCCTTTATGGAAGAGTGGCAAGAAGAAAGCCATTTCTCAAAGATATCCATAAAAAGTCTCATTTAAAGTTTGCCACAAGCCACCTGGGAGACACACCAAACATGTGGAAGAAGGTGCTCTGGTCAGATGAAACCAAAATTGAACTTTTTGGCCACAATGCAAAACGATATGTTTGGCGTAAAAGCAACACAGCTCATCACCCTGAACACACCATCCCCACTGTCAAACATGGTGGTGGCAGCATCATGGTTTGGGCCTGCTTTTCTTCAGCAGGGACAGGGAAGATGGTTAAAATTGACGGGAAGATGGATGCAGCCAAATACAAGAACATACTGGAAGAAAACCTGTTGGTATCTGCACAAGACCTGAGACTGGGACGGAGATTTATCTTCCAATAGGACAATGATCCAAAACATAAAGCCAAATCTACAATGGAATGGTTCAAAAATAAACATATCCAGGTGTTAGAATGGCCAAGTCAAAGTCCAGACCTGAATCCAATCGAGAATCTGTGGAAAGAGCTGAAGACTGCTGTTCACAAACACTCTCCATCTAACCTCACTGAGCTCGAGCTGTTTTGCAAGGAAGAATGGGCACTTGCAGCTGTAATTGGAGCAAAAGGTGGCGCTACAAAGTATTAACGCAAGGGGGCCGAATAATATTGCACGCCCCACTTTTCAGTTTTTTATTTGTTAAAAAAGTTTAAATTATCCAATAAATTTTGTTCCACTTCACGATTGTGTCCCACTTGTTGCTGATTCTTGACAAAAAATTAAAATTTTATATCTTTATGTTTGAAGCCTGAAATGTGGCGAAAGGTTGCAAGGTTCAAGGGGGCCGAATACTTTTGCAAGGCACTGTATTTAAAGTTAGCGATGATTGAAAGGGGTGCTGCTTTGATCTTGCCAGAGAAGCTTGGTCGCTCTACCCCTCAAAGGTGCACATCTGTCCATCATTGTTTAGCTTATTAAATGGTGTTGGTGTTATACTTATATAGCGCTTTTAGTGATAGTGTGCTGTGGCAACTCATTGTGTGACAGGCTGTTCTCAGCAGCGTGAGTGGACTCACTCAATGAAGCATTTTATAAAGACAAGCATTTTTCTACGTTATTCTTGTTTTAAAATAATTCCCATTATGAAGGCGGCACAAAGGGACAGTAACATGTTTAAAGAAAAATGTTCCTGTTTATAAACAACTTTTTTTTCGGACAACACTTTCGTATCGGACAGGGACTCGGTGGCAGATTTTCATAATCAGGTGCAAAAATATGCGACATCCCTTACTATATGAACACACACACACACACACACACATATATATATATATATATATATATACATACATACATACACACACTAGTATATATGTATATGGTGGAAAACAGACAAGGCTGAAAAAGCAGTTTCTGCTCTTATGCCACTCTTTAAAATAAACTGCTGTATTTTAAGCCAAAAGAACTGTTGTGTTAAATAGAACAGTATGTCTATATACTGCCATAGTAGTTGTATGCCACATTAAGCCCCCAAACTATTTTTATATATAAAATCCCCAAATAGTCCAGCTGTGGCCATTCACAGCTGTGTCTTGACACTCGGTGAGACATGCTACAAAGAGTTTTTGGATCGAAACAAGCTATGTAAGCAATAATATCTTGTTAAAATCATGGTGTCTTTAATTATGCTCTCATACTCTCAGCTCGAGTTAGGGTTGAGGGGTTTAAAAAAAGTTCTGTCACCCCCCAAAAAATACCATCCTGTTCAAAATATTTCTTCCCCCAGCAAATTGAAATTTTAAGCTTTGCAATGATCTACCACACATGCATATAGAACTGTTTTGAAATTTGGCCAAATTGGGGGTCTCAGAGCAGAACCTCAAGTCACCTGTTTTCCGCCATAGATATCTTTGTTAACATCAACCATTTTTAACAATGTTGTACTATATGTTACTGCTTTTCAGATTATTGAGAAAATGAGGTGCAAGTTTTTACTTAAAATACAGCATGTGTGTTATGAGTCATTTCAAAATTGTTGTACAATTACATCCCACAAATCAAATGTTAAATATTCCAAATCCAAGAAAAAATGAACATGAAGTTCCTCTGGGAATTTTTATGGTCAATTTGTACTGAGACCAAAAACATTTGTCATATTTAACTTACTGTAGATACCTTTGATTTAATTTCAAACCACCCCAAGTAACCCTGATAGCAAACACGGCGCTCCGCATACGCATAACACGCACTGCGCGTAGGGCACCAACTGCCCAAAGGGGCACCAAAAAAAGAATCAAGTTTGTAAAAAATCCTAAAAAATAGTAATTGTAATAATAACAACAATATATAGTATTTAAAATAAAACTTTGTAAAGCCTGATAAATGCAAGTAATACAAATATAAGTAACATAGGCTCATTATTAACACAAAAAAAGAATCTCCTGTGCGGCCCTCTCGTCAGTCTACCTTTGGTGCCCTCCCCCCCCAAATTCCCTAGTGGTTTGCTCCATTATGCGTCAGTCGCAAATATGGCAGAAGTATATTCTTGAAAGGAAATGTTACCGAAAAGACAACAAGAGTCAGGGGCAGAAGAAAGGAAGAGGAAAAAGCAGCGAGATGATGCCCGCCAAGAGCGTTTAAGTGGTCTGGCTGTCATCAGCATCAATGGGGAAATTGCACAGAAACTGTCATATGATGACCTGATAGCTGATTTTGCAGCGCGGAAATGCAGACGTGTGCCTCTGTAGGGCCACTAACAACTGATTCTTGCACTTTAATGTTTGTATTTAAAGTTCATTATTTATGTTCATTTACAGATGTTTATTTGTAAATAGTTGTGGAATTTATTTTTTTTATTTTAAATTATTTAGTTTTATTTATTTGAGTATTTGGTGCCATTGGTAGTTTTTTAAAAAAAATTTATAAAGACTTAATTATTATTATTTATCTATTATTTTTGTTTTTTGTTTCATTTTGTTTTTGTTTGGTTTGACAGTTTGTGAAACATTTGTGAATGTGAATGTTTGTGAAATGTTACTGTTGACAACTAAGTTATTTCGTAAAATAAAGCAGTACTGACAAATGTTCAGATATTGTTCATTTCTATCATTGGGGGGGTGGATGGGGGGGTTGCCACAAAGCATTTATGCCTAGAGCACCAAAATAGCTAGCGCCGGCCCTGCCTGATAGCATATGATCTAAATGAGACATGTGTTTCTTTACTGATTTACATATTAAAATGTGTTAATCATGTTATGAAAATTTAACCACTTATCTGTAAACAGAGCTAATTAAGATTTTGATCGTTTATTCTCTATTATGAATAAATATGTATCTCAAAATCTGAAAAGTGAAGGTTTATTTTTCAATCATTTTTAAGCTAAAGTATACAATTAAGCCCTTGCACTACCTGTTTGCAAAGATAGAGTTTGGAGATGTATCTTGAGTCCTTCGTCCTCCTGCAGAAAGCCAGCAGGTGCCATGGGGCACAGAGCCATAGGAAGCCCAATGGGATCCACACCAGCACCGTCTGCTCCACACATACTGGCAGGTCCGGATCCTCTCTTTCCAAATATGAAGAGTTCTGTAGCATAATATGAAGAAAAATACTACTACGGATACAGCTACTATCTCAACTGAAGACTTGCATTTTAATTCAACAAAGGTTGACAATATTATTTTTGTTTATTGTGAAATTTGAATAATACATTGTGTTACTAAAATTGTTCTTCAGATTTGCCTCAAGTCAGTGAATATGCTGAGTCATTTGTTATATAAAAGAATTTACTGTCTTGTCACATGTTTACTGGGGTATAACTCAAATGACGAAGGTGTACATAAAAAACGTCATTTATTGATCAATTCTGTTTTATGTGCATATAATTTCATTTTAATTTGATTAGGAAATGTCTGATTTTAGGTATGTTGGACACAATGTGACGCTTCACAAATAAAACCTGTAAAATAAATGTAAATGAGACTCGTTTAAATACAGTAAAGGTTTCAGAAGTATGTGTACCAGTGATTATTGAAATGAATTGAAACCACCAAAATTGAACATAATCTGTAACTTAAGTTATTTTGATAACAGGAAAAACAATGCATAACATAAATTGTGAGCTAAATCCTCCAGTGTCATAAAGCCATGTTTTAACAACTATTTGAGACGTGAACAACTGCATAAAAAATTAAACTATTCACCCTAAAAAAAAATAGGGTTTGCGAGTACAAATGCATTGATTTTAGGATTGATTATTAATTCAGATATTGTGCATGTAACTGGTAGGTCATTAAAAGTTTGGATATTTGTCTAACTTAGATTTGTTGAAATTTACATTTAACAAATGAAAAACAAACTTAAAAATCTTAATTTACCATCTTTACATTTTCTTAACTATCACAAAAAGCTTAAAACATCATCGTGAAATTTTTCAAATTCTTTACACGACCACTGAGCTGATCACAAATGACATCATGTGTAATAATTACGATTGGCAACTATCATAAATAATATCACAATTTATAAAGTGTTATAATCTTATTTTCCCAGATGGTAACACTTTAAAGGGGTTCAACTTTGAAGGTTCCTTCATGACAGTTACCAAACTGCAAGTTTCGTAAATACAAGGATGTGCTTGCAGTCACATTTAACCAGTCACACTCACCCAGAAGACAGATCCACAGTACTCTTCCAGGACGGCGGCACACATGGTCCTTGCTTACAAATGCCCTGGAGTGACACCTAACCTCCTCAGGCTCTGCTCAAGAGCTCCTCACACACTCCCCTGTCTGCCCACGGGATGACAATGGCAGGATATGACGCCTGGAGGACTTTGAGCCATAAGTCTTTTAAAACTGAAGGCAAAACTTGAGCACATAAAAGTGATGAGAACAGATTCACAAAAAGAATAATGCAGTCAGACGATTATCCTCTAGGTTGTCTTCAAGTATAAACACATGCAACCCTCATGTTAAAGCAAATGACAAATCTGCAGTCACTGAAAATCCAGTTTGCGCTAGTCTTTCCAGCGGCACAATTCCTCTCACAGATGTGTCTAAAGTTCAACTGTTCGTGGAGACAACTGCATCAAGAGAGAGGAAGCCAGAAAAAAAGAGGGAGAGCACGAGAGAGTGAAAAAAACGAAATGGACTTGCCCCTGCGTGCAAGAGCGCAAAGTTTTCTGACCAAAATGGAATGCGTTTCAGGGGAAGGGTGGGGAATGAGTTCATTAACAGACCCCTTTTCCTGTTGCGTCGCAAGCTCTCTGCATAATAAAAACATTTAAGGACCGGTCTTCATATCAGATTAAACACCAAAAGCCGTGCAATCAAACCTGCCAAATCTTTAAAGGATGCAAAAAGATAATAAATATGAAAAGAAACACGAAAAAAACGAGTATTGGAGTGTTTTTTTTGTTTTTGTTTTTTTGACGAGTTGGCTAAACAGTTTTTTCCCTTCAACAATGATGACGATTGAACTCAAGAAAAAAAAATGGCCAAAACACAAAAAAAGCTGTGGTAGTACACACATTATTTTCTTTTGTAACCATGTTATTCCATTTGCTTGTAATGGAAAACATGTGTTCCTGTTTTTGTGTCAGTTTAGGAGAGGAATATAAGCAGATAGAATAGTGGCAAAAGAAGTGAAGTTGTAAAATGAAAATTTTCCTTGTAAAATGACAAATTATAACTTGTAGAGCAATTTATCACTTTTTTTCCATGTTCATTTCACAATGCAAAATTTGTAAATACTAGCTGGGGGTTTTTTGTTTTACAAGTTAAAATTTGTCATTTTACAGGGAAATTTTTCATTTTACAACTAGGTTAGAAGTAACTTTTTGACTCCAAAAACTCAACAATGTGACAAATCTTGTAATTGGTAATTTTTTAACTTAAACCGTAGCAAAGAAAAAACACCTGTTGAACAAAAAAAAACAACAACTTGCAAACGGACACTTACAAACATTTTACAGTGCAAAATTTGGGAATACTAGCTGGGGGTTTTTTTGTTTTACAAGTTAAAATTTGTCATTTTACAGGGAAATTCTTCATTTTACAACTAGGTTACAAGTAACTTTTTGACTCTAGAAACTCTACAATGTGACAAATCTTGTAATTGGTAATTTTTTAACCGTAGCAAAGAAAAAAAACACCTGTTAAACAACAACAAAAACATCTTGCAAATGGACACTTACAAACATTTTACAGTGCAAAATTTTGGACTACAAGTTGTTTCTTTTATTTTACAAGTTAAATTTTGTGATTAAAGGGAAATTTTTCATTTTAAAACTTAACTTCTTTTGGCACTATTCTATCGCCATAGGAATATGTCACATAAATCTTTACCATAATGTACACGTGAATGTTATGATTCATATGAACACTGCAATAGAGTTAGGGTACAGCAATGAACCTGCCTGGGATGGACCCGAGGTTAATGATTATAAATTAGATAACACCACATGGCACCACAACACGGCTGACTCATGATGCGCAAGCAGCTTCAATGGACACGTGAAGTCAGTGCATATACCAAAGTCCACAATGATAATAGAATAACATAAATAATAGCTGCTTAAAGTTCATTGAGAGCTACAAATGATGGCAATTAGGTTATGTTTGGTGTTGGCTGTTGTAGATTACATAATTTATGGTGTAACGATAAAAGATACGCCTCCAAACAATGAAAGAAATCATTTTTCATCCAGTGGGAGGTGGAGGCAGCTGGCAAAGAAAGTGGAACGCAACATAATATTGTACAATGAATGATAAATACAACAATTAATTTATTCCCTATGTTAAATAACTCTGGGGAAAATGGAAAACTGTAGTTTGTCAATAGGTGCAAACATTAAAAGAATTCAAAGTAAGTAGGTACTTAATCTATTGAGATGGTAATATACTAAATAGTTTTTCCATGTGGTTTGGACTCATAGTAATAATTACTTGAAATGTCACAAAGTCCCAGCTAATACATTTTTTTAATCGGTGCAAAAAAGATCGTTGGTTCCATTTATTTGTGTGTGTGTGTAACTGTTAAACAAGCTCTATAAGTAGACCAAATCACACTGTAGGTGTAGATGAGGGAGAAGGTAGGATTAATAGTAATTTATTTGTTGTTGTTTATCATGGATTAAACTAATATTTTCAAGCAAGGGAAAATTTTTCCATTAAATCCTGAAAGCAATTTCATGCCTCAGTGGATTCAACTGTAACGCTTTGAGTTGTATTTCTTCTGCTATGGTCTCAATTCACATGAATCAACCAGTAACTTCACTGTGAAAAACAGGTCCATAAAGGCTCACAAATGCCTTTCATTGGACCATAATGCTCTGAATGATCCTAAAAGTTGATTGGTTTATGCTTCAAGGATCTGTCGTGTTTTTCTGCTACCTTAAGAGGAGACATGCAGCTTGTGCCCCTTCAGTGTAACATCTCTTCTTGTATGCATGTGGGTGGTCTGCTTCTCAGTGTTGTGCAATGGAAAGTTAAAGTAAATAAATAAAAGTACAACACACACACACACACACACACAAATGAAAATTAAATAGGGATGCATATGTACAGTGGGGAGATGGGTACAAGGGGTTTTCCCATTGGCAGTGTATCAAATACTTGTTGTCCCCACTGCATATACATACATATTTATATTATACTATAATTCTCTGAAGCTATACACACAGATGTGCCATCAAAAGCCAGACATTCAGTACCCTCCATAATTATTGGCACCCCTGAAAAAGATGTTTTTTAGCTTCTAATAATTTTTTTAAATTCAAATAATATGGGACCTTAATGGAAAAAAAAGAGAAAAATCCAACCTTCAATACAAGTCCATTCATTCAGTGGGGAAAAAAATCCCACATAAAGAAAAAATTATTTGACATCAAATAATGTGTGTCACAATTATTAGCACCCCTGGTGTTAATACTTTGTACAACCCCCTTTTGCCAACAAAACAAGGTCTGGGGACTGAAATGGCCATGGGAGGAGCTTGATTTTGTGTCTGGTGAACCATCTCTGTGTAGATTTGGCCATATGTTTAGGGTCATTGTCTTGCTGAAAGACCCAGTGACGACCCATCTTCAGCTTTCGGGCAGAGGGTAACAGATTTTGATTTAAAATGTCCTGGTATTTCAAAGCATTCATGATGCCATGTACCCTAACAAGATTCCCAGGGCCTTTGGAAGCGAAACAGCCCCACAGCATCACTGACCCACCCCCATACTTCACAGTGGGTATGAGGTGCTTTTCAGCATGCGCATCTTTCGTGGCACGCCAGACCCACCTAGAGTGTTTGTTGCCAAAAAGCTAAATCTTGGTCTTATCTGACCAAAGCACACGGTCCCAGTTGAAGCCTGTGACCGTGTGCTTTGTTTCCCTCGCTGACCAAACCACACGGTCCCAGTTGAAGGGTCGTCACTGGGTCTTTCAGCAAGACAATGACCCTAAACATATGGCCAAATCTACACAGAAATGGTTCACCGGACACAAAATCAAGCTCCTCCCATGGCAATCTCAGTCCCCAGACCTTGTTTTGTTGGCAAAAGGGGGTTGTACAAAGTATTAACACCAGGGGTGCTAATAATTGTGACACACATTATTTGATGTCAAATAATTTTTTCTTTATGTGGGATTTTTCCCCACTGAATGAATACACTTGTATTGAAGGTTGGATTTATCTCTTTTTTCCATTAAGGTCCCATAATATTTGAATTAAAAAAATCTTTTTCAGGGGTGCCAATAATTATGGAGCGCACTGTAACTTACAGGAATGATGTCAGCCATTTGTGTTCAACTGTTTTTAATACTGTATTGTAGTGTTTATACTTTCTTACAAAAATGTCATTTTTCTCATGGCTCAGTGGTAGCGTAGTTGTCCCCCAATCCAGAGGTCGTGGGTTCGATTCTCCGCCCTGATGAACTCGCCTAAGTATCCTTGAGCAAGATACTGAACCCCACACTCCTGGTGCTGCATCACCAGTAGGTGGATGGCGATGTAGTGTAAAGCGCTTGAGACCTTGAAAGGTGGAAAAGCGCTGGTTCAAAGCTGGTTTTACCGCGGATTGGAACATATTCTCGGCTCTCCCGTTCACCAGCTGTATTGTTGTAGAGACGACTTTCGGCGCGCAAGAGTGACGTAACTCGTTAAGAACACGTCACGCGAATAAACGAATCTGATTGGACGGTTGATTTTGTACTTGTTCGAGAGGCCGTTAATGGGCTGGGTCCCAGACTATTTCTCACAGTATTTGAAAAATACAGGGAGAATAGTCTGGCGGTGCCAGGCAAGAAAAGCGCTATACAAGTATAACACCATTTACCATCAATAAAGTAATACATGCACAACACATGGCTGAAACATATAAACTTTTAATTGAAATCTTCAATTATTTCAAGTACTATGAATTTTGTTATAATCAGAACTAAAATTAGTAAGATCACAGTTTTGGCTGATTTCCCAACAAATACAAAGTTCTGTAAACAAGTTTTGTTTTTTGTTTTTTTCTTGCACAAAACACAACAAACGCCTCCCCATTCTGCTATACACATCTCTCAATTGCTTTACACTTTTCTGTGACAATCCCAGCCAGAATATCTCAACAAATGGGGTCCACTATCCATGTTAGGCCAGTGTATGACTCATTTTGAGATTAACTATACAGGCTTTTTTTTTCATGAACATCTGAATGAACATAGACAAATATTTCTTATCATTTGACCAATATCTTGAATTGTAAAATGAATAAATAACTCTGGCGCTGTTGATTTAGTAATTACTTATGAATTATTCAGTGTCATTTCACAAGGTATTTCGGGCTATTGCGTTAAAAGTGCGTACTTTGTTCACATCTGCGACCTTCAGGCTGTACTCTGGTGCCGTGAGAGAAGCTCCCATTGCCACGCTTCTGTTCCTGCAAGGCAATGGAAACAACATTTTACACTAAATCTGACAACAGTACAAAATAATATGTGGAAAAAAAGTCTCTATGTTCAAATTTTAAGAAACTAAGGCAGCAGAGGAAGAATAACCAGTCAGAGACAGACAGCATTACAGATTGTTGTGCCCTTCCAGACACACATGCGCAGCCACGAACTACTCTATTAGATAAGGCTCCGGAAGCTTTGCTCAACTGTTTGAATACCCACCTTTGGAAATTAAAATCCTTTATTTACTAACAGCTGACCCTATGTCTATTGCAAACAGAAGCACCACAAAGTGACCTCATGCAGACTTAACCAATTAATCACCATTTCTGCTAGACTGCTATGGTTTTCACCTCTGTTTGACTTTCAGTTAATGAATGTTGTGCATTCCCCCTGAATATATTGCTATTTACTAGGGGTGTAACGGGACACAAAAATCTCGGTTCGGTACGTACCTCGGTTTTGAGGTCACAGTTCGGTTCATTTTCGGTACAGTAAGAAAACAAAATGCAAAATATAAATGCTAGTTCATTACACACTTTTGGGCTTTCAACAATAGGAACAGTAGCCTATACAAAGCTAGAATTCTGCTCAAAAAGTAGCGGGTATTTAAAGTAGGGGTGTCAAAAGATTAACATTTTTAATCGAGTTAATTACAGCTCAAAAATTAATCGTAAGTAATCGCAATTAATCGCAATTCAAACCATCTATAAAATATGCCATATTTTTCTGTCAATTATTGTTGGAATGGAAAGATAAGACCGAGATGGATATATACAGTGCCTTGCAAAAGTATTCGGCCCCCTTGATTCTTGCAACCTTTCGCCACATTTCAGGCTTCAAACATAAAGATATGAAATTTAATTTTTTTGTCAAGAATCAACAACAAGTGGGACACAATCGTGAAGTGGAACAACATTTATTGGATAATTTAAACTTTTTTAACAAATAAAAAACTGAAAAATGGGGTGTGCAATATTATTCGGCCCCTTTACTTTCAGTGCAGCAAACTCACTCCAGAAGTTCAGTGAGGATCTCTGAATGATCCAATGTTGTCCTAAATGACCGATGATGATAAATAGAATCCACCTGTATGTTATCAAGTCTCCGTATAAATGCACCTGCTCTGTGATAGTCTCAGGGTTCTGTTTAAAGTGCAGAGAGCATTATGAAAACCAAGGAACACACCAGGCAGGTCCGAGATACTGTTGTGGAGAAGTTTAAAGCCGGATTTGGATACAAAAAGATTTCCCAAGCTTTAAACATCTCAAGGAGCACTGTGCAAGCCATCATATTGAAATGGAAGGAGCATCAGACCACTGCAAATCTACCAAGACCCGGCCGTCCTTCCAAACTTTCTTCTCAAACAAGGAGAAAACTGATCAGAGATGCAGCCAAGAGGCCCATGATCACTCTGGATGAACTACAGAGATCTACAGCTGAGGTGGGAGTCTGTCCATAGGACAACAATCAGTTGTACACTGCACAAATCTGGCCTTTATGGAAGAGTGGCAAGAAGAAAGCCATTTCTCAAAGATATCCATAAAAAGTCTTGTTTAAAGTTTGCCACAAGCCACCTGGGAGACACGCCAAACATGTGGAAGAAGGTGCTCTGGTCAGATGAAACCAAAATTGAACTTTTTGGCCACAATGCAAAACGATATGTTTGGCGTAAAAGCAACACAGCTCATCACCCTGAACACACCATCCCCACTGTCAAACATGGTGGTGGCAGCATCATGGTTTGGGCCTGCTTTTCTTCAGCAGGGACAGGGAAGATGGTTAAAATTGACGGGAAGATGGATGCAGCCAAATACAGGGACATTCTGGAAGAAAACCTGTTGGTATCTGCACAAGACCTGAGACTGGGACGGAGATTTATCTTCCAATAGGACAATGATCCAAAACATAAAGCCAAATCTACAATGGAATGGTTCAAAAATAAACGTATCCAGGTGTTAGAATGGCCAAGTCAAAGTCCAAACCTGAATCCAATCGAGAATCTGTGGAAAGAGCTGAAGACTGCTGTTCACAAACACTCTCCATCCCCATCCAACCTCACTGAGCTCGAGCTGTTTTGCAAGGAAGAATGGGCAAGAATGTCAGTCTCTCGATGTGCAAAACTGATAGAAACATACCCCAAGCGACTTGCAGCTGTAATTGGAGCAAAAGGTGGCGCTACAAAGTATTAACGCAAGGGGGACGAATAATATTGCACGCCCCACTTTTCAGTTTTTTATTTGTTAAAAAAGTTTAAATTATCCAATAAATGTTGTTCCACTTCACGATTGTGTCCCACTCTTTGTTGATTCTTGACAAAAAATTAAAATTTTATATCTTTATGTTTGAAGCCTGAAATGTGGCGAAAGGTTGCAAGGTTCAAGGGGGCCGAATACTTTTGCAAGGCACTGTACATTCAACATACGGTACATAAGTACTGTATTTCTTTATTATAACAATAAATCAACAAGATGGCATTACCATTATTAACATTCTGTTAAAGCGATCCATGGATAGAAAGACTTGTAGGCCTTAAAAGATAAATAAAAATAATAAACAAAATATATAAATAAATAAAATATATAAATATTTATAAAAATTTATAGAAAATAAATAAAAGATAATAACTAGTACAAGTTATAGAAATGTTTCTTCATGTTTTCGTTTTAATAAAATTTGTAAAATTTTCAATCAAAAAATAAACTAGTAGCCCGCCATTGTTGATGTCAATAATTATTTACACAATGCTCATGGATGCTGAAGCCTATAAAATCAGTCGCACCCAAGCGCCAGCAGAGGGCGGCAAAACTCTGAAAAACACAACAAGTACACCTTTCACTTTGCTGTCCTTTTAATATGTTTGAGCGGGGCATTTGTGCGTGAATTGCGTCAAATATTTTAACAGGATTAATTTAAAAAATTAATTACCGCTCGTTAACGTGTTAATTTTGACAGTCCTAATTTAAAGATAATAATCCAACAACAATTTGCCTTTCAGACCCCGCGTATTGGTCAGCTTTCTTTCTGAAAGAAAGAAGAAAAAAGAAATCCTGTGCTAAAGAGAAAAGCAATCCCAATGATGAAGATTTTAACATGAATTTTACAAATGAAATGCCTCAATGATTTTTTTTTTCTCTTATGAACGGTTTTCAAAAGCTTTATTGGTGGATTTTCTGAAGTTAAAGCGCCACACAGAAATTCATAAATTTAATTGTGTAAGCAGGATCTGTGTAATATTCATATTGTTTAATTATAGGTCTTTTAGCTCATTTCAATTTATTTTATTTAAATGGGATATTATTTATTTTATTATGTGTTTGTACTTTACAAATGGTATTTCAAATGCTATGTAGTATTCATTTATATTGTATAACTTTAGTTCCTATGTGAATATTAGTTCCTACTTGTTTTGTTGTGGTAGGATGGCTTTGTATTGAACATGGGGTCGTGTTGGTTATTATTATAGCAGAGAAGACAACTGTAAATCAACAAAGACAAGTCAAATGTCCCCCGATCTACCACTCAAGAGATCTGATGGACTCAAAAAGTGGGTTACGATTGCATATTAGTTTGAAAATCGACCGGATCCACCATGTTTTTACAAGTGTGACTTACGGTCTGCTAGCTTGTAGTATTGACGCAGGAGGGCCGCGTCTCGCGTCAAATAATATCGCCTTGAGCCGCTTCTTGTACGCGTCTAACACGCGGCCGCACTGCGACTGGTGTGCATTGGCTGATTGACTTTAACAGCCGCGTTTCACTGCGTTCTCGCGGCGGCCACGTTGTCGCACCGTTGACGTTTCTGGGTTATACTGTCCTATCGTGTTGGTCCTCATTATAGTAGAGAAGACGGAGTAAATATTATCTACACAAAGAAACTGTTACCCGATCGACTCACAGCCAAGAAAAGTAAGGGTTACATTACGTCAGAAACTCGTTCGGTACGCGTCCGTTCCGAACTGAGCACCAAGTACTGAAACGGTTCAATACGAAATCATGTACCGTTACACCCTTACTATTTACTAAAGATACAAATAAACAAACCTAAATTTCATGGCAGAATCTCTACTGGAACGAGCAGAGCAGTGAAACTCTTGAGCACCAGATCCCTCGAGGATTCTTTGCAGATTTCGTTCTGTGATGCCACCACCTGCATAAATGAGATTAAATTGCAACCCTGACTAAAAATATATATTTAAAAGTCATACAAACTACCTTAAAAAAGAAAAAAAAAAACGCTAACCTGGCATGATGATAATTCTACCCTTAGCCTGGAAGGGAAGAAAATCACAAGTTAGCATGCAGGTACAGTATGATACCGTTGAGGACATACAATTGCTCAGTAGAAGATCAATGCGAGGTGCACTTAAAATGAAATACAAGCAGACTTCATTAGCAGATTAAAATTTTAAGTTGCGGAGGATGGTCTGTGCTGCGAAATGGGCATTTGGAGACCAGTTTCCACCTAGGACACTGTTGTCTGTGTGCTCAATGCGTAGGTTGAGGTTTTATGAAAAGACGATGTGCATCTTTGATGGTTATTGTTGGCAATTCATATCCTGTTCTTTTTGAGAACAGGAAAATGAAACTTGTTGCATTTGGACAACATGGAGGTTTTTGTGCCAAAGCTTGACACTTGCCCAGTGCTGTCTGCAAGCACAGACCCTCGCTGTGCTGGTACTTGGTGCCCATAAATTAATCAAAAAAAAAAAAAAGTATGCTGTGTGTTGCGCAGCACGATAAGAAACTCATGTTGCATACAGTGGGGCAAATAAGTATTTAATCAACCACTAATTGTGCAAGGCCTGTAATTGGCAACATGGGTAAACCTCAACTATGAGAGACAGAATGTGGGAAAAAACCCAGAAATCACATTGTTTGATTTTTAAAGAATTTATTTGCAAATCATGGTGGAAAATAAGTATTTGGTCAATACCAAAAGTTCATCTCAATACTTTGTTATGTTCCCTTTGTTGGCAATAAAGGAGGCCAAACGTTTTCTGTAACTCTTCACAAGCTTTTCACACACTGTTGCTGGAATTTTGGCCCATTCCTCCATGCAGATCTCCTCTAGAGCAGTGATGTCTTGGGGCTGTCGTTGGGCAACACGGACTTTCAACTCGCTCCACAGATTTTCTATGGGGTTGAGATCTGGAGATGCCCTTGCTGATGGAAGGCGATTTTATCTCAAAATTTCTTGATACATGGCCCCATTCATTCTTTCCTTTACACAGATCAGTCGTCCTGGTCCCTTTGCAGAAAAACAGCCCCAAAGCATGATGTTTCCACCCCCATGCTTCACAGTGGGTATGGTGTTCTTCGGATGCAATTCAGTATTCTTTCTTCTCCAAACACGAGAACCTGTGTTTCTACCAAAAAGTTCTATTTTGCTTTCATCTGACCATAACACATTCTCCCAGTCCTCTTCTGGATCATTCAAATGCTCTCTAGCAACGTGTAATGGCTTCAGCAGGGGGACACGTCTGGCAGTGCAGGATTTGAGTCCCTGGCGGCGCATTGTGTTACTGATAGTAGCCTTTGTTACTGTGGTCCCAGCTCTCTGCAAGTCATTCACTAGGTCCTCCCGTGTGGTTGTGGGATTTTTGCTCACCGTTCTTGTTATCATTTTGACACCACGGGGTGAGCTCTTGCATGGAGTCCCAGAACGAGGGAGATTATCAGTGGTCTTTTATGTCTTCCGTTTTCTAATAATTGCTCCCACAGTTGATTTCTTTCCACCAAGTGTTTTACCTATTGCAGATTAAGTCTTCACAGCCTGGTGCAGGTCTTCAATTTTGTTTCTGGTGTCCTTCGACAGCTCTTTGGGCTTGGCCGTAGTGGAGTTTGGAGTGTGACTGACTGAGCTTGTGGACAGATGTCTTTTATACCGATAATGAGTTAAAACAGGTGCCATTAATACAGGTAACGAGTGGAGCCTCGTTAGAAAAAGTTAGCCCTCTTTGACAGCCAGAAATCTTGCTTGTTTGTAGGTGACCAAATACTTATTTTCCACTCTAATTTGGAAATAAATTCTTTAAAAATCAAACAATGTGATTTTCTGCTTTTTTTTTTCCACATTCTGTCTCTCATGGTTGAGGCTTACCCATATTGACAATTACAGGCCTCTCTAATCTTTTCAAGTAGAAGAACTTGCACAATTGGTGGTTGACTAAATACTTATTTGCCCCACTGTATATTGCTACAGAGATCATGAGCACAGTCCACGAAAATAGGGCCCTTGATGTTAAACTTTTTCTCTATATCAATTGTCAAAATTTAGGGAAAAACGACAAGGTACATGAGCTTTCTGGCATTACCACTGTATATGCTCTATAGCAGTGTTTTTCAACCTTTTCGGAGTCACGGCACGTTTTTACATTGGAAAAAATCTTGTGGCACACAACAAACAAAAAATGTTCCAAAATGACTTTCCGTACAGTCTATTATTTAATCATAATATAATTTCTCAATATTTATACTTTACTCAGTATATTTGATGGAATGTGAAACATAATGGAGTAGGTTTCGTGTCATCCCTGGTAAAATAAATCCGAATGAAACCTAGCTTTCATTGTATTGCCTTGCCTTTGAGCTCTCCGTCTTTGCTTTTTCTTCTTATTTTTTTTTTTTAAACACAACTCATAATAGACCTTCATCTGGGTCAGAATCTTGTCCATGGCTCAGTTTGGATTTCAAAGTTGCCCTTTTCAAAAATCATCCATCACTGCCACCACAACTTCTGTGTGCATCACAAGGAAGGTTGTTGGTCGTGTGCAGGCAAGCGTGGTAATTGCTCCACTTCCATTCAAGAACTGCTTGGAATTATAGCCATTAGCCACCTTGCTGTCCGCGACAATGTGGACCCCAGCAAATCTACTTACTTCATTCGATTAGACTCGTCAAGTGTCGATATGCACGAAAGTATCCTTTCCATTTTAACCATATGTGACAGCCGTCAATCCTCCCCATGCGTTTTATTCCAACACATTGTCCAGGACAGATAGGTGACTGATGGCTAGAAATCCAGGCAGTTTTTGAACGTGACACGAGCAATAACTCGCTCGCCTGCACACGACCAGGTAAAAAAAAAAACGATATTGGATAAATTCTCGTGGCACACCTGACGATGTCTCATGTCACACTAGTGTGCCGCGGCTACATAACTGAGAGACTTGAGCCTGTAACTACCCAATGTAATTGCAAGCTAGTTAATTCATAAGACATTTCCAATTTTCTGTATCGCGACTTTAATAATGGGATTATTACTGCAAAAGTTATCCTTTGATTGACTGTTGACCAATCCTGGTTGTTTCCCTCGCTCTCAAGGTATGCTGGGATAGACATCAACTCACCTATGCCTCTAATGAGTGGATCGATGGCTAATCACAGTTTAACAATTCAACGGGTTGATTCTACTCCTATTATTTTCCTTACAAAGGTCAAGTATGGTAGTATTTCAGGTTCAACTGCACTCCAATTTGTTCTTACTTGCTCTACCAGGCGCTTAATTAGTGGTAGTCCCTCCAATGCAGAGCTATCACAGCCGCTGGTCAGCACACGCTGAAAACCCAATGACACAAGTGTCTCCAGGGCAACAGCTACATCACAGACCATGTCAAAAGCTGGAGGATATAAAACAGTGAAGCAATATTTGATTTTCATGAGCACTATAGTCTTTATGGCTGTAATTTTAAAATGTGGTCTAAATATTGGCTTTTGAGAAATACACAATTGAGTGCAGTACCTCGGTGGAAGGTGACGGGTAAAGGACGAGCAGCAGCTGAAGAGAAATGGAGAAACTTTCATTATTAAAAAGTCCTGTTTTAATAAATGATTTATTTATATATATTTTTTAAACTACAGGTCTAGTATTACTTCTATTTAGCTCAGGGATGTAAAAACTATTGTGTATGATAGATACAAGTCAAAAACATCCATTAAGCTATACAATTCTTAAACAAAGAGACTTTTTATCACAGAAATGCACAAGCATTCCCTTCTGGATTCAGGATGTTATCCCCATAAATTTGTGAGTTTCTCAAGATGCTGTGCCTGCCTGGTAGGTTAACTTAAGCCTCTAAATTGTCCAGAATATGAATAAGGATGATTGTAGGTAGATCCCAGAGGTTGCGCTAGACTTTTTCGTTGTCTGTCATTTTGACTGACAGGGTCATAAAAATCCGGTCATAATCTATTTTTACCTGTCACTTAAATTTTTAAAATGTTAATAATGACATATTCAATAGTATTTAGTTTTCATTCATCTTTAATTAATGTTCTGTCCAAACAAGCTTAACAGAGAATCCACACCGCGCCATCACACATCAAGCAGCTGTGCGTTATTAGCGCCTAGCTTGCCTTGAACACGGCTTTTTAGGAAGGGTCGGACTTGACAAGTCATAAAAAAAAATAAAAATAAGGGTTTGAGGATAAGCCTGAGAATGATCGGTTTTCTCTCTGCTCCATATAAGCAATATTTCAACATTGCTTACACGGCCGAGAGCCAGGGCAAACTGCTCGTATGTGTGTGTGACATGAACGAACAGTGCGTGCATGCTATCGATCCAGATACTTTGAATATAAACCTGTACAGGGATAATTTATGCCTGTTATTTGTGTCCTCTTTTTAATAAGCAAAATATGATATCCCTGGAATGACGGATGACAGCCAGCATGTGTGATTGTATGGTCATTTGTTTTGATGCTTCTGCGCATGCGGGTCGTCTTGCTCAGCGCATGTCGGACTGCGAATTAGTGCGCAGATATGACAAAAAATCGGATTCGTGCTTTAAGACCTGTAGTATGAACGTAGCCATAGGCTTGTTGCTGTTAAAAAGAGGACACAAATAACAGGCATATATAATCCCCGTTTAGGCTTATATTCAAAGTATATGGATCGATAGCATGCACGCACTGTTCGTGCATGTCACACACACATACGAGCAGTTTGCCCCGACTCTCAGCCGTGTAAGCAATGTTGAAATATTGCTTATATGGAGCAGAGAGAAAACCGATCATTCTCAGGCTTATCCTCAAACCTATTTTTATTTTTTTATGACTGTTGTCAAGTCCGACCTTCCTAAAAAGCCGTGTTCAAGACAAGCTAGGCGCTAATAACGCACTGCTGCAGCGCTACCGTAGCTACCGTACCGTCTCTCGCTTTTTGATGACGTAATTGCTGCATTAAATCCGATTTGCGGGACTGGACAGTACAGACCGCCGCGACAGTCTGGAAAAATGTGGCCCAAAACGGATTTAGACCACATGCGAAAGTGACCCAGATCGGATTTGAAATGGTCCCGTTCTATGCGACTTGTCACGTTCAGACCGTCAAGTTAATGCCTCACTCGAGTCGGAAAAACACGAAAAAATCGGATTCGTGCATTAAGACCTGTAGTATGAACGTAGCCTTAGTTCGGACGCTCAGTTGCCTTGACATTTTTCTGAGTAAGGCCAACGATGTCATGCATCAAGAGAGACAATAGCTAATTAATATGCTCACTCGCCACCCAGTGGTCTGGGGTGTGAATTGCAACCTGTCAAAATGACGGATGGACTTCAGTTTTTTCCGTCACCGTTTTAAAAAACCGGTCAACGACGGAAAATATTCGGTTAACGCGACCCCTGGTAGGTCCTATGATTTACTGATGATCACTCTGTTGTGATAGTCCTCATTTGCTGTCATAGCAAGCCTGAGGACAGGTGCTATAAAAAATGGATGTGTGAATGCTTGTAATACAATGTATAATAAATGTCTAACAAATTATATCAATTATAAATTATACAGGCACACAATACCCAGAAATTCCATACAGAGCTCCTTATCCACCTGTCCATCTTCTGTCAAGAATCCCAGCACAAATCCATCAGCCCCGTGGTCCTTCATCACCTCCACATCTTTCATCATGACTTCCACTTCCCGGTCTGAGTAAAGGAAGTCACCACCACGAGGACGAATCATCACATAGACTGGGATTTTTACACATCTTTTTACAATCTGCAGCAGGCCTGCAAATAGATGAATTATATATTTGCCACTCAACTTAGAATCATACATTTCTCAATAGAATCGGCTCACCAAGACTGGGAGTGAGGCCTCCCTCCATAAGACTACAACACAGCTCAAGTCGACCAGCACCTGTCAGAAGACAAATTTTAAGCTGTATCAATAAAGAGGTTAGAACAGCAAGCAATCACTGTGGGGAAAATTCACTGTCTACGTGAATGCATTAAGAGTTCAGTTCACAAGCTTTATAATGAAGTAGTTTAGTTCATAATTGTACAAAGAAAAAAGTTTCTCATAGTTATTTTTTTCGGCCTAATGTGTTGCTGTCAACTATGCTACTTTGCAATTCTTTGTAAATGCATAATTTTCTATCTTGTCTGCCCCCCCCCTCAAATTTAAAATTTAAAAAACTATCAGAACTACAATCATACTGGTGAAGTATGAGTAAGTCCAAAAGTGTGCTTGCCCAAGGCAAGCACAATTCTTGATTCTAGGGATACCTTATTAATTGCCAAAACATTTGGCGAGTGGTTGTTAATAAAAGTTTGTTCAAATACACATTGGTTAAATTGGTAGTTGATAAATAATACGTTAATGGATAATGAAAAGGGGATGAAAAATACAGTATATCCAACAATTTAAGCAACATTTGGTAACTTTTCAGCTTTGGTCGATTTTAGCGACGCCAGTGGGCATAAGTGGTAGCGTTTTGCCTTATGGAAGACTGCGTTTCCCATGAGGACCAGCGCTGCATTTCCCAAGAGGACCAGCACACACCCGCATGGTGTCGTAAAATTATGATGGTCGCCTGCAGATAGATTAAACAGCGTTTTTGTTTCCGGCAGCTGTGTGAAGGATGAAAAGTAATAAGGTAATAAATCCAGTTGTGGCTAAAGAATAGCATATGACGATTAGCATAGCAGCCGTGTGGTTAACTCCCCCACCCCACTCGAACTCGTCAGCGTTGACGAGTTCGGTTAGGGGGAGGAGGGCGTTACACCAGCGAGCAAAAGCCGGGCCAATGTTTATTCTTGAGTATCCTTTTATCTTGGTAGCCTCTCTTTGTTTTTTTTTTTCGTTCTAGGACAAAACTTTTGGTCTCTGTTGCTCTGCCATCTCTGCAGAATTCACGCGAAAGCGTTGGCATCGATTTCTGTCTTTATAATGAATGGGGAAAGGGGGGAAGTGACGTATGCCGTAAAGAAGTCAGCACATTTGTATTTTTTGTGTGTGCGGCAGGGTTCCTGCCACCCTCCTCGAAGTTAATTAGTTCCGGTGAAAGTGATACAGACCCATCAAGAAATAAAAGAGGTGTCATTCAACTAGTTGACAGGTGACAATTCGATAAGATAATTATTAATGGTTTTTAAATATCTGCTTTTACCAATGAAAGCTCATAAAAAAGTATTGATTGCTATAATAGGATGTTCCATGATTGATTGCAGTAAGAGACATTTGTGATTTGTTATTGATAACTATAGACATGTTTAGCTCTTGATAGAACTGCCTTGTCATTCTGTCAATCTGGGGCATTTCAGAAACCATATTGAAGCATTTTATTACTTGCCAAATGCTATTGCTTCATGAAATGTAATTGATGAGATAATTATTAAGATGTTTAATATATAATTGCTCTAATCAATAGCTGCTCGCAATGAAGAAATGCTTATTTCTGCTCGCAATGAAGAAATGCTTTTGCTCATTGTTGATTACCAAGAAGGAATGTTTTTCTTAAAGAACCCTTGAAGACTTTTGCCTTCTCCAGGGCAGAGACAACAACAGAGAAAGTTTTGCTTTGCTGGAATGTGCTGACACACATGTATTAATCCCACCTACTTGCATACACATACAGTATATAGCCCAAAAATTCATAGAGGTGTTGCCCGCTTGGCTCTCCATCCTTTTAAGGTTGACACTCTCTCTTGTTGCTAGGGCCATCCCAAATAAAAGAGAGGTAGAACAATTGCGGAAGCTGTACAGTTTCCCCTCCTTCTCCTTGCAAGCTTTTCAACTCAATTGAGTGCCTTCTCTCCTTATTTTGGGTAATACCATAAATGTCTACCTCAGGATTCATATTAGAACTTGACAAATCTATGAAAATATTGTATAAAGGTTGAAAAGTTACATAGTGTTGCTTTAACATTGTTAATTATAATGTTTACATTTGTAATGTTGTGAATGGTGTATAACATCTCCAGTAATAGTAATAAGAGTGCCACAAATAATTCTTATTCTGAAATATCCTTGAGAGCTGCTTAAAAAAAATCCACCAAATGCTGTTTTGTGTACCAGCAAGACCAGTCCCAAAACACAGCAAATCCATCGCTAGATTTAAAAAAAAAAAAATAATTTTTTTTTTGTACTGGTCTTGCAGGTACTGAAACCATCATATGCTGGATTTCTGAAAAAGAAACAAATCCGTTGCTGCATTTGTGTTTTTTGGTGCTGGTCTTGCTGGTACAGAAACCAGCATGTGCTGGACTTCACAACAATTTAGTCACTTTTATTGTGAAGATAAAAAGGATGGTAACTGGTAAGTAGCGTAAAAAATGTCTTGTTCACATCTTTCGTAAACTAATACAGAGTTCAAGTTGTCAAAATGATCAATTAAACACACTGCCGTTCCCTTAAGTACAATGAAGCTCTATGTAGTTATGAAGAGTTATTCATAACACACAGGGGCGGACTGGGACTAAAAAGCAGCCCTGGACTTTGACTCAGCCCAGCCCATAAGAATCGCTATACGAAGGGAAACACAGACCCCATAGGGGGGTCCGGGAACATGCCCCTCCCGGGAGAATTTTTTTTTTTTTTTTTTTTTTACATTTTATTGTAAAATGCACCAATTTCGTGCACTTTGAGAGAAAAATGAAGAAAATGTGTCTAGACTGTGACTGTCTGACTACGGGCGCTCAAAGTACTGCAAGGCTGAACTGGAGTTGGATTCATTTTCTGTACTAGCTCTATGATCAACCTGAATAAACAAATGAAAGAATTTATTTTTCAAAGCAAGTTTTATGTATCCAATTGATTATAATATATCTCTATAGATCTCTGTCTATAAAATGACTTCATTGTTTATGCCATAATTCAGTGGTCTCCAAACTATTCCACATAGGGCTGCGGCGGGCGCAGGATTTCATTCCAACAAAACAAGACAAAACCTCTGCACCAATCTGGTGTCTTACAAGTGTAATCAGTTGATTGCAGTCAGGTGCTGCTTGTTTTAGCAGAAACTTCATTGGTTAAACTGTCGGTACTCGATCGGTTAAAACAAAAACCAGGCCCCACAGCGGCCCTTGAGGACCGGTTTGGAGACCCCTGCCATAATTAATCTTGCCATACAAATAATAAATTTCAATGAAAATACAATACACATTTCAAGACAAATCCTGTATACATAAACTTCATTGGAAAGTATTAACCAGAAAACAAAACGATATATAAATGATTAATAATGTATATAACATCAATTTAACTACCTAAACTTTAAAGTAAAACCATTCATTTTATTAATATTTTGTTATATTTCTTCTGAATTAATATTGCTATGCTGCGTGTGCATACATTGTTTTACGGCTAAAATATTTTTTCTTAGGAGAGGGATAGTAGGACTAGCATACTGTAACTTGACACGATTGCAAACGGGTACATCGACTAGCTGGCACTAAACCTTTAATTGTCATTTATTTGATTTAAAATGTAGCTACCTGATGGATAACAATTGCCAGTTTACAGAGCAAGTAACCCTCTTCATCCCAATTTACTTGCCCTGCGCTTGTCTGGGGAACTTCCAACAGTTTATCGTTGCCCCCTCCCTCTTCTTTTCTCTCTCCCAGCACCGTCTGCACGTCAGAGCGGCTGCAGCTCCCTCTCACCATCGCCGGGAGCTGAGCTGTTGTTACCCGACGTGGCCGTTGCAGCCAGACTGCTGCTTGCGAAAATATTTGTCGATTTATGACATTTTAATGCTTCACTCTCCAGTTTCTTTAATTTTTTCTCTCTAACCTTCTCCGCGCCACCCTGCTCTTTTCAGTTTTTTGCCACCACCATTCATATTGTGCATTAACACTCGTCGCTATTTTGCTTCCACAAGGAAGGAACCAATGAAGGCTTATGGGGGGCCTATGGGGAAAGGCTACTCTGTGCTTTCGTCGTTCCTAGTCTATCAGATTGGCGGTGAAAAACCAGGCGCATTGCTGCCACCTGTCGGATTGGATGCGAACTGTCGATAATCAGAGGATAGGGGGGATAAAAACAGTGATGCATAATGAATGGCGGCCGCCGGCCGTCCAGGGCACCGGCCGTTCTGTGATCCTCCAGAACCCACAGATTACCAGTCCGCCCCTGATAACACAGCTAAAAAAAAAAATTAAAAAAAAACTAAAAAAAAAACACCTTCGCTCTAGTTCCACTTGCCCCGATACCCAGGAGTTGGGTTGGACTCCATGTCTATAAATGAAGGGAATACGAAATCTTTAGCGTTACTTTAGATAAATTTACTACCAACCTCCTTGCTCCGCGTTGACGGCAGACTCTACGGAGTCCACACACACCTCCATGAGAAAGGATTCTGCCATAATGTTGTTGTTGTAGTTTCTGGATATGAAAACAAACAGACAGGGACACACACAACAAGAGGCCCTCGTTAATTTCTTATCTGTAATACAGAATTTCATGTGTTGCGTACAGCTACCTGTAAAGCGGACACAATAACATTGAAGTTAATAATGGTGTGTGCGTGTGTGTATGTAGCTAAATTAAGCTAACAACCATTACTGAGGGCTAGCCTATTATTGTGTGTTAACTTTATTACATACGGTAGCGTCGGTAGGGCGAATCGTCAGTCAATGGTTCAAGTCTGCCGAAGCCCGAAAGAGTGAAACCGCCTTTGCGGTGTACGCTAAAATTTAAAACGGTTTATAACCGCAACCTAGAGTGAGGGCTGGGGAAAAAAAAAACAAGTAGCTTTGTTTATTATTAATTATAAAAAATGTGTTGGAGAAATATCTGCGCTTTTTCTGCGATTAATTTTAACAATTTAAAAAGTCATCTCACAGGAAGTGACGTCAGGGGTTCAGAGTTGACAACCATGGTTGAATAAATGCTTTCATAACAACATTGATAGCGGTGCGCTTGGTCTGTCTTTGTAGATATTAGGAGGGAAATCATGTTTATTATTTCGGTAAGGACAGCGTTGTTAAATGGATGCAGACGAGCCGGAGGAGGAACTCAGTACAGTAATGTAAGTTGAGACCGATAGCTGCTGCTAGCCTATCAGGGAGTTGTGGAAAAAGGTCGAACTTACGACTTAATGGGGAGTAGGTAACAGTAGTATTTTCATGCTATCGATGCTTTAAAATATTTTTTGTGTGAGGTGGAAGGTCTATTTTATGCACGAAATCCATAGATAGCCGTAATTTAAATCATGCCTGTGTGTGTTTTATTCATGGACATGGTGCACAGTTACGACAGTGTCTGGCGAGAAGGGGTCGTAGTACCATCGCTGCCGAAGCAGGCACTTCATCCATCCCATCAGCAGCCGCAGCCAGTGTCCCCAATGCAGCGACAAACAGGATAGTAGGTCGCTGGTTACTTGGATGCAGTGGGCTTGTTGTTGGTGCTGTTGTTCTTGGTGGCGTCACAAGGTAAAAAAAAATGAAATAATAATGTTATTGTTATTGATTTGATTCATGTATTTGCTGAATTAATCAGACTAACAGAATCAGGCCTCTCCATGGTTGACTGGCATCTGGTGCGAGAGATGAAGCCCCCTCAATCGCAGGCAGAGTGGGAGGCTGAGTTTTCAAAGTACCAGCAGTTTCCAGAATTCAAAATGTAAGATTGGATTTTTCTGTTCTTTTTAAACACACTTGTAAATGTAAACCGAAATCACACTATGCTGTTTCAAGTGAGAGTCTAATTTAGCCATTCCACAACAATCCATGTTTAATATATTTACCGTAATTTTTGGACTATAAACCACCACCCACCAAATTTACCACGAAAACGGCATTTGTTCATAGATAAGCCAAACCAGACTAAAAACCGCAACTGTCCTCTCTGTATTACGGGATATTTACACCAAAAGATATTAACCGGTAACACTTGGACAGCAGCGTCATAAGACTGTCATAAGACCGTTATAATTATGACATGACAGTGCCATGCGCATTAATGGATGCTTATGACAGATGTCATATAGTGTTATCTGGCAAATTATCTCACTTTTGAATAAATGTAAAAGATTTTAGCTGGACCTTAATGGAGTTAGTGTCATCTGGCAAATTTTGTAACTTAATGACACGGTCATGTCATAATTATGATGGTCTTATGACAGTCTTAAGACACCGCTGTCAAATACAGTATTACCTATTAACCCAAATAAACAAAAAAGCTATGGTCTATGAACTGTAGGATTCAGAATTAGGAAAAAAAGTGGCAGCTTATAGTAAAAAAATTAGGGACTTTAACTGAATTTCCTCTCTCTCTAGGATAAGCGGTACAGAAAAGTCACGAATGAATGAATGAATGACATATACTACCTGCATGTACAGCACTGTGCTAACGGAGCTGTTATTAGCATTATCTTAGTCAAACCTGAAAACAGTGAATTTTGATCAAATTGATGGTAATTTTTCAGATTATTTTCATAATTTTACACAGAAAACAGTCTATTGTCATTTTACCCGTCTATGAACATTATTGCCATAACTAGACCTGTTCATACAATGCACATTTTGGTCAGCAGAAGGCAGCCAAAATGTGCTGACTTTTTACATTGATTCCATTTGCTAAAGTAGTACCACCAATCAGCTTCAAGATGTCCATATGGCTTCACCAGCCAACCGTATGCGTGTTATGTATGTAAAACAATAGAAATTAGCTAGGCATACAATACACACAGACTACACAATTACCCTAATTTAATATACAGCAGTTTTAAAAGCCACGCCCCTCACAATTACTATTACCGGTAGATATTTAGTAGTCTTTTAATACGTATTTAAGCTACCTGCTTTTTACTTGATTTTATTAGGGCTTTCAAAGGTGTGGGGCTGTGTTTCTTTGCTTAGGGAAACAAAACACGAGGTGGGGCTTTTCCCCCCGTGTTGTTGATTTATTCTTTTTAATGAAGCTGACCTGTCTCTAAATTATCATTCTGATTGTCGTATATTTGTGTAATAGATTATTACCTGCAGGATATTGTCAAATCTGTTAGCTTGTCTGTATTTTCAGCTAGGGCTGCAGCTATTGATTATTGTAGCAGTCGATTAATCTATCAACTATTTAGTTCGAATAATCGAGTAGTCGGATTAGGAGCATATAATGCGTTGCAGAATAAATTTAAGGAGATGTCAAACAAAAGCTTCCTAAGATTGCACTTTCAAAAGAGCTTTAAATGCGAATACAAAATAAATTCCAGAGTATTTCTTCGAACTATGCACCTATGCATTTAAAAAGCAATTAAAATACCTGAAGCTCTTAGCACAACAAGAGAACAATTGGCTAACTTGCATAGCAAAAATCCGCTAGCTGATATTCTATAAAATGCTGACTTTATTTATTTATTTTTACAATGCTCTTAACAAATCATTCAAACACGTAATGCCACAAAAACGGCTAAATATAGCTATAAACTACACTACGAATGCATATTTTTTTTTTTTTTTTTTTTAAACTTATGTTGGTCTTAACAGGGAGCAGCTGGATTTTGCCATGTTAAATGAGTTATGTCATATTCACTGTTACCACTAGAGGGCAGTGTATCCACCCTAATCATTAAAACTAAATGCAAACATTTTCAAAAGAAATGATTACAACACCTTTCTAATTAAACGAATGCCGTACTCGAGGAGCAAAATTGATTTGAAGCTTTTTTTCTACTCGAATTACTCAATTGATTAATCATTGCAGCACTATTTAAAGATGTAAGTTATTTATGAGAGTCGCTGAATGGGAATATTGTTTTATGCAATTGATAGATTTATAGGTAGATTTTCTTCAAATATTTTGCAGAATGTTGGACTTTTGGAACGTTTGACTTGGGAAGTTCAACTTTAAACATGACATCTTTTTGTCCTCTCAGAATGAACCACAGCATGACTCTGCCTGAGTTTAAGTTCATCTTCTACATGGAGTGGGGTCATCGTATGTGGGGCAGGCTGGTGGGACTGGCTTACATTCTCCCTACCGTGTACTTCTGGAAGAAAGGCTACTTCACGCGCTCCATGAAGGGAAAAGTGTTGGGGCTTTGCGGATTTGTGTTCTTTCAGGTGACTTGCGCGTTATGCAATCAATTACGTTAGCTCAGTCACTGCCATTGACAGCAATAGAAGTCCTATCAATTGTGACTCCAATGTAGCTGTCTGTAAATGGCAGTCAATGAGATAAAGATGTTCACCCCAGATAATTGTTTGTGTACTATTAGGGCCTATTGGGTTGGTACATGGTCAAAAGTGGTCTGGAGGAGAAGCCAGAGTCGCATGACATTCCTCGCGTCAGCCAGTATCGACTAAGTGCTCACCTTGGTTCTGCCTTGCTCCTTTACTGTGCAAGCCTGTGGACTGGCCTTACATTACTGCTGCCCACTTACAAGGTTCAGCCTTATTTATACACGTCTATTGTATTGTTTCATTTACTAATAATTAACTCTGTTCTTCGCAAGTTGGTGGAAACTAAACGCCTCATGCAGCTTCGGAGGTTCGCCAAGGGAACAGGTGGACTCGTCTTCCTCACAGCTCTTTCAGGTCAGTTTAGGAGAAGCCTGTTAGTGTGTTGGCCTCCTACCACCTCAAATTTAGCTCATTTAAAAAAGAGAACAAACATCGCCCAGGACCGCACAGCACACAAGTACTTACCTATATAATTAGAAAAAGGCACACATTGTGAATATGTAACGGAAACGCATTTCTATCTGGTTGTCATCATGTTTTAGCCAAGAAATGTTTTTAGCTTGTTACCTCGTCATCGTCATGAAAAAATATTCGACTAAATATTTTAGTTATCGTTAGAGGTGTGCGAAATTTCCGATTCTTAGAGTATTTGCGATTCGGCCGTGGAAGATTCGAGAACGATTCACAAACATCCAAATTCTGATTATTGAATTATACCAGGTAAAGCGGAACTAAAACACAGTCAGCGCGGTCTTCGGGACGCAATGAGGAACGGACTGAGAGTAAATATCGTGTTCAACTCATGCCGCTCGATAAAAAAACAATAATACCTGACTGCGACCGACAGCCGCTACAAACTCACGGCCGCAATAATGCTACGGTAGATATCACATATATGTAGAACTAGATGCGAAATGACGAACAACGGCGGCTTTAGAACATGTATAGAGAACTAGATGCAAAATGACAGACTTGCCGGCGTTAGTAAACAGCCGCCATCTTAAAGCAGTAGACTTCTCTGGAAGGCTCTGTTTTAGCGAACCTAATTAACTTTTTCATCTAAAATGTTCCTAAATCGGCAAAATCTTGACTTGAATCTATCTTTAAATGATGAAACAGTTTTAAAACTGTCACTTCGAAAGTTAACAGAAGGGAAATTATGGAATAACGGGAGCAATTTAAACAACTTAACGGTTGATTCACAACATTATTTTTAATTTATTAATTAATTAACATTAATTGAATGTTGTTTAAAGCTGCTGATACAAAATGGGGACTTGTTTTATTTACTGTTTTTAACTGTTAACTTGATACTGAAATAGTAGTTTGGTTTATCCTGAGAGGATTTTTGAACAATTTTGGAACTCATGTACGAAACATTAAAAGCAGGTGGAGGGGGGAGTGCATCAATAATCGAATCGTAGCCTCTGAATCGTAATCAAAATCTAATCGAATCATTAGGTGCCCAAAGATTCCCACCTTTAGTTATCGTCACTGTCGACGAAAATAACAATACTTGAATAAAATACAAATATTTTGTTTGCAGGTGCTTTTGTGGCCGGTTTGGATGCTGGTCTAGTTTATAACTCCTTCCCTAAGATGGGAGAACGCTGGATCCCTGATGACCTGCTGGCCTTTTCTCCCACCCTCAAGAACTTCTTTGAGAATCCAACGACGGTGCAGTTTGACCACAGGATCTTAGTAAGTCACACTACTCGGGAATTATTAACAAAACTGCCTGCCTGATATTTATTTCTTTTTTATTTTAGGCAGTCTCCTCTTTGACAGCCATCACTGGGCTGTATCTGTTCTCCAGAAGGATGGTACTACCAAGAAGAGCTAAGATAGCCATCAGCCTACTCACCGCAATGGCATACGGACAGGTAGGCTCGCGCTGCACATGTCAAGTCACTTATCAAAGTTAGCACTTAAACTTTCTAGTCAACCTATTTCACTTGCAAATGCAAGTTATTGCCGAAAAAATTTTAAGTATACAGAACTTCTGGGAAGCAAGCAGAACTTAAAATTGTATGTAAATTACACTTAAGTATATATTTTGTGTGATTATATGCAGACGTGTTACATTTACTAGAGTAACTTTTTGAGACAAATATACTTCTAACAGTAATTTTACCACGTCATACTTTTTACTTGAGTAAATTTGTGAAGAAGAAGCGGTACTCTTACTCCGCCACATTGGGCTGCAACTAGGGCTGCAGCTATCGAATATTTTATAAGTCGATTAATCGACGGACTAGTTAGTTCTAATAATCGAGTAATCGGATAAGGAACTTGAAAAATTACCTGAGCTGAGCCTCAAACGATATATATTTTTTTAAATTGAGGATTTTTGTACAACAAAAGAACAATTGGCTAATTTACATAGAAAAAGTCTGCTAGCTTAAATGCTACGAAATGCTAAAGTTTTTTTTACAATGCTCTTAACAAATGGTCCAGACACATATTCCTACAAAAAACGGCTAAATATACCTATAAACCAAATTATGAATGCATTAAAAAAACATTAGCTCAAACAAAAACTAAGCTTACGTTGGTCTTAACAGGGAGGGGTTGGATTCAGCCATGTGAAAAGAGGCAGACCAGAAGGCAGTGTATCCTCCCTAATCAATAAACCTAAATGCAAACACTTTCAAAATAAACCATTACAACGCCACTATAATTAAACGAATACTCGAAGCAACAAAATTTAATTCAAATATTTTTTTAATCGATTAATTGCTGAAGCACTAGCTGCAACTAATGATTATTTTCATAATCAATTAATCGGACGATTAATTACTCGTCATTTCTTTCAATTACCTTCACAATTTACCTTAAAGTTGTTTTGACATCTTGTAAATGGCAAAGAAGGCAAATTGCATCACTATTTACTTCAACTGTATCGATTATCAAATTCGTTGGCAACTAATTTATTAATCGATTAGTTGTTGCAGCCTTATTGAGAAGGTAGTTTAGACAGTAATATGTCTGAAAATTGGCAAAAATGTGAATTGTTTTCCAAAGTAAAAGCAGATTTTTGTTCATATTCTACTTCGACTTAAAATATAACAAAGAAATCTGATATTTAAAACTGAGAAGTTATATATGTATGTATGTATAATGATTTCAAGGATTTAGAAAAGTTTAAGGTGAAGAATGACCTAAACGTGTAATCGGTTATCAAAATAGTTGTCGATTAATCGATTAATTGTTGCACATCTACTTTTTACCTCTCTTGACTTCATTTTTGCCAGCACAGTGGCTCATCCAGTCTCAAAAAACAGACGCAGCAACAATAATCACATGACTCCATTATTCCAAGTAGACGTAACAATACATTTACATCACCACCACACACAAGCTTGCAGTCGAATCTTATGATCACGTCTAACATCACAACAAGTGGCTTCTTTAAAGCACCGTAAAAAGTATTTCAGATCAAGTGCTGACGTCAAAATAAAAGTGCAGATTTCAAACGCTCTCCTAGTTTTTATTTGGCACCAATGGACCACGGAAAAGCATAGAAACGATTTAGTTTCATGGTGGAAAATGTGTTTAACCACTAGAGGACAGTCATGCTCTTGGGACGGGTGATTTTCATTTCTATTTTTTTCAGTCTCATCCAATAGGTTATAGTATAATAATAACAGTTCATATAGATTAGCTTGTGCTTAGAAAAAACTTGCTATTGTTTTAAAAATAAATAAGACGTTATAAGGAATTTCTCAGTACTTGTAGTTTTTTCATCGAATACTTTGTACTTGTACTTGAGTAATATTTTGAAGTAACGCTACTCTTACAATTTTTGGCTACTCTCCCTCTGATTATACACACATATATATATATATATATATATATATATATTTATGTAAACGGTTGCCAGCGCACTCTTGAGGGTATCACTAGTAGGGCTGCAGCTATCGAATATTTTAGTAATCGAGTAATCGACTGAAAATTCTATCGAGTAATCGGATAAAACATTTTTTTTTTTTTTTTAAGGTAAAGAGCAATTATAAATATACATGAGAAAAAAAGACATTTAATCCAATATTGAACCATTTTCAGTCAATGTCTTACTTTCCGATGTACATTGTTTAAAACAGCTAACAATTGCATCTCAGATGTGACTAGAAAAAAAAAAATCACTGCTTTCACTCAAAAAACTTAAAATCTTATTAAAAAAAAAAAAAAATCTTACCTAAAAATGTAATTACGCTTGATAACAAACATCACTTGAAAGCTATGTGTTTTTCCCTTGTGTTTCAATTGAATTTCCATTTGTGTCAAGGTATTTTTAAGTTCTAGTTAGTTAGTTTTAAGTTAGTCTAAACTCCAAGTCCTGATAGGATTTTGAGTTTTTGCAGTGTTCAAAATAAATGTATAATACCTGCTGTATTGGAGCACATTAGGGGACCAGTGCTACTTGGTGTTTTATTCAGCAATGACTACTGAGCTAAAACTGACAGTTAGCTTTATTATGTTTTAATTTTACACTCTCATCACTCTTCAGCGCTTTTTTTACTGATTAAATAAAGCCTGTATGTAAGACACATTAGCAACGCATCGACAGTCATCATAATCAATAGAAACCTAGCCCTCCGAAGGGCTAACGTTACTTGAGCGAGTGACAGTAACGTTATATTTGTTAGCGCTGAGAAGTCTACTGCTTAAAGATGGCGGCTCTTTACTAACGCTGACCAGACGCGGCCGAGTCTGTCATTTTGCATCTAGTTCTAAATGCATGCGATATCTATGAGACGCATCGGACATCACCTGCTACCACACTAGCATCATGCGGGCGTAGTTTTTAGCAACGTAGGCGTAGTTTATAGCGGCTGTAGGCTACAGTAAGTTTTTTTTAATTTTTTTTTATTGCTTCTTCCTCTACGCATGTGACATCAGCGCGTTGTCCCGCATTAAAAGTAGTCCGGGCAAAACGTGATGCTTAGAACTGGCAAAATTAAACGATTCCTCGAGGTGAATAAAATTACTCAGATCAGTTTTTAAACTCGAGTTATCCGAGTTGCTCGAGTATTGGTTTCAGCTTTAATCACGAGTAAGGCAAGGTAATTTTAAATTATCACAATTTAACATCTTAAGTTCAGTTTTGTCAGGAATGTAAGTTCTATCTCAAAGCTTGTTAATTTATGTTAGCACAACTCATTAACTGTTAACTTGATGAGTTATAAAAACTCAAAAATATTTTAGAGGAAAATACTTTTTTTTTTTTTTTTTTTTTTTTTTTTTTAAACACAGTATAAGAACTGAAATGTTTTATCCTTTTTTTCATTCTTAAGGTTGCCCTGGGAATCAGCACTCTCTTATTGTATGTGCCCACACCACTGGCAGCAACTCACCAATCTGGATCTGTGGCGCTGCTCTCATTGGCCATTTGGGTTCTGGCCGAGCTTCGTAAGATGCCCAAATAGTGATGGGTACGTCATCCTGGATAAGACACTTATATAACCTGAGAAAGTCATCGGTTTATTTGAAAATAAAGCCATCAAGTAAACAGTCACCTGGAACGTCGATGCACACAATCTTCACTATTTCTTCCAACAGTGGACTTTGCTAAAATATATAAAAAAAAACATTTCTGTTTATGAACCCGACACCGACATGCAATTAAATGTAGAGTAGTAGTTGGGAACTATTGTATAAAATGTATATTTAAATCATGAACCACTTTGTGCTGACAATATGGTGAAAAAGTTATGGATATTTGTATCTTTCTTCTTGTGTGCTTTCAATAAATTGTACAGTCTAAAATAACGAGTCCAGGTTGCATAGTAACTGAATTTTATTTTCTGTACAAAATATACATATTTAGAATAACTATTTAGAGGCTCGCTAACGAAAGTGGGTACAACAGGTTAGTAGATTTCATTATTCTAGACAACATACAGTACATGCGGAAGATGGGCAAGTTTGACTTGTGAGCGGTGATTAATGGTAAAGGACCAATCAGTCAAACCACTGATGGTGGGGGAAAAAAGTGCTAAAATGAATGTTAACATTTTTGAAGTGCAAAAACGGAACTCACCATCCCTCACAGAAAAGTTATTATTGCTGTCTCTGTTGTCTTCCATGCACTTGGATGTATTGTACTTTGGATTTGTGAATAAGCAGGTTGTAAAATAATGTAAAAGTTACCAGGTAGAATATTTTTCCTCTTACGAGGTCTCTTATTGGCCTTCAGGTTACATGAGGTCTTTATTCCTACACGGATGTCATGGATTTTTTCCCTTGGTGTTCCAAATAATAATAGCAAGATGGAGAGGGGTTGTTTTTGGTGTTAAAAATAAAAATAAGTTGAGGTGTTTCTCTTGTGCACTAGACAGACATGTTTTTTTTTTCTCCCCCAAATTTACAATGTGGCCTAATTTGGGGGGAGTTTTCAAAGTGTGGGGCAGTGAATTTCATCTAATTTGCCTCAAGCCAAAGCAGGATTGCGATATACAGTGGAACCTCCATTGAAAAAGTCACTTTATTCACCCTGTGAATGAAATTTAGTACTGTGTTTGTTGCAATATGAAACTACCATCATAACTGGAGGCAAAATTTTTACTCACATTTTAACATTCTTAACTGTCATCCACATCTGAACCGGAACAAAAAGTACTCCCTGTCTGTAGATGCCTTACAGATATACAGAGAGGAAAATGGAGGCAGTGATACCGTTACAGGTAGTCCCCGGGTTACGATGGAGCCGACATATGCGATTTTGACTTTACGACGCCTGAGTCTCGTCGGTTTTCTTTTTAATGTTTACTTTTGTTTTGTGATGCATGCTTTTATTTTGGCGCAAGAAGCACGCGCATGTACAGACCACCCGTGCACGCACACACGCGCAATGAGCAGCCGAGTGACAGAGGTGACAGCCTGCGCGCACATTTTTTGCTTGTTAAGCATCCAGAGGCAACTGCTGTATATAACCCGTTTTGTACTGTTTATTGTGCGCTTTCATTTGTGGTCGAATTCTTGGGGCGAGTTTATGGGATTGTTTTTGGAATGAGCGGACGCTAACTGATACATGCTAATAGTTTTTATTGCTGTATCAGCAGCTACTTGTGAACGCAAATTTCAATTGCTGTTATTCAGGATGAGACTGATTTAATTACATTTTATTTTAGTTTCATTCTGCAAGTTTCAATGTCATGAGCAGCTTGAATAAAGTCAGCAAACCACACAGACGTCTGATATCATCATTCCGGAGCTTAGCTGACTGTCTAGCTAGGACTTAGCTCCAGCCTCTTGGCGAGGGCAGTACAATGACGTATAATACACTGCTGGCCAAAAGTATTGGCATCCCTGCAATTCTGTCAGATAATGCTCAATTTCTCCCAGAAAATGATTGCAATTAGAAATGCTTTGGTAGTAATATCTTCATTTATTTTGCTTGCAATGAAAAAATACAGGAAAAAAAAAAAAAAAAAGCATTATTATTTTACACAAAATTCCAAAAATGCGCCGGACAAAAGTAGTGGCACCCTCAGCCCAACACTTGGTAGCACAACCTATAGACGAAATAACTTCGAACAAACGCTTCTGGTATCAATCAATGAGTTTCTTACAATGATCTGCTGGAATTTTAGACCATTCTTCTTTAGCCAACCGCTCCAGGTATCTGAAATTTGAAGGGTGCCTTCCCCAAAATGACATTTTCAGATCTCTACACAGCCGTTCTAAGGGGGGGTCTCTAGTGCTTTCTCTCAATCCATTTTAACGATCTCTGAGGGAAACCCAGCTTTTTCACACTGGGCCCTACATTATGCTGCAAAATTTGTTGGTAGTCTTCAGACTTCATAATGCTATGCACACAGTCAAGCAGTCCAGTGCCAGAGGCAGAAAAGCAACCCCAAAACATCAGGGAACCCCTGCTATGTTTGCCTGTGGGGACCGTGTTTTATTCTTTGAAGGTCTCATTTTTTTCACTATAAACTCTTATGTTGATGCCTTTTCCCAAAAAGCTCTACTTTGGCCTCATCTGACCAGAGAACATTCTTCCAAAACATTTTTGGATTCCTCAGATAAGTTTTGGCAAACTCCAGCCTGGCTTTTTTATGTCTCTGGGTCAGAAATGGGGTCTTCCTGGGTATCCTACCATAGAGTCCCTTTTTCATTCAGACGCCGACGTATAGTGCTGGTTGAAACTGTTGTACCCTTGGACTGCAGGACAGCTTGAATTTGTTTGGATGTTAGTCGAGGTTCTTTATCCACCATCTGCATGGCCTGGCACGGCCAGACTGTTCTCCCTGTGTTTTTCAAACACTGAGAGTGTAGTCTGGGACCCAGCCCATTAACGGCCTCTCGAGCCAGTACAAAATCAATCGACAAATCAGATTCGTTTATTTGCGTGACGTGTTCTTAACGAGCAACGTCACTCTTCCGCGTCGGGAGTCGTCTCCACAACAACACAAATGGCGAACAGGAGAGCCGAGAATATATTCCAAGTTTTAAATGACCAAAAACACATCGACACAAGTCATTGACAACAGTCTGTCTCATGCTAGCCATGTTGAATAAACTCCGCTCTCCTCGTATGTTTACTTCCGCGCGCAAGTCCCCCGTCCCGCCCGTCGCTGATTGGTCCACTCCGCTATCTGTTTGCTGTGGCTTGCTCCGCCCTGGAAATTTTATCCGCTTAATGGTGGCCAGACTCAATAGCTGGAACAGCGGTGAGTCTGGAGTACCAGGCTACCATCTGCACATCTTTCGTTGAAATCTCTCGTAATTTTTCTTTTCCGTCCACATCTAGGGAGGTTAGCCACAGTGCCATGGGCTTTACACTTATTGATGACACTGTGCACTGTAGACACAGGAACATTTAGGTCTTTGGAGATGGACTTCTAGCCTTGACATTGCCCATGCTTCCTCACAATTTTGCTTCTCAAGTTCTCAGACAGTTCTTTGGTCTTCTTTCTTTTCTCCATGCTCAATGTGGTACACAAGGATACAGGACAGATGTTGAGTCAACTTTAATCCATTTTAACTGGCTGCAAGTGTGATTTAGTTATTGCCACCACCTGTTATGTGCAGTGTTGGGAATAACGCCGTTATAAATATAACGCCGGTACATAAAAGCGTTATTTTTTTCTAAACGGGGTAATCTAACTAATTATTGTTTCCGCCGTTACAACGCCGTTACCATTACTGACGGTCAAAAGCGGTGCGTTACTTACTTTGAATAAATTGAAGAAACTACCTACCAACCGTAGCGAGTCTACTCTGCTCTGTTTATTTGTCATTCAAGACTTTGGGTGCGTTCAGGTTCATGGCGATGAAAATAGTAAACACACATAGCCTACCTTTGCGAGAACGATGCAGTTGCCGTTTGATACGGTCATAATGTGCAGGTCCTGCACCCATCCGCAGCAAAACTGTTTGTAGCTATTTGTAATTTCGGAATCGCTGATGAGTTTAATAACATACACCAAGCAATAAATACAGCAGAATGTCCATTTCGCGTAATTGTGGAAGCCCGCCAACATCTTTACTCCATTTGTCATCGGCTTGCTCGTAAGGGTCAACATTGTTCACATCCTTAAGTTTGATCACATATCTGTTCTTCGCCTTAGTAACAAGTTTGTCTCTTTATCGAACTGGCAAGTTTAATGTCCCGCGAGCCAGACCTGCTTCCAATATGGCTGCGTCGTTGTCAAATCTCACGTGATCCCCCATTCTGTGACGTAAATGCTCGAGCCCAATAGCGCACGTACTTCTGAGCCGGTGTTTTCACACACAAACCGGAACAGCGCGTGCGGCAAACACACACACGCAAAACAGATGCAGAGGGATATGATGGCAGAGCATTCAGAGGAAAATTTGTCCTTTACGAGGTGGCGATATAAACGCTATTTCAAGTTGGTCGAAATTAAAGGAAAGAACGTGCATGTAAAGTGTAATTTATGTCCCGGGGCAAAGCTTTTGTCGACATCTGTGGTAAGCAATTCAAATCTGTTTATTTTTGTTGCACTTCAAATGTAAGATAAATCTGTTGCTGGTGAGGTGCAATAAATATTACAAGGTTCTATAACACAACTACCTGTCTGTCTGTAACTGACTCGAATACTGTTCAGAAAATTTCAAATTGACATACAACAACTTCTTTTTAAAGTAACAGAAATAGTTACTTTCCCTGGTAACCAGTGTTGGGAGTAACGCCGTTACATAACGGCGTTATTATTTCAGTAACGGGGTAATCTAACTAATTTTTCCGCCGTTACAACGCCGTTGCCGTTACTGACGGTCAAAAGCGGTGCGTTACTTACTCTGAATAAATTGAAGAAACTACCAGCCGTGTCGAGTCGACTGTCTGCTCTGTTGATTTGTCATCCAAGACTTGGGGTGCGTTCAGGTTCGAGAATAGCGCACGTACTTCTGACTCCAAGCTGTCTGTCCCTGCTCATTCAATTAGACAATGCTTTCCAAAGTTTGGTAACGTTTCTGTGTTTGCTACACCTGATGCTAGCCTCGTTCCCATCTCCCACTGTCAGCCAGCGATAATTCTGCTTCCATCTTGAGGACACCTGGCGCTTTGAAGGTGACGTGAATTGCCGGGAAACGAGCCTACCTAAATGCATCCCCTCGAGAGATGCGATGGAAGTGATTGTGATTGGCTGAGGTTTAGAGTCATGTGTCGTGGTAAGCCAATTAGAGCCGGTGATATCACAAGCAAACTGGAACAGCGCGTGCGGCAAACACACATACGCAAAACAGATGCACAGGGTCGGGATGACAGAGCATTCAGAAGAAAAATTGTCCTTTAAGAGGTGGAGATATAGACACTATTTCAAGTTTGTCGAAATTAAAGGAAAGAACCTGCATGTAATGTGTAATTTATGTCCCGGGGCAAAGCTTTAGTCGACATCTGTGGTAAGCAATTCAAATCTGCTGAAGCACCTAAGTTAACTACCTGTCTGTTCTTCTCTATTCCACTGACTCGAATACTGCTCAGAAAATTTCAAATTCTTTGACATACAACAAGTTCTTTTTAAAGTAACGGATATAGTTACTTTCCCTGGTAACTAGTTACTTTTACTATAGAGTAATTCAGTTACTAACTCAGTTACTTTTTGGAAGAAGTAGTGAGTAATATAACTAATTACTTTTTTAAAGTAACGTGCCCAACACTGCAGGTAACTAGTTACTTTTACTAAAGAGTAATTCAGTTACTAACTCAGTTACTTTTTGGAAGAAGTAGTGAGTAGGTATAACTAATTACTTTTTTAAAGTAACGTGCCCAACACTGGCCACAGGTAAGTAACAGGTGCTGTTAATTACACAAATTAGATAAGCATCACATGATTTTTCAAAGGGTGCCAATACTTTGGTCTGGCCCATTTTTGCAGTTTTGTGTAGGATGATGATGTAATTTTTTTTCATTTTCTTCTGTGCTTTTTCATTGCAAGAAAAATAAATGAAGATACTACAACCAAAGCATTTGTAATTGCAATCATTTTCTGGGAGAAATTGAGCATTATCTGACAGAATTGCCGGGGTTCCAATACTTTTGTTTTTGGATAGGTTTTTTTGGGGGGAAGGTGTTTTGAGGTATTTAAAGGGTTAATTCCAGTTTACACGGAAATCCACGTTACATCGCCAGTGCAGGAACGGAACTTGTTCGTAAACCGGGGACTACCTGTATTTAGTAGTGGCATTTGAAATACACATTATTGCAATGTACTGTATGTAAGTACTGGTATATAAACTAAATGTTAAATAAAAATCAAAACACTATTAGCTGAAATGCCCTATGGTTTTGTTGACTTTTGAGCCATTGCTATTCACCCTATTATAATTCACTTGAATTTCAAACTGCCTTTTACGGCATTTGACCTTGTAGGTTCCACTGTATATTCTCCTCTGATGTCCCCCAGTCTGCCTCACACACTGAAAACCTGCCAATTTATTATTATTTTTAAAAAGACCCTGCTATAATCACGTGACTCATCTGATCACAAGTTCACAAACACAGCCTGCAGTCTATTACACTCCCCACAAATGTCTCATTAAAGGCTAAAACCACTGGGGCGGGTAAGCAGACACCTAGAGTTGAGAGAGAAAAGGTCTGGAAGGCCAGTACTCATTCGAGCAGAATTCCACTCTTGAAGAAGGGTGTTGTTCCCAGTCGAATCCTCTTGATAGGCAAGATGGAGAGGACACTGTCAGTCATGTTGCACATGCACTTTGCAGGGGTGAGGCACCTGTGGATGACCAGGGAACAGCGGACGGACAAGCAGACTTTGGGAATAATGTCATCGCCAGATATAAGTGACATCATCATGCGATTTTAAAATCAGTTCTGTTAGAGGTCGGGCCTTTCAATCTTTGAGAAGGTCTTTGTGCGTCAGATTTGGTTATTTCACAGTGGCTCTACATGCAAAAAGTCAGGATCAGCATCGAAGTGATGAGGTTTTGGGAGGAAAGCGCCTTGGATCGCCACTATTCCACCAAGACGAGAAGTGGGAATAGAGAAGGTTGACGGGGAGACGGGCATTGAGTTTTTAGTTGTGTCTGTGAGCTGCTGCTTGCCTTCTCTTCCTTGTGTTCCTCCACACTGCTCGATGGGGAAAGGACTTCCACGATTGCTTCACTGTGGACTGTTGCTTCCCATTCAGAGGAGCTCCACACACATACACACACAGGCACGCCATCTCTTAACCCTGATTCATTTCCCCTCAACCCTGGGACCAGCACCCTTCCTGGTCCTTAGATGACATTGTCAAAGAGCTGCATGGACTGCATGATATTCTCATCCTGAGGAAAAAAAAAATTTTTAGGATGAAGATGCGAATCTACTGATTTATTCATCTACATATCTCATTACATCAGTGATTTTCAACAAGTCTATTTCACTATCTGTGCTTTACCTTTTTACATGACTCGATGAATTCCTCTATAGTAACCACTCCATCTTTATTTCTATCCATTTTCTGAAAGAAAAAAAAAAAAACAGCAGCCACTAGAGTTTTAATCACCTCATAACTACTGGTGTACATTCGCAATATTTCTCATTTGTTTGTTTGTTGACCTGGAAAAAGCTCTCTACATGGTCTCTGGGAGCATCGTCCTGCATAGTGGGATACGTGTACTTCCCCATCATGTCGTAGATGGACCTCATGATGTCCAGCATCTCCTGCAAAGAGTACAGTATCATGAATGAGCCCAGATTTAAAACTAAATTAGAGTGCTTAAGAAGCTATGTAACTTAACTATAACTATTAACTATTAACTATATTCTCCCACAGGTATAATGCACTACTTGACTCTCTATATTATTCATTCTTTGCCTAACAAATTAAAATAAAAAATACGGACAAAAAAAAAAATAATAATAAAGCTTTGGTGCACATCAAAGCATTCATCAACAGATGGCAGTAAATTCCCACATGTTTTTAAATAACTTTTACACACGCTATAAAATGTTTATTACCATACAATGCATATATATATAATATATATATATATATATATATATATATATATTACTGGTGTCAACAATAATCGATGTGGCGATGCATCCCGATGCGGGCCATGGACGATGCGATTCGATGCGGGCAACAAGCCGAATCGATTCAGCACATATTAAAATATATAAGTCCGTTCAAAAATCTTCCAGTGATGCAATGGATTTGGTTTCCACATTTGTATTATTATTCTCATGTTTACCTGTAGAGGGAGCTATTGTACAAGCAATGCAGGGGGGACGAGGAACTCAAATCTGTTTCCTCACGGGAGTAACGTCACAGACATGCGCAATTGCGCAGTGGCACTCAAGAAAGCAGAGATAAGACATACTAACAATGGCTGAAGCGGTGAAAGAGGAAGCGCGAAAGATTACTGACGCACCAAAGACATTGAAAGCAGGCATATGGAGACATTTTGGCTTCTATGAGGTTGGTGGGAAACTTGACCAAACTTATGCGGTGTGTAAAAAATGAAAGACTGCTAGTGTGTGTAGAAAAAAAAAAAAGAAAGCCCTGGTCTCATTCAAAGCACTAATTAAATGCTGTGATGTTTTTTTTATTATTTTTATATATATTACTATTTTCATTTAACTACAACCAGGAATGACACAAGAGCCTATAAAAAGGTGTTTAATGTCTGACCGCTTGTGTTGCCTCATGATTCACGAAAAATATGCTTTGCTTTAGCATTTTAATGCATCCCAGGCTTTAATGCATCGTGATGCATTGCCGAATCGAACCGAATCGAATCGTGGCCCTCTTAATCGAATCGAATCGAATCGAATCGTGGCCCTCCGAATCGTAATCGAATCGAATCGTGAGGTCAGTGCCGATGCACACCTCTAATATATATATATATATATATATATATATATATATATATATATATATACTATTTTATTTTATTATTTTATTTTTTATCTCAAATGAATACCAGTCTGTGTCTGCTGTAAAATCTTATGCAAACTAATAAAAAATGGTCTCTTCTGAAGTAAATAAATGGCATGTTTCATCAGTTTAGTACATCTGTAATGATTGTTGGAAATACTTCAAGTAGTTCATGCTCTCAATTTTATTTTAAATATATATACACTGAAATTTTCGGACTAAGAGGCGCACCTGACTATAAGCCGCCCCCACCAAATTTGACACGAAAACGACATTTGTCCATTGATAAGATGCGCCAGAATATAAACCGTACCTGTCCTCACTGTTTTATGGCATATTTACACCAAAAGATATTACCGGTAACACTTTATTTGACAGTGGCGTCTTAAGACTGTCATAAGGCCGTCATAATTATGACATGACACTGTCATGAGCATTAATAAATGTTTATGACAGATGTCATTAAGTGTCCGGACTAGACATAAATACAGTTAGAGACAAAATTCTTTTTATTATCATTCTTATGACGCTGCTGTCAAATAATGTGTTACCTGTTAAATGAAATAAATCAGGAAATAATCTGCACTGGACTATAATCCACAGGATTCAAAACGAGGGGAAAAAGTAGCGGCTTATTGTCTGAAAATTACGGTAAATTGATTGCACTGGACTTACAGACAGCACAGAGGCTCTAATCATGGTTGCAGTGCTGCACAAGAACAGGCCCTAAGTAAAAGGGTCGTAGAGGCCAAGATCTATCAGAGCAGATCAGACCCGAGGTGCAGGCTATGCAAAGACGCTCCAGAGATAGCACATCGTAGGGTGTAAGATGCTAGCTGGATCAGCGCACATGGAGAGGCACAACTAAGTTGCTGGTATGGTATACAGGAACATTTGTTCCAAGTAGGGATGTGCCAGTTACCGGTTTTAACATTTGCCGTGGTATGAAAACGTCAAGGTTTGAAAACCACTATCATTTTCCATCATACCGTTGAACGGTATTGGCTAATTTTTCTGTCCCAAAAATGCAGCGAGAAATGGCTTGGAGCAGCAGCGCTCACCCCTCCCCCGGTTTTTGCTCTGTCGGTGACAGTGTGTCGCTGTAGAAACTACACCTGAGCTTTTTCAAAACCCCCTCAAAAAAGTCAAGTCTTGTATAGGAGTATTTCAGCTACCGAAAAGAAACAGATGGCTGCGGCTAAGAGGAGAAAGGACAGCTGACGTGCAGGCAACACCTCCAACATGATTCCTCATTTATGTGACCATCATCCGTCACTTTACACAAAATTTAAGGTAGGTAAAAACTTTAGGTTCCTGACTGACAAACAGGCTAACCGACCAGACACCATGGTGGTTGACAAAGACTAGAAGCCATTGGAAGTGATGGGTGTGGCAATACCAGCTGATGCCAACATAAAGAAGAAACTCGAGAAGGTGGAGAAGTACCAAGGGCTGAAAGACCAGTTGAAGTGTGTGTGGAAGTTGAAGGCTAATGTGCTTCACGTGCAGGGCTGTTAATAACGGCGTTAGAATTAGGGCTGCAGCTATCGAATATTTTAGTAATCGAGTAATCGACTGAAAATTCTATCGATTAATCGAGTAATCGGATAAAACAAATATATTTTTAGGTGAAGAGCAATTATAAATATACGTGAGAAAACAAGACATTTCATCTAATTTTGAACCATTTTCAGTCAATCAATGTCTTTATTTTCGATGTATATTGTTGAAAACAGCCAACAATTGCATCTCAGATGTAACTAGAAAAAAAAAAAAAAAAAAGACTAATTCACTGCTTTCACTCAAAAAACTTTAGATCTTATTACAAAAAAATATATATATATCTTACCTAAAAATGCCGTTACGCTTGATAACACACATCACTTAAAAGTTTGGATTTTTTCCCACGTCTTTCAATTGAATTTCTCTTTGTGTCAAGCCATTTTTAAGTTCTAGTTAAGTTTTAAGTTAGTCTAAACTGCAAGTCCTGATAGGATTTTGAGTTTTTGCAGTGTTCAAAATAAATGTATGATACAGGCTGTATTGGAGCACATTAGCACCAGTGCTACTTGGTGTTTTATCCAGCAATGACTACTGAGCTAAAATTGATAGTTAGCATGATTAAGTTTTTATTTTACACCCTCATCACTCCACAATGCTATGTTATGTTAAAGCCTGTATGTAAGACACGTTAGCCAAGCATCGACAGTGGTCATAATTAATAGAAACCTAGCCCTCCGCAGGGCTAACGTTACTTCAGAACAGTAACTTATTTATTAGCGCTTAGCGCTCTTTATTAGCGCTTAGCGCTGTACTGCTTTAAGATGGCGGCTGTTTACTAAAGCTGCCCAGACGCGGCCGAGTCTGCCATATAGCATCTAGTTCAACATACATGTGATCTCTATGAGACGCATGAGACGCTACCTGTACCAACGTAGCATCGTGCGGCCTAGTATTTAGCAACGTCGGCGTCGTTTGTGGCGGCTGTCGGCTGCAGTAAGTTTTTTTTTTCCCCCTTCTTCCTCTCCGCACGTGACAGCGCGTTGTCCCGCATTAAAAGTAGTCCGAGCAAAACGTGATGCTTAGAGCTGTCAAAATAAACGATTACTCGAGGTGAATAAAATTACTCGGATCATTTTTGAAACTCGAGTTACTCGAGTTGCTCGAGTACTCGTTTCAGCTCTAGTTAGAATATAACAGCGTTACAAACGGCGTTATTTTTTTCAGTAGTGATTTAATCTAATTAATTACTTTTCTCATCTTGACAACGTTGTTACCGTTACTGAAGTGGAAAGGCGTGCGTTACTATGCGTTACTATGTTGGTTGAATGATGCGAGAAAAGTCTGAGAGAGACAGTCTCACGGAGACGAGAGAGCAGAACAGGAGTGGGGAGGAGGCAAGGGAGTTGGGACGCCGTTGCAAACGCGATGCTAGGTGGCTCCAATAATACCTGACTGTAGCCGATAGCCTACAAACTACGCCCACATGATGCTACGGTAGATATCACATAATATAGAACTAGATGAAAATAACAGACACGGCAGCATTAGCAACATGTATAAAGAGCTAAATGCGTTAGTAAACAGCCGCCATCTTAAAGCAGTAGACCTTTCAGAAAGGCTCTGTTGTAGAGAAACTTCCGAGCGAACCTAAGTGTTTTTATCTAAAATGCTCCTAAATCAGCAAAATCATGACTTAAATCTATCTTTAAATGATGAAACAGTTTTAAAACTTACACATGTCGAAAGTAGACAGAAGGGAACTAATGCAATAACGGGAGCAATTTTAACAACTTTAACGGTTGATTCAAAACATTAAATGACTTCCACACATAGCAAAGGTTAGTATCTAGTTATCGCAATATCCGCAATACTCTGTGTCTAGTTTAGGGTAAAGAATTGGGCTTGGGCCAATTGTCCCAAAAACGCTTTAAACTTCACATTGTGTGACCTGTTCTTTTTTTTTTTTTTTTTTTTTTTTTTTTTTTTTGAGAAGTAACTAATTACTCTTATATTCAGATAACTGAGTTACTAACGGAATTATTTTTTGGGAGAAGTAATTTGTAACTGTAATTAATTAATTTTTTAAAGTAAGATTAACAACACTGTTCACGTGGCAGTGGGAGTACTCGGGGGCAGTAACCTCCAAACTGGGAGAAATCCTAGGGGCAACATCTGAAGCCTCAGTCTTAGGAACAGCTAAAATACTGTGCAGAACCCTTAATCTCCCAGGTCTCTGGTAGAGGACCCGAGCTTGAGGATGACACAGATACCACCCCACGAGGGGTAAGAGGCATAGGTTTTTTTAATATACTGTGTATGTTTTTCCTCTCCCCATATTATATGTCTATTATGATGATAAACATATAATGACATAATCAGTCATGTAGCACTCATGATAAAATAACTACATCATAGTTACAGTACATTAGTAATTAAGTACCTATATAAAAAATCACTATCAGCATCGCAGAATTATGAAAAATGGGCCAACATGAATTTAAGAGAACAAAATAAAACGTGTATATTTTCACTCTTATAAATCAATGAAAATAATGGACAAATGGATGGATATGGATGGATAAATCAATGATGTATCATGCAAGTAGTTCTGCAAACAATATTATACGTTGGCTGAACAAAAAAATTAATGACATGATTAAACAACCTAGGAACTATGAAAATGCAATAAAGGGGCCAACAGAGATAGCAAACATTTCTGCCAAATCTGTTTTTTTAAGCTTGTTAATAAAAAATATATATGAATGAATAATGAATACAAATTCCACAATAAATCATTTGACAATCAGCTCTGCCAAATGGAAATATTAGTAAAGTATTGTAGCAGACTACTTTGCATAACATAAAACTCATGTTAATGACAATCAGTGGAATTAAATAATTTTAAAAAGAGGGGAGGGTCAAACTGACATCCTTGGTGATGCAGCCATCCTTGTTCAGGTCGTACAGGTTAAATGCCCAGTTTAAGCGGTCGTTAATGGTCCCTCTCAAGATGATGGACAGGCCATACACAAAGTCCTGACACAGGAGGAAATATCTTAGTGTGGATAATACACCAATAACAACATGCTTAGAGTGCAGTGATCCCTCGTTTTTTGTGGTTAATGGGGACTAGAACCCGCCGCGATAAGTGAAAAACCGCAAAATAGCGCCTCCATTTTTTTTTTTTTTTTTGTATTCAATGTATTCATTAAGATTTAGCATTGGAAAGATATATATGTATATAAGATATGTTTTATTCACTTTTTTTCCCCAAAATATAATTACATTTTTTTTAATGTAAATATATTTTTTAATAAATGTTTTTTAAGCACTTCAAATGTAATAATTATGATAAGTTATAAGCATGTTACTGTCCCACCCAATTTTTTTTTTAAACAGAAATAAAGCAGAAAAATGTTTGGCTTTATTCAATGCTTAATTGAGTGAGTCCACTCAAATCCAAAGCTGCTCAGTTACACACAATGAGTTGTCACAGCAACTGTTTAACAAGTTAAACAATGATTGACGCATGCAGCGCTTTGAAGCTCAGTTCTCTGGCAAATTCAAACATCAAAGTTTGTCAATCATTGTTAAGTTTAACACGCAACTGTAGTACACTCACTGCCTGACCAACAACGAGCAGGGAGAGGAAGGGATGGAGGGAGAGGGAGACTACGCGATCGGCTCAGGACAGCTCATCTTTTTTTTTTTTTTCAAATTGAAAAAGAAATCCGCTATGGACTGAGAGCACGAAGTTTGAAGCCTGAAGTAGCGAGGGATCACTGTATATGCTAAAGGGCTCCTGATAGAAAAGAATACGGAGATCACCTCAAAACTAACGGAGCCGTTCTTGTCAGTGTCGAAGGCTTCAAAGAGGAAGTGTGCATACGTACTTGAATCTGCAAAAACACAGCACACAAGTTCTTCAAGTGCAACACCCTCCAACATCAAGAATGTTGGTGGATCACTAGATCATTTACAGTGTGCCTCGCCTCACCTCCCTGAGGAAAAAACTGGGAGTAGATGTTCTTAAAGTTCTCCTCATTCACTACACCGCTTGGACATTCCTAGCAAACAAAAAGAGCCGATGAATCAAGATAGAAAAATGAATAATTGCATCAATCCTATTTATTATTGGACTTTTTTTCTCTTTGCACTCTTACATTCTTGAAGCCCCTGTAGAGAACCTGAAGTTCCTTCTTGGAGAACTTTGTCTGCTCCTGCAGCTTGTCCATGCTTTCCGGTCGATGGCACACGGTGGAGAGCTCAAAGTCATCTTCTACACTGTCTGCATGAGGGACACACATACACACTCGCCTTAGCATCATCGCACGCGTGAGCGCATCTCATGTTGAGGTGAAGTCTTGTTACAGTACGATGACCACCTAAGGTTCCAGATTAATTAAACACTTTGAAACAGAGCTCAAACCAAGTTTTAGAGCAAGTTGAGGGGGAGGAAATAATGGTCCAATAATGATGGGAGTAGACTGTGATAAACACATTTGAAGGCAGATATCCATATAGCAAGGGCGTAGGTTTGCATAGGGACAGTGGGACATAACACTACCAACTTTTCAGGATGCTCAAATTGTCCCCACCAACTTTCACGCAACCTTATTTGTAGCCATTTACCATTATATAATGACTTCAATTATATACAGTAGGTAATTAAGATTGTCTTCCCACGTTGTAAGGATACAATTAACTCTACCATTATTAAGTGAATTACAGTACTTTCAATATGTTCAGACTTACATTGACCCCTTTTCACTTGCTGAATGTATTAGTCCACCTCTCCCCCCAAACTTAAGTTTGATTGGCTGATGACATGACCCCCTCCCTCCCTCCACACACAGATTTTCACAGCCAGACACTTATTCTGGAAGTTTTCAAAATGTTTCTTTAGTAGCTTTTGAAAACAAAGCTTTAAATCAAACCGTGTACCACCTAGACCAGGGGTCATGAATTAAAAATCCTCTGGGTCCGAAATTACAAAATTACAACAATCTCGGGTCCGGAAATATTTTTAATGCTTCTTTTTTCCCCAAAAATACAAACGTATCTTTACGGGGCCATGCTGATAATTACAACATTCAAAAATGTAAATATAAAAAATAAATTTATAGTAAGTAATGAAAAATAATAATTAATTAATTTGTAATAAATAATAAAGCGATCATATTGAACCCTTAATTCCGCTATTTTTTGAGAACGGGTGTCAGAGTTCATAGAGAAACTTTGCAAAAAAGCTGCGTGCTTCGTCTCATAGTGCCTTTTCAAATTGCTGCTTTTTACAAGCACTACCGTTGTTCGGCCATTCCTTACTACACGGCGAAACGTCTACACAACGCTCAGCGCTTGCGCAAGCATGCGAACGCATGCGCACATCAGTCAGAAGCGGCGAGTACTCACTATTTTTGTTTTTATTTAGTTTTTTAGAACCTTTTTCATTGCCTCAAAAATACTTTTTGCATGTATTACCCTCTCAAACTTTTAACCATTGTAGTTTTTTGTGCTAGCTTTGAAGCAGTTGACCACATTAGCTATTTAAACCGTCCTTATTAGGTATAACAGCATTTAAGTATTTTTTAAAGGTATTTTTAGGATGTTCTGCCTGTATGCATCCAAACAAAACAAGTTTAGCGCACATGGTAGTACTTTGGGTGTCAAATTCGACTAATGTAGGACGTTTTGCCGATGTAGCAGATTTTGGCAGAACACCGTCTCTGAACACATGAGGCATAGCGGTCTTGTGCTGCCGCCAGGTAACATGAACAAAAATGTGTTGGTCTACTCCTCCTTAAACACTCCGTTTTCTGCATCAATCTTGCGTAGTTTCGAGCATGCCATTTGCCGTGCCTTTTCGCATCTTCCTCCAACTTCATTCGGCTCAGTTTTTGGCTGTCACTCCGCGGAGTCTGGAAAACGAGTGTGAGACATGCTGTTCTAAAAATAACTTTTAAATGCTTCACTCCCATTGGCTGGCTCACACGCGTCACCGCTAAGGTTTCTGTTTGTTGCCCACCTCCACTCTGCAAACCCGCAGAAAAAGATGACTTTTGTTGTTGCAACGTGTATTAGTCCGGACAACTTGAGATCCGGTCCAGACGGCTTGGGGGTCCGGAACCGGACCGAGGTCCGCGGTTCCGTGACCTCTGACCTAAACCAATACATATGCACTGCAAAACCTCACCTCCTTAAAACTGGGGGGGGGGGGGGGACTTTGTTTTCAGTGTAAATCTACTAGAAATAAGTGAAATTATCTGCCAGTGCTTCAAGAAAATTTTACTCACTTAGATTTCTTGAAATAACAAAAATACCTCACTGAAAATAAGCCTAACACCTATTTTAAGCAAAACGTTTGTATATTTAATATTTAATAGAACATATACTGTAGTAATATTTACTTAAAATAAGTGGAAGAATCTGACACATTAATCTGTTAACTAGCCTTTAAAACTCAAAACAAGATGGAGAAAATTATTCGACTAAATTTAAGAAAAAATATAAGATAAAGACATTATAAATTTGCAGTTTGAAAGTTAGTATAAGTCAATACATATTTATTTTGCATCAAACATTTAGCCTATCAATTAATTAGGTTCATATTAATGAGTAACATTGTGAGCAACTGCTTAGATTTTTGTTAGATTTTTTTATTTTATTTTATGGCATTAGTTATCTCTATAAACTGTTATAATGGTAGAGTACAATAACCCATTACATAACCACATTCAGCCAAAGACACACCAAAAAAAAAAAAAAAAAAAAAAAATCATTGAATGTCCACAAGAAAAAAAAAATTCATCAATGAAGCATTATTCGTCCAAAGAGCATGAGTGCCCTCTGGTGGAGAACATAGTTCCTAGTTTGAATAGTGAATACTGTAGTTCCTTCATAATTAATATTATGAAATTAAAAGCATCATATCTCCATGTTTTCCGTGGTCAATCAGTGCCAAATAAAAACTGGGAGAGAGTTTAAAATCCATGCTTTCAAGTCATGTTGAGGGCAGAACTCTATGTCAAATACTTAATTTTTTAATGGTTAAAGACAACACATGATTGAACAGGCCGTGTGAACATGGAACAGCAAGCTTGCATCTGATTGGTATAATGGAGTCGTGTGATTATTGTTGCGACATCTCATTGGTGAAACTGGTTGAGCTACTCTTGGCATCGCTGGCAAAAGAAGTAAATCTAATACGTAGAATAAAGCGCAAAAATGTAACGACTTTTGTTTAGCCCAAAGCAGAGAAGTAAGAGTAGCTTTTTTTTCTTCACAAATCTACTCAAGTAAAAAGTATAGCTTTGTAAAACTACTTAGAAGTACATTTTTCTCAAAAAGTTGCTCAAGTAAATGTAACATCAAATACATGTATGTAAATGTACATGTAACGTGTTACGACCCACCTCTGGTATAGTGTCACTACTATTATCCAAAAAAAACCATAGAAGTTGGTCATGTTACCACAGTTTTGGAGGGAAATTAACTTCACTCATCTTTCAAAGAAGGGAAACAAATGGCTTGAGAGTAAGCCCATTTAATTTCTCTTCCGAAGTAAAAAAAAAAAAATAAATACAATTTTTTGAGCTTTAAAACAGTTTACATGCGTTTTAATGCTTTAGTAAGCTAAACTATTGGTCTATACCAGTGGTTCTTGACCTGGGTTCGGTCGAACCCCAGGGGTTCAGTGAGTAAGTCTAAGGGGTTCGGTGAAGGTAAAGAAACGCAGAGCCCTGTTTTCGTACGCTGATTATATCTAGGCAAAGTGGCTTTTTAGACCAGGTTTCGGACTGGTTTGCTCCCGATTTACAGGCTGGATCCATTTCGTTTAACTGTTAGGCCTCTATCTAATGGGAGAAGTGAAGAGAATGCCACCGGCCGCTAGGGGGCATCGCCGTTCCATAGTAATGTTATTCATCTCAACAGTGGGAGAGTTGTTAGTTGTATGAGACGTTTATGCTATTGCTATGTGCTATTTGTGCTCCACACATATTTCTGTAAGTCTACTCTCTGTTAATGTCAATCATGTGCCTCTTGTTGTATTTTGGCTTATAAATGTACAGAGAAAGATATGTTATCTATTGTGTTGGTACTTGTTCTGTTTTCTTCTATTCAGTTAAGTTAGTATGCTGTGGCTAATTAGCTATTTTCTTGTTCTTCAGGGTTCCTTCATCTTTGTCAATAAATGAGAATTATAACGACATTGAGGGGTATTTCTTCAAGACGGAACTGGTTTGCTCAGTGGAAGGTTGACTCGCACTTGGTATAAGGGAATACAACAGACCAATGGGCAGCGTGGTCTCAAATTTTGACCTGTTTTCAAATGAGAATGAGAAGAATTTTGAACGGGAATTATCCACATTATTAGCTTGCTAGCTTAGATATATCAGTTTTGAATTTGAAAAAAAAAAAAAAAAAAAAAAACTTTATTATCTAATTCCAAAGGGTTTGGCGAATCCACATCTGAAACTTGTGGAGTTCGGTACCTTTAGCAAGGTTAAGAACCACTGGTCTATACAGTGAATATGATGCTATCTCTCAACAGCGTAAAAATGCATTTTTACCAAAATGATGGGTGTGGAGTAAATTGTGGCTCAGGGACAATGGTAACCGCACCAAGAGCCAGTTGTAGCACAAGACCAATCTTTTCCCGAACGCTGTTGATTTACGATCCAATGAGATTGTTCCTAAGGATTTACCACATTCTAAACTAATTGTACGTACAGTATTTCAGTTGCAGGCTTAACCTTCGTCTTGCTTTAAAGGCACATTAAGTAAAAACCGGCACGACGGCATGAAAAAGATAATAAGCACATAAACAGCATTTTTCTCAACTAGTGTCCTCTACTTTCATGTGCCATTCCCCAAAGGGCTGCCAGGTGACAGACATGAACGCCACCCTCAGAAAGACACTCACACTCTCATTGTTATTATCCCAATTCATGAGAAAGCTTGCCCACACACGATCAATAGTTACAAGCCCATTTGGACTCTTTTGCAGAACAAAACAGCAGCATCTGAAGCACATGTTGAATTTAAGTGTTGAGATCTCCGCCTTGCAAAGTTACCCATTCTGTTTCAAGATGTATCTTTGTTACATGGAGACAGTATTGTGCGTGTCCATATTTCATTTCTAGGAAATCTACCAGGGCTATTTGACTGCCACGTACTATACAGTTCTTTCCTAGCATTTCTCTCTAAGAGTGATTTCTATTTTGTTTTCAACTCCAGTTTGACTAATACACTAATTTTCTTCTACATAAGCCTCCCTCCTCTTATGTTGAGTCAATGAACTGCCCCCAGACATTTTTGTGGGTATATAGTCATCTTTTAAACAGAACTAATTATACATGCATTTCAGAGCATACTATTCAGAAATTGAGAACTGAAGTAACATTAAATATTAAAATACAAAATAAATGAGGCATCAAAACAAGATGTTTCCCTTCGATCCCTGCATTGACTACAAACTGAGAAGAAACAAGAGCTCGGGAGAAGCATGTATAAAGAGGGATGCACATAAAATTCTTGGATTTATTCTGAAATGAACACCAGGATTTGTTGCTTAGTATTGTTTCCTGGTGGTCATTATTTTTTATTTGATTTGAATAATTTTATTGTCATCATCATCGGTATCATTTACAATCATTGACAATTACAAAATGTGATATGATTTGCCCGAAGGAACCGAAGAAGAAGACCAAGGCGGACGGGAAGAAGCATATGCTTATCAGTCCCCATCCGCCATACAACTGAAAACGCAAATTCAGACATGGTACATACATCAGATGGCCACAAAACTGTACAATAAACAATCTGGGTTTAGTAACTCAGCGTCCAGTCAGGCAGCTTGATTAATTTCAGGGCGTACAAAGTTATGGCTTTGTCATGTCCCTGACATTTTTGCATCTGTTTGCTGTGGGAACATTTTGTTGTGGCTATGTGTGTGGCAAGATTATGTGTTATCACAGCTGGTGTGAGTAGGGTTAGAAAGATCACTTTTTTATCAGACATGACGTCTCCATGCTTATTATTGGTTTTATACAGTATCTTTTCCATATACTCAGTAAACTAGACATTTGAATCAGGAGCTCGGTAGATACAGCAGATAATTATGTTTTTACGTGTCATGTTATATTCGTGCAAATTAAAGTCAGAGCCTTTGTTATCTTTACTAGATAATCCTTAATGAGTTCAAGATTCTTGTAGAGACTCCTGCCGTTGATAAGTTTCAGTTTACTGTCCACATCCACAAATTGTTATACTGGTCCGCTGTGTAGTATTTACAGTTATCCAGAAGTTGTGGTCCAGAAGTATGGTTTCAGATGTCATCATTAATTTTCGTCAGCTGGTCAAGACTCGTAATTGCTTTAATCTTCATATCTTGCATCTTGACAAGGATCCTGCAATCCGAGACCCAGGTGTTGGCTATTTTCCCAGCTTTCTTGAGTTGACGTGCTTTTCTTGCAATTTCGGCATTTCGGCGAGTCAAGTTGTCATTCAAAAAAATCTTCGACCCTTTCAGGTGGCGGCGCTGGTTAAGCAGGGCAGTCTTGGTCTTGTGGTCTGCCAGCTTCATGAGCACCGTCGCCGGTCCTGATGGGAGCAGAAAGCAGCGACGGACGTCCAGCGGTTCCATGTTTATTCCATACTCTTTCAGCTTAGCAATTGCCAGTTGCGCCATTGTGTCACCTGGGCTAGGCGTCAGTTGTAATCCAGAAATGATGAGCTCATTTGCGCGTCGGCACTGGTCGAGATCGTCAGCCAAAACTTCGAGCCTCTTGATGCGAACATCTCTCTCCTCAACCGCCTGCTTGACTTTCTCGTTTTCAGCGCGAATTAACTGGAGCTCTCTGACGATTTCTTGATTCCGGTTTTGAATCAAGCCAGTCAAGGAGACCTCCAACTTCTGTATGGAGGATTTTATTTCATCGAAGTCTCCAGGTTTCAAATTCTTTGGAGCCATAGTGGGAGTCTAGGTTGCTGGCCCTGAGCGCTTATCGGTTAAGATAAGAGAGTGCTTCAGGAGCTCAGAGAGTGCGTCTGTACAAGGTGAAGTTCAGCCACGGAATTTTCCTTTGGTCCAGGAAAAGTCCGAACAGTGGGCCACATTTGCCCTGTCTATAGTCTTTCTTCCTCAAAGACTTTATGAAATATAAATTGACGTACTGTATGTCCTACTTTTATTTCAATGTAAAAGTGTGTCAACAGTGCAAGAGTACACAGCTGCATTTATAATGTCCCAGAAGCTACAAACAAAATGTATAAATAAAAAGTGTATAAACCAGTGTTGGTTTTGTCAACGATGACGATAACGAAACTATTTCGTCAATGAACAATTTTTTGACGATGATGTGAGTAGTTGAAAACGTGTCTTGGGAGACTAAAACCACAGACTTCACTATCAGTTGAAGAGACAGCTCCAACAGATATTGTGCCATGGCTTCCCGTAGGGGGGCGGGCCAGGCTGAGCTTCGCATCGCTTTCACTGCGATAAACACACGCTGCGTTCTAACACCGGATTTAAGTGGAAACAGGACGAAAGTTTTAGTGCATATAAGCAGGCAGGCGTGATTTGGTCGTGGATTCAAGGTAATTATATAAAATAGCACCATGCATGCACTTTGAAACGTTGTGGAAAAAAATGAAATGAATGGAAAAAATTAGCTTAACTTTAGCTTGAAATATTTACTTAAAATGAACAATAAATGCCCGTTTTTTTTTTTCTTCCTTTTAACCAAGAATCAAGACGGTTTTAAGTTTATTTCTATAGAAAGTCCGGGATTTACGTATTTATTTAAAACAATTTTCAACTTAAAAGCTCTTTGTTTTGTGATGGCCGCCATGTTGGATTTTGTATCCATACACAATAGCGTAACTTTATATTCAAATAATCAGGTAATTTTCGGCCAACTGCCCGTTTTTGTTGTTGTTGTTTTTTGGGGTGGGGGGGCAAAAACTAGTAATTTAGACATTTCTGGCTCCATACAAAAAGATCGTCTTTTACATGTTTTATGTTTACGTGGTTTATGTATGTTTACTTGTCTTGGGAGACTAAAACCACAGACTTCACCATCAGCTGACAAGACAGCTCCTACAGACAATGCACCACGGCTTTCAGTAGGGGGCCAGGCCAGGCAGAACTTCTTGGAAGCGTTTACTCCGATAAACTGAAACACGCTGCGTTCTAACACTGGATTTAAGTGGAAACAGGACAAAAGTTTTAGTGCATACAAGCAAGGCAGGAGTGATTTGGTCGAGGATTCAAGGTAATTATTATATAAAATAGCACCATGCATGCACTTTGAAACGTTGTGGAAAAAAATGAAATGAATGGAAAAAAGATCTTAACTTTAGCTTGAAATATTTACGTAAAATGAACCATAACTGCCCGTTTTTTTTTTCTTCCCCTTTAAACCAAGAATCAAGACGGTTTTACGTTTATTTCTATAGAAAGTCCGGGATTTACGTATTTATTTAAAAGAATTTTCAACTTAAAAAGCTCTTTGTTTTGTGATGGCCGCCATGTTGGATTTTGTATCTATACACAATAGCGTAACTTTACAATCAAATAGTCCGGTAATTTTCGGCCAACTGCCCGTTTTTTTTTTTTTTGGTTTTTTTGGGGGGGGGTGCAAAAAACTAGTAATTTAGACATTTCTGGGTCCATACAAAAAAAGATCGGCTTTTATGTGTTTTATTTTATGTAACATTTCAATCTAAAAATGACGAGGGCCAGATAGCCGACAAGACGTGCGGAGGAAATAGTGACATCAGAATTCAACCTAAACAAGCTTTGATTGTATATAGAAAAATGCCAATTTTGCTTTTGTTGAGTAAAATTAAAATATTTCTGCATGCTTTCCTCAAGTATTAAGTTTCTGATATGAAAATTGAATGATTTATTAGCTGTTGAAAACTTGTGTCAAAATTGCACTAAATTGAAAAAAATTCAGTCGCCATTTCGGGCAAAAACTTATATGATATGTGAAATATTGCTATTCATCCAGAAAATATAAATGATTCTCTCTACATTTGGTTATATTTGTGCATCTAGCATAATATCTGTGAAATTTTTAGCCATTTTATTTTGTTATACCTATATAAAAAATAATTAATCTGGATTTTATGAGGAAACGACTGAACTTTCTGATGCCGCAGCTCATGGAGACTCATATATGCCTAAGGGAGGTGCCTGTTTTGGTTTTAGGTTGCTAGCGGCTTTGATTTTGAAAATATCCGAATTTTAAGTTTTTGAAAATGGGCCTCCATGGAGCGGCCCTGCACACCGTTTCCGGTCAACTGATAGTGAAGTCTATGCTAAAACATAACGAGACGGTTTAAGCGTGTGCCCATTCCAGGCTCCTTTTGCGAAATACGTCAGGTGCTGCTTGGTAAGTTTATTTTTCTTATATTGGCTAGATATGTCATTTTGCGTTAGCCTTTAAAGGTCTGTGCTGAATGATCATCACACACTAAATGTAACTTGTAGCATTAGCATAGCATTCGCGTTGTCGTTTGTTTTCCTGCTGAGTGTGTATTGTCATCACGAAGATGGGGATGTCCTTGTAGACTCTACAATTATGTCTTTGCGTCTGTAAATGTTCATTTGAAATAGTTGGAAACCTTTTTATTTATTCATTTAATTATTCGTGGACTAAAATCTTTGAAGTTTATAGATGAAAACATTGAGTAATTGTCAACTAAAACTACCGTAAATGAAATTTGGATAAGTTTCCGTGGATTAAAACTAGACGAAGACAAACACACATTTTCCATATGAGTAAAATATGACTAATAAGTATTTTCGTCCAAAAGACTAAGACGAAGACAAAAACTAAAAGGGCTACCCAAAAAAACACTGGTATAAACTGTATTCTCTGCGCTACATCTCAAGCAACGGTTTTGTTTGAGCTACTGCAGCCAGAACGTGCCAGCCAATGTGGTGTTAATCCTCCAAAGAGGCAGGACACACGAGATAAAGTAAAAGACGTGTACAGAGTGAAGGAGGACTTGCTTTGACTGATTGAGGGGGCGGCCGAGGGCGTGCAGCACGGCAGCAGCTTGAGGAAACGCTGCTTTATGCTTTTTTTGCTTTGGCTGTTGGAAGGATTTCCTGTAATCACCAACCATAGCACAAATGTTAGAAACACTGGTTATATACAGCACATGCACAAAAACACACATACTTCGGAGTATACATCATGCTAGAGACAAGTCAAAACACACCGACATGCTCCATGATTGCCTGCTGACCCGACCAAGCAATGAGAATCCATGGTAAACCTTAGAAAGCAATCTCACACTGGTTAATATGAATATTATTTATCTCCAGAGTGACATTTAATTTGCCATTCTCGCCAACTCCAAGTCAACACGATTATTTTAGTTCATCCCTGTACAAATTCAAAGAGGAAACAGGCTGTATATGTCAATGGTGATAATTGATCATAAAACATTTATGCTTGCATATTAGCTTCCGCAGTCACAGGCATGCTGCCACAGTGGTCTAAAAAATAGACCCTAAATCAGGGGTGGTGTCCAAGTCCGAGGGCCTCTATCCAGCTTGTTTTCCATGTCTCCCTCCTCCGACACACCTGAATCAAATAATCAGGATCGTTATCAGGCGCCTGCAGAGCTTGCTGATGAGCTGATCATTTGATTCAGGTGTGTGAAATGGAGACATGGAAAACAAGCAGGATAGGGGCTTTCGAGGACCGGACTATGGCACCCCTGCCCTAAATAATCTCTGCAAGGGGTGTCTCATCAGACCTACTGTATGATTGCACTCAGAGGGACACAGTTATAACAGCGCAACCACAGCAATGTCACCTCATCCAATTTTTTTTTTCATAATTGCCGTTACATGATGAGGAATACGATTTTTAACTGTGTTAACCGTGGTATGAAAACGTCAAGGTTTCAAAACCGCAAAAAAATTCCATCATACCATCCCTAAGTTATTAGCTATTTTTTTATGTCCCAAAATTACATGGAGAAATCCCTCGCTTGTAGCTGCAAGGCTCAAAGCTCAACCCCACCGGTTGTTGCTCAGTGTCAGTGAGTCAGCTGTGCTACACTATGGCTGGAGAAGGGGAAGCTCCTGAACTTTTTCCCCCTATCGAAGAAAATGAAATCGCTTGTATGGGAATACTTCGGTTACAGAAAAGTTACAGACGGGGGTGGCTTAGAGGAGGAGAGCCAACAGACATGTAACACATGTTTGCGGAGGGTGGCTGTTGAGGAGGCAATACCTATACAACCAATATGATTTTGCATATATACAAGATTAAAGGTTAGTAAACACTGTCATGAACGTTTCCCACCAGCTATAGTTAACTCCAGTGTGTTTAGTGTGTCTAGCGGTGGCAAAACGTGGGGTTTTTTCTCTCTCTGGCAACTGTCTGTGTTGATAAAGACAGAGTGTATAATGCAAACATGATATGAGTCATACACACGTGCTTTTTATGGAAAATACCGTATTGGCCCGAATATAAGACGGCCCTGATTATAAGACGGCCCCCTCTTTTTCAACACTCAAGTTTGAAAAAAGACTTTTTGAACACCAAATACATTTTTATATAGAAAATAATTACAGTACATTTGAAACAAATGATTATAACAATATATTTGAGAGAAAAAGCATGTTATTTTTGCCTCATTCAAATCTTTTTTTTTTTTTTTTTTCATTCAAATCTTAATATCTGAACATTTAAATATGTAAACTAAAGTGCAATCACATTCATAAATGAATGGCTTCTGGTTTTTGAAATGCAAATAAACCAATCTATTGTGATAAAATAACAAAATTGCAATAATTGCATTAACCACCAAAGTGAAGTCTAACTGTAAGTGTAGTCTTGAAACAAATCTGAATAAGGAAAAAACATTGCAATAAAATAATGCAAACTGGTTAAACTTGAGAGTAGCTGAGATCTGTCATGACAGAACATCGCGTCAATGATATCTGGCGCCATCTAGCGTCGTGAATGGGTATAACGTCTAGACCGCGAATATAAGACGACCCCCACTTTTTCAATCTTATTTCAATGCAAAAAACACCGTCTTATATTTGGGCCAATACGGTAATTCTTTTTTTTTTTTTGTTCTGATGGAGGGTTCTGACGTTTAGAGCTGTAATTGCAATACCGTGATACTGTGAAATTTTGGCTAAAGGTTATCATACAGTCAGAAATTGATTCCAGCACATGCCTAGTTAAGTCATACAGTATATTGTCAAAACAAAAAAGAGACCTCTTCTTGTACACGTTTCACGAAAATTTAAAAATTAGCGAGGTAACAATTCCTCATTACTAACACTTCCACCCAAGTGAATGCTTTTCTTACAGACCTTAGTTATTGTTAGCTGCCTCCAAATAAACAATGAATGTGAAGCACCCCCTATATCACAGGTGTCAAACCGATTCCAGAAAGTGTGTGCAGGTTTGCTTTCCAACCAATGAAGAGGACCCCTTTTCACCAATCAGATCTTTTACATGTGTAATCAGTTAAACTTTTTCAGGTGCTGCTTGTTTCAGTAGGAAGTTCATTGGTTCAACTCTCTGCACGGTATCGGTTGAAACAAAATCCAGCACCCACCTCGCCCTTTCTGGAATTGGTTTGACACCTGTGCCCTATGTGCTTTTTTTGTTTTAAACCACTGAATGAAACACAAATGAGGCCATTTCTACCCATGAACATTTGATGTCGAATGTTGAGTGGCCCCTATGCAAGGGATTTTTAGTGCATGCCATAAACTTCTTTCTCAACATCAATATGATTTAGAAATACTCAATTAAACATCTGCAAATTTGCCGATCACATATGTGCAATAAGATGAAAAATTTACTTGCGCTCTCTAAACCTCTGACACACAGTCCATTTGTATAAGTAAAGGCTTCTCTTCAAATACAGACTGATGACGAAGAGTGTGACAATATCTCGATACAGCGATATATCGCGATATTTTGCAACCCGATCGGTTATCGATATGCTTCCGCCAAGTATCGATACTTTTATTTGACATATTGGCCATTGGATGCTGTAAACTGCTCAGTGTTTGTGGAGCAATTCCTTGGCGGTCCACTAGGGGTGCTCAAGAGTGGCAGTGAAGGTAAAGTGCGCACAAATTGTCTAGAGAAGAAGAGGGGAAGCTCCAAGTGGGTTGAAAAAAATAGAAAAAGCTTTGTGGGAACGGTGGAGGAAAAAGTGACAAAAATATTGCTACAAATCACACATGTGGACAAACTTTAGATTTTACACCAACAAGAAAGGAAGTAAGGTGAACAAGGACTTTGCTGTAAGCAAGAATTGTCTAACAAAAATAAAGTTCACTCCCAGCTGGTGACGAAGTGGACACGGATTTCTTCACTGCTTCACTTGAGGTAAGAAAGTTTTGCAATGTAATTGATTTTTTATTTTACATGTATTATTTTGATGACATTTGGTGTTGAGTGATATAAAATAAACCAGGACCCTAAACTGGATGAAAATGAATATCGAACAAGCCTACATGAACTTACTGATTTATTTGATATTATTTGAGAACCACTTTCCATCTGGTTTACTACAAATACTGTTATTACTGCCATTTTGATGCAATAAGCTATAAAAATGGTTTGACTAGCTTCCAAGATATACAAGGTGATGTGCACGATAATTAATGTAGCCTACATATTAAAAATAGGTAATTATTGCATTTTTAATTTCTATACATTCAATTCAAATTTTTTAATTCACTCAATACTTCCAACGCAAAAAAAATCAGGATTTCAACTCAAAAGCTATTAAGTAACTAATATTTTTTGTTTTATTTTGTTGTTGTTAAGGTGAGGAAAATTGTGACTGAGTCTGACATCTCAAATGCTGAAGCAGATGGTGGAAGTGCTCAAACCAATGCTTTTGGCAACAAAGGTCATATACGAAGAAAAGACCCACCAATTTTATCATTGCCCCACTCCAAGCTCAACTGTTGACCGACACCTACAGCACTGTTAATTTTTTTTTTTTTTTTTTTTAAAGATTTAAAACTTTAAAGAAATTGAGGGTGCCATTCATCATGATCTCTCCAAGCGATATCAGTGGTTGTAGTTTGTTTCCTACATACTGTATGTGCAGGTACACAATTTGCAGTAGATTCATATTTTACAGCAATGTTGCACAGAAAAGGTGTCACTGTTTAATAAATGACTTAACACTAGAAGTCCCAGCGAATTCTGGATCATGAGGATTTGCCATTGGGAAAGGCCAAATTGACCTCCGCTGGGCACTTTCATACAAGGCGAAAGTCCAGCAAGACCCAACGCTGCCACCAGAGGGCAGTGTATCCTCCATCATTAAACATAATACAATACTTTTGGACTTATTGGAAAGTTATTTTTTGGGGTTAATTCCGACTTGCGCGGAAATTCGGGTTATGTCGCCAGCGTAGGAACGGAACTCGATCGTAATCTGGGGACTACCTGTAGTGGAAATAACAGTCACAGAAGAAAACGCCAATGCCTAAAGAGTATACAAACTGTAGCAAGTTTTAACATTTCCAGTATGATTAGAATTTATGAGAATAAACTGGTAATCTGCAAACTTCCTATTAAGCATATGGCTGGAAAACAACTTGCAGCATAATAGTCAAAACATATGTTTATGCAAATTTAAGTACTCAGATACCTGTTCTACCCTTGGAATGTGCATCCCTCAGTGCCATATGCACACTACTACCTGCAGGGCTACAACCGCAACCAAAGCATGCAATGTGCATTCCTCCATCAGGATCTTGGGTGATTCCTGACAGCTTGCCCCTATACCAAGGGCACTGAGGCCATATGGCTGGCAACACCTAGTAAATTAAGTTTTCATGCTACTACTAGGGTACATGAATTTGAGCTATAATTGGCAATAAAGCAACTGAGATAAAATCTGTGACAGCAAAAATCAAGAAAGACTTTGAGGAAACAAGGAGGATGCTGATGAAGTCCAGGGGGATCCATTAATACGTCAAAGAACTGAGGGGGCGGACTTGAGTTTTTCCACAAGACTATTAATTCTATACCTAACTGTATCCCTAGGCTACAGCGAAGACAACCAACATGTTTGATTACACATTGAATTCCAGCTAGATCAGTGTTTTTCAACCTTTTCTGAGTCACGGCACATTTTTACAATGGAAAAAAATCTCACGGCACACCACAAACCAAAACTGTTCCAAAATTACATTCCGTACAGTAAAAAATTCTCTCAATATTTAAACTTACTCAGTGTGAAACTTGAGCCTATTTAGATGAACACAAAGCCAAGATCCTGGCAGGAATTGAAGAAAGACACTCACAAAGCTCTTCTTCAACAGCTCTCAATCTCTCTGTTTTTATAATTTATAGCAGTTAGGCTTGAAAAGCTCTGAATAGTCTTTAACCCTTGAGAGTCGAAGGACGCGCCGGCGCGTCCTCAGCGCACGTCGTCTTTGAAGCGCCCTCACGTTTTAATTACGTCACCCACATGCCGTTGGTTGGTCTCGTTTTAAAGTGCGGAAGTTGCGGTTTACTCTCGTTATTACATGAAGTCAATCGACCAACTAAAACGTGAGATATTGTCATTTAAGTTTTATAGTTTTATTGTCCTCTCAAAAAACATTAAAACGCTGCATGGATCATTTGTTTATGTCTATATTTCCATCATTTCTTGTCCTTTTTCAAAACGGAAGCTCCGTGAAAAAAACACAAATCAAACGAACCCTTTCGAAGTCACAGTGGAAGCACAAAATGCATTTTTTAAAATAAATATAACTGCCGTGCGAGGTTCCACCGAACGAGAGGGAGGAGTGTTCTGAAGCAGCGAGGTGGCGAGCGACGGCCGTTTGGATCGAGCAGCGACTTTGTGTGACTTTGAGAATGAACGGAAAACTAAATTTAGCGCAAGCAATTGTGCTTTTTGATCAACTTGAGGAAGAAGATGGTCCAAATTCGTCATCATCGTCTTCTTCTTTTTTTTTTTTTTTATGCTGAAAAAGTTTCTTTTGATATTGCAAGACAAAGTTAATTTTGATGCAATATAAGTGTGTGTTTGTGTATATAATAATAAAATGTGCATATCAGATCAAAGTCGTACGTGCACTGTGTGTATCCAAGGCAGGAATTTATAATTGTGGTGATCTTCTTTCTATATGAAGATTAGGGAGGTAGCACATATTCAGCTATGGTATTCTTTCTATTGTCATACATATAGATTTCCATTATTATTTATTGCTGTATATATTTTTATTTTATACTTTATTATTTTCATAAATACTGACTTTTTTTCATGTACATTTATAGTGACAATGAAAGTAAAGGGAAATGAAAATGGAAGGTTGGAAAGAGGACTGACACTCCACGGAAGTGTGGGCTGTGTGATGTCGCCCTGTGTCGAATTCCAGGACGAAACTGCTTTTCGGAGTGGCATGCCTGAAAAAAATTTAACTTGTTTATTGTAAATATTTTTGAAAATACTTTTTTTTCTCCAATTTTATATATATATATTTTTCCCCACAATCAGTCTTCTCAATTTGTGTATATAAATGTGTGTTCAAGAAGCTTGATTGTGTGTACATAGTTTTCATCAGGTGATGGGCCGCAATACCTAAACTCATAAAGAGATGGCCTCTAAACACTTTTTGTGTTAGATGGTATATATTTTTTCACTGTTCGGTCTGCTGTATATAACCTGTTTTGACTAGAGCATGTATAAAGGCAAAAAACGCCAATGGCTATACCTGTTGTTTATGTTGAATTGTCAAATATAAGACTATTTATTCTAAATTTTTTTGGTTGAATGTTCATCCTAACATGTTGAATAAATATTACAAAGTTTCAAAATGGTTCGTTACGCATGTTTGGTTGTCAACTGGACATCAATATTAAAAATTTTGACAAAACGATTTTGGAATTTTTGGTCTTTTTGAGCCCAAAATGATGATTTATAATTGGTCAGTGAAGGAAACAACAGTTTGGACATGAAGTTCAAGGTGTCACAAAAAAAGGGACCAAACCAGGCGGTCGTAAACAATTCTTTCTTTGAAATATAAAGGCAACTTCAAAGTCATGCAAAATCAGACAAAATAGGCCCAGACCTTAAAGGGTTAACTTAATCAGGGCCGAGCATCTTGCTGACAATGGCTTTGCAGGCAGGTTGTATTAAGGTCTCTCTTACAATGTGGGACTTTTTGGATGCAACAAGTTCAGCAACAAGGTAACTTGCTTTAAGGGCTTTTTCTCATTTACCATATTTTTCGGATTATAAATCGCAGTTTTTTTTCATAGTTTGGCTGGGGGTGCGACTTATACGCTGGAGCGACTTATGTGTGAATTTATTAACACATTATTATATCATTTCACATGATATTTTGGTGTTTTGGAGTGACACTGATGGTTTGGTAAACTTGTTAGCATGTTCGTTATGCTATAGTTATCTGAGTAACTCTTAATAGCTATGTTACGTTAACATACCGGCCACGTTCGCATTTTGTTGTTCATGCATCAAGTAACATTATCATACTGTACACTTATTCAGCATGTTGTTCTCTATCGTATTTTTATTTTAAATTGCCTTTCAAGAAGACATATCTGTTGTATGTGTGGATTTTATCAAGTAAATGTCCCCCAAAAATGCGACTTATACTCCGGTGCGACTAATATATGTTTTTTTCCTCTTCGTTGGGCATTTTATGGCTGGTGCGACTTATACTTAGGTGCGACTTATAGTCCGAAAAATACGGTACCTTTGTAGTTTTTTTTTTTTTTTTTTTTTTTTTTTTAAAGTTGCCTGTTTCTCTGTGTTTTCACGAAGGCGAACAAAATAGTCCATCGACTTGTTTTGAAGCGACGGGTGTTTCGTTTGGAGGTGACGTTTAAGCTTGCTTGGCACCATGGCGCTGTTGGATAGCTGCTCGTGTCGCGTTCAAGCACCGCTCGGATTTCTAGCCAGCAGCTGCCTTACTGTCCTCGACAATTTGTTGGGATAAAACATATAGGGAGGACTGACGGTCGTCACATTTGGATCAAATGGAATGGACACTTTCGTGTGTATCGATACTTGACGAGGATCATCATCAAACATCAAATGATGTACAGTAGACGTGCTGGGGTCCACAGTTGCGGACAGCAAGGTGGCTGATGTCTAGAAATCTGAGCAGTTCTTGAATGCAACACGAGCAAAACTTCGCTCATCTGCATACGACCGAAACTACTACTACACTACTGCAACTCCGCCCGATGACGTAAAAAAAATGCGATATTGGATAATTTCTTGCGGCACACCCGATGATCTCTCATGGCACAAGTGTTGTTTTCGTCAACGAGGACGGCAATTAAAATATTTTGTCATCGAACAATTTTTTTCATGATGATGACGTCACGATGACGCGCTGAAAACATGTCTTGGGAGACTTAAACATAACGAGATGGATGCCAGTTTTGGTCTGACGACACCAGAACAAGATGAAAATTTGCCAGAGTTTCCTTCATAAATTCACGATGTGTGATATTTTCTTGCTGTATGTGTAGTTAGCACGCATTTAGCAGTGTTTGGTCGTGCCACTCATGTGACATGCTGCGCCTCCCCCCCCGACTGCCCCGCCTTACACTCACGCTTACTCACCAGCCAGGGAGTAAGCCTGTGCCCATTACAGGATCCTTTTGTGAAACATATGTTTCAGGTGCTGCTTGGTAAGTTTAGCTTTCTTATCTTGGCTAGATATGCCATGTCGCTTTAGCCTTTATAGGTCTGTGCTGAGTGATCATCACACCCTAAACTAACTTGTAGCGTGAGCATAGTGTTTGTGTTAGCATTAGCCTTTAGCACGGCGACTCGGGGTCTTCTTAAACTCTTGGAAAACATTATACATACAGTTCGTGGCGTCCAGGTGAGTGAATTAATTTGCTGTGTTCCTATTGAATGTGTATTATCATCATGAAAATGGTGATATCCTTGTAGACTCAACAGTTATGTGCTCGTCTCTCATGTTCATTCGAAATTGTTGGAAACCTTTTATTTATTTATTTCTTCATAGACTAAAACGTTTGAAGTTTATAGACGAAAACATTTTGAGAATTGTCGACTTAAACTAGACGAAGACGAACACATTTTGAAATGACTAAAATATGACTAAGTATTTTCGTCCAAAAGACTAAGACCAAGACAAAAAATTAAAATGGCTGCCAAAAACAACACTGCGCGGCACACTAGGTTGAAAAACACTGAGCTAGATCATTCCATGGTCTGAAGAAAAATAAACAATAAAAGTACAGTATGTGTGCTATGTATGTATTGGCATGGGCAATGCAGTGTATTCTTGGTCAGCACATCTGCCTCACAGTTGTACTGTAAGATCGGTTGGATCGGTGTAGATTTTAATCAAACCATGACTGTGCCCGTCAAAACATACTTTCGAGCCCCCTTTGATTAAAATGGCCTATAAGGAACTAAGTGTACTTTTGAACCAGTAGAACGTGCTAATATTGACCTTTGTTTTATGAGTTCGTATGTAGAGCAGATTTAATAAGTTAAATTGAAATGGAATGAAAATATAGGATATGTAAATAATATATTGCAATTTAAATAGATGTCTGTTCTCAACTAATTATGTTTTTGTATATAACGGTACTAAATTCTCGTGAGAACATGCTCCATCTGTTCAACAAAAACAAAAACAAACTCTCACTGAGCCATCTAGATTCAAAATGATGAATTCCACAGAGCATGATGGGTGCCTACATTACACCCAGTAGCAGCACACTGCATTCATTATAGTTTTCCATACAATTATGTTTCACATGCCATTGAGTCGGATCATATGAATCATTACGCCTTTCTATTTGCACACAACTTGAGGAGTGAAGCAAATATTGTTTGAAATTGGCAATTTGCCTTTAGGCACACTTGTTAGGACAATCAAATGTAATTAAAGCATGATCACTTGCTGAAAAACTGTCCTCCTCGTGTCTTTGGTTTTCCCACCTCCAGGAATCATGGAATACGCTGCATGTTGTAATGTATTCTGGCACATATCAGTGTTTCTAGGAAAGAGAGGTCTCTCTGTGGGATTAACCTGATTTTAATAATCACGCATACACATGATTCCTTTAGGACGTGTATATATATCTCTCAGTGTGTGTGTACATATTTAAGAAAGCAAGTCGATTTTGTCATTTCACTTGTACAGATGTTTAAGCCATTTAGGCAAGTCAGCCTCAGTGATAAATAATACTGGAAGTTCTTAATATGTTCCATTCATGTGTTTTTACGGGTACAACTCGATACATAGATAAGCTTTCAGGTTCTGTCACGGTAGTTATTTTCACCAAGCCTGCTATTTTGAATGGAATTTAAACAAATAGTGGCGTATTTGAGGGAACAGAAGGCATTTACATTACAGGTGCTTTTTTTTCCCCCTATAGACAAGTTTCCGAGGTACTTCCGCATTTCTGCTCGCGACTTCCGTTTTACAGTTTCTCTAACCAAAACAACAGTGGGGCTGGAATAACATTACTCATCAAAATCCCTTAAAAAAGACGATATAGAAATACCGCATCCATCTGCCATCATCACGACAGGGGAGGACAACATGTTCATGAAGGCAGATGTGGAACCAAGCTCGTGCCACCACAAAGACCGGGTGTTTTCTGTAGTCATACAGTGTATCACAAAAGTGAGTACACCCCTCGGATTTCTGCAGATATTTAAGTATATCTTTTCATGGTACAACACTGACAAAATGACACTTTGACACAATGAAAAGTAGTCTGTGAGCAGCTTATATAATAGAGTGAATTTATTTTCCCCTCAAAATAATTTAAAATATAGCCATTAATATCTAAACCCCTGGCAACAAAAGTGAGTACACCAAATTGAAACTACGTACATCCCTAAATGTCCAAATTGAGTACTGCTTGTCATTTTCCTCCCAAAATGTCATGTGACTCATTACAGGAGTGCTGTCAGCATTGCTGCAGAGATTGAAGAGGTGGGGGGTCAGCCTGTTCGTGCTCAGACCATAAGCCGCATTCTACATCAAATTGGTGTGCACGGCTGTCACCCCAGGAGGAAGGTTCGAAGGAAGACGGTACACAAGAAAGTCCGCCCGTCTCATCAGACCATAGGACATGGTTCCAGTAATCCATGTGCTTTGTTGACATGTCTTCAGCAAACTGTTTGCGGGCTTTCTTGTGACCCGGGTAATGCCAATGCTCAACTCACGGCTTTAGCTCAACTTATGCCGCTGGATAAAAAACACAAGAATACCTGACTGCTGCTGACAGCCGCTACAAACTACGTCAACATCGTTTTACTGTAGATAATAGATATCATATGTATATAGAACTAGATGCAAGATGACAGACTCGACGGCGTTAGCAACATTGAAGTATTGAAAACTAGTTGCGTTAGTAAACAGCCGCCATCTTAAAGCAGGAGACTTCCCTAGTAGGCTGTTGTGAACCTTCCAAGCAAACTTAATTAACTTTTTATCTAAAATACTCCTAAATCGCCAAAATCATGACTTGAATCTATCTTCAAAACAGTTTTAAAACTTTCACATGTCGAAAGTAGACAGAGGAGAAATTATGGAATAACGGGAGCAATTTTAACAACTTTAACAGTTGATTCGCAAAATTAAATGAATTGAATGTAGTTTAAAGCTGCTGATACAGAATGGGGACTTGAGTATTTTATTTACTGTTTTAAAATGTTAACTTGATACTGAAATAGTCGTTTATTTAAACCTGAGAGGCTTTTTATACAATTTTTGTAACTAATGCACGAAACATTAAAAGCATCTAATAGCTTGGGGGGTTTGTGGGATTTTCCACTGAGGTTGTTTGTGTGTTTTGATTTTTTAAGACAGTTTACAATATTATTTGCACGTTTTACTGACTGACTATGTCATTTCTGTTTGTTATATATAATGTTTTGTGTTTGTCACTGAATAAACAGGTCAATTTCTTGTTACCAACCGTTGTGTGTTATTCAAACTCACCTAATTCAGCTGGCTAGTTGTTATCAAGAGTACTAAAACCTTTTTCAACATGAGTCTGACAACTAAGTAAGGAGGCTAAATAACTTTAAACTTTAACACATGCTCAGATAGGCCGGTATCGGTATCGGCCAGTATCGGTATCGGATCGGAAGTGCAAAACAATATCGGTATCGAATCGGAAGTGCAAAAACCTGGATCGGGACATCCCTAGTATGTTCATTAAATAGTTTGGAAGAACATTGGCTGCTGTGACTATCTTTGACCACCTGAGGAAGTAGCTGCAATAAATCAGCTATTACATTCATTCATGTTTGCAATAATAGACATCAGTTCTGCTTTGTACATTAAATGACATCTTGCGTTTTTTTTTTTTTTTCTTCTTTTTTAAATGTGTGAAGTAAATCGAAAGCTTTGGACATTGTCTGTAACACAAAAAAAAAGTTGGCCTAACTACATTTCCTTGAATGAAAATGTTGTTTAAATTCAGCAGCAGCATGACACTACTTCTGCCCTATGATAATTGTGCATTTAGGCTAATAGTCTAGAAACGCTCACAGTCCATCACAACTTCACTCCATGAAATAAAACCATCAGTTCTATTTATATCTCCTGGGCAAACACATTTCTTCAATATTCATTTTGAAGGAGCCTCTTGATTCATAAAGCCCAGAGATCTGAGGAGTTTCTCAAGGCAAAGAGAATGGTTGGAGCATGTTGATACAGCACACTGCCGAAGATTAAGACTGGATGAGCGGGACCAAACATTGTCTGTATCGTTTCTGAAACCAGCCTCAAACTTGGTAATGTAAGCAGCATAATTAAGTGTTACTGCATTCTCGATAAAACCAAATATATTCATATATTTTCTATTTTACTTATATTCACGGAAGGGGTGCACGATATCCATTTTTTGAAACCGATACCGATATCGATAACTTCCTGCTCCTCAAATCCGATACCAATATCGATAACCCATATTAAATATATAATTTTTTAAATGTATAACCTGAGTTTTTGAACACCTGGAGGTTTAAAAAAATAGTGGTGGATTCAACATAGATTTGCCTTTGATCTCATCAGATTTTTCATAATGACATGAACAAAACAGTGCGTTTCACTTCTGCACTGCCCAACAGCCAGCTAAGAATGGATGCACTTCCATAAACCACAAGGCTTAGTCTTTTCTTGCTTTTATGGGAAGACACTCGTCTTAATATTGTGAAAGTACAACAGAAAAATACACATATTCAATACTCAATATACAACAAACTGCACAATACACTTATATACACAACTATTATATGTACAGCATAGCAGACTAGCTTGTGCTACTAAAGCATTGGCTGGCTTCTATAACAACTTATGAAGTTCTGCACATATGACCCTTCACCACAGAAGTAAACATATATTGCACATCCATATGTAATAGTAAACATAAAATACTTACATATATTTCCGAGGTGGAAACGTAACAGAAAGCATTTACGACTGTCAATGCAATATGTAAGTGATTGAACCAAACTACTGTAACAAAAAATAGATGCAGTGAATTATTTTAACCAGCAGGTGGGAGCAATGCCCTGCAAATGGTCAACTGATTTCCCATACTAGTGTGTAAACTGTAAAGCCAGAACAGTACATATTATCGGTCCAATTATAAATGTTATTGGATTTATCGGGATGACGTCATAATTCCTATTATCGCACCAGTAATTCACGGTCATGTGAAGCCTGTCCTATATGACAAGTTGAACAAGAATGGTTGCCAGTAAGTCACAGAGCAGATTTGGAGAGGTACAACCATTCACATTATTGAAGCAGAGCCAAACCAACTATCAATTACTATAGGTTGCTATTAATTAAAGGCCCCCTACACACAAACGCTAGGTTGATACCACAGGTTTTAATGCATAAATCCGAATTTTCCGACTCGAGTGAGGCATTAACTTGACGGTTTGAATGTGACAAGTCGCATAGAAGTGGACCATTTCAAATCCAATCTACAGTGTATCACAAAAGTGAGTACACACCTCGCATTTCTGCAGATATTTAAATATATCTTTTCATGGGACTACACTGACAAAATGACACTTTGACACACTGAAAAGTAGTCTGTGTGCAGCTTATAGAGTTAATTTATTTCCCCCTCAAAATAATTCAAAATATAGCCATTAATATCTAAACCCCTGGCAACAAAAATGAGTCCACCCCTTAGAAACTACGTACATCCCTGAATGTCCAAATTGAGTACTGCTTGTCACTTTCCCTCCAAAATGTCATGTGACTCGTTACAGAAGTGCTGTCAGTATTGCTGCAGAGATTGAAGAGGTGGGGGGGGGGGGGGGGGGCAGCCTGTTAGTGCTCAGACTATACAACGCACTCTACATCAAATTGGTGTGCATGGCTGTCACCCCAGGAGGAAGCCTCTTCTGAAGACGAAGACTTTTGTGATACACAGTAGGTCACTTTCGTATGATGTTTTAAATCCAATTTTGGCCACTTTTTTCAAAATTCTCAACTCTCCTAAATCGGAATTCGTGCATCAATTACGTCAGCCAAAAGTGAGAGAGCCAGGGAAGATGGCAGCGATGAAGCTGTGCATTACCGTTAGCACCTAGCTTGAACTCGGCTTTCAGGCAGGAGCTCAGCAGGTTTGATCGCAGTCATTAAAAAAATAAATTTAAAAACAAAAGGATACGCCTGCAAATGCTCGGTTTTCTTTCTGTGCGCCAAATGAGCAATATTTCAATATCATCTGATAACGGAGGGGCGGCACGGTGGCTGAGTGGTTAGCACGTCTGCCTCACAGTTCTAAGATCAAGGGTTCAATCCCGGGCTTCGGCCTTCCTGTGTGGAGTTTGCATGTTCTCCCCGTGCCTGCGTGGGTTTCCTCCGGGAACTCCGGTTTCCTCCCACATCCCAAAAACATGCATGGTAGGCTGATTGAACACTCTAAATTGTCCGTAGGTATGAGTGGGTGCGTGAATGGTTGTATGTCTCCTTGTGCCCTGCAATTGGCTGGCAACCAGTTCAGGGTGTCCCCTGCCTACTGCCCCGAGTTAGCTGGGATAGGCTCCAGCACCTCCGCGACCCTCGTGAGGAAAAGCGGCATGGAAAATGAATGAATGAATGATAACGGAGGAACCCGTGAGTGAGAAGTTGACACCCAGCAACCACGTGGCGCTGAGGCTGGCAAAATCCTCAACTTTCGTTGCCTGACAACAGTAACGCCGAAGAGACAATAACCCTAAAAAACACCCAAACACACCCATCTTGCGGACCACAGCCTGCCTCAACAGAGCCTTTAAAAGACGTTGTTTAATGTTTAACTAAATGTTTAACTAATCCAGTACTTCTGAAATTCCCCAAGGGGGTGCAGAGCGATGACAGGGGTGGCGCACGAGACCTCGGGGAACATACTTTTTTGCTGTACTAGAATAAAGTGTACTTGCACATCCACCCAGTGGGTGGCAGTTGCGCTCTCATTTTCAGAGTGTGCGCAGTATTTTTGAAACAAACAAGAGCACATACAGCTAAGAGATATGAAGAGTTGAACGTTGTTTTCAGGCTGGGGTCACGCAGCAATCCACTGTCCTCTCTGGTTCTCACGTGTCCGCCTGAGAAGCGGCTTGGGAGTGTCACGACGACTGCCCGCACATCTGGTTCTTCCCCGGCTGCCGAGAATGCGCCATTTTTGGGCCGTTTGGCTTTGACTTTTTATACAATGGGAGACAAGGAAGAACCACTCCGTTTACAGTCTCTAAAAATGTTTGTAGCAGACAGCGGGAAGCCAAATCAATTTAAATGTCACTTGAAGACATCAGACCCCAATCTCATTGACAAGTCGCTTGATCGTTTTTCAATAAAAACGTGCCGAATATTGCCAACAATCGTCCCGCTTTGTCAAGGTTACATCAGTCAACCAGTGAGCACTCTTTAGCATGCTCAGTGCAAAATAACCCCACACCATTGCAAAGGAGCTGATACTGCCTGCAGCAAAAATAAAAACTGTCCCTCTGGCCAATGACACTGTTGTTTTTGTTCTATTCATTTTAGTTTTTTCGGTCAAATTGTTTGCCATATTGTCCCTAATTAGTGAATAAGTTAATGTTGCTAATCAATTTGAATGTATTATTTCTTGATTGTATTAAATTTTATTTTTCAGTATCAAATGGTAAAAAAAAGGTACCTCGAGTTTTTTTTTTTTTTTTTACAGTTTAGATGTGACTTTTTTTTTTTTTTTAATTCTGGCAAATTGATGCGTGTTAAGTCTTTTCTGTTACAAACAAATCAATGTTAATAAAGTTGTATTTTATTGTAAATTTAGCTATGTTACTTTTTTTTTTAAAGAAAAAAAGGACACAATATTAGGCAGAGGTGACTTGTAATAATAATTTTAAAGACAAATTATACTATTTACAGTGGTGGCAGAGGGTTGGGGGGTGCGAAAGATTTACGTCTTCTGGGGGGGGGGTGTAACAGAAAATAATTGAGAAGCACTGAATTAATCATTGTCATTTTTTTCGGGAATCTTTTGTTGACCTGTGATATGGTGACCCAGCCTTCCTCTTCGTCTGGGTCCGTTTGCTGTTTTTGCCTTGCTGTCGACTTGGCATAAATTGCCAACTTGTGTTTCAAAGCCTTCTTCCAGCTTTTAAAATGGAGTCAGTACGAGGCGTTAAAATTAAGGTGAATGTGCAAAGTTTGGCCTTTTGGGCGGGTTGTTGGAGTTGCGCCGGCACGGGTCGTTGGAGTTGCGCAGGCATGGGTCATTCGAAGTGCGCTAGGGCGGTTCCGGTGGTTTGGCTGATATGATTCAGGCAATCTGGTTGAAAGGCCAAATTCCAACACTATGCATAGGTTAAGGTACCATGAGAGTAAAGGAACGAGCTCTACAGAAATTGGATGGATAGGTGAAGGGATGATTTTTTTTCCCCCTAGCCTCCCTATAAATTTGGCTAAATGTCCTTCCACATCTTTTAGTACTTCTGTCCTTCGAAACTCTTAACTTCCCTTTTATGGGATACTAAAAGTATTTAAGCACATAGATAAATCAATAAGGAGCTGCCATATAACCTTTACTTCCCCTTTATTCTTAATCATTTTTCACTTTGGGGGATTTTATGTTTCCAACTTGGTGAGAACAGTATGGAGAACGGACTTATTCTGTTCCCCAGGCCACAAAGCATGGTAGCTCTCTCCATATACTAAACGGGGTATACGTTAAAAAATGTTAAATCAATATCATATCCAGTTGCACCACGGCCTGTTTGTGTGCGCTTTGTATACTTCCAAAGCAATGACGCAGCGAGTGGACCGTTATGTTTGAGAGGTTTTGGGCAAACGCCAACAAAATCTATCCACTAATAGCAAAACAGTATATAAAGCTATTTGGTAGATACTTTACTCCACTATTTAATTATTTTAATTGTGAGCGATATGTTTATTATTGGGCTTTATAGTGGCAACTGAGAGGTGGTTTGAGTTGAGTATCAAATGCAAAACAGCATCCAATGAAGTGCCCTAGAGGTATGAAAAGTGCATTTTTACTTGTTTTCTGTCAAACTTGGTTAAAAGCATTATTTGTCACTATTGTAGCTCGTGGGCGTGCACCCGTCCCTCCCTCGCTTACCATTCATCTTACCTGCCGTGGTAAGGTCGATAAGCCCCAAAAAGTGCATCAGTTTGAGAGAGCTGCAAACGACCAGAAGGATTCCCACCGTCTGTAGCCCCTCCACCTCCCACTTGTCTCGGAAGAACAGATGCATCATCCTCCTTCCGCCTCTGTTTCTGACAGGCAAAAATCTTGCACGTCCACCACCCTCCCTTCCTCAGTGCCGTCTTCAACTCTTGGCTTCAGTCCCCCTCGATATGCCGGTATTCCACCATCCTGAGCCCGTTGCTTCCTCTTCACAGAAGCTGGATTGTTATTCCCCGCGTTGCCTCATCGGGAATGGTAAGCGAGACGGAGCAGGGGCTGTCTGCTTGCCGTTCCGCCCCCGCCGTCGCTACTTCAGAAGCTGTCAAAGGTTGCTTAAGTTCCAGGTGAAGTTTGGACAATTCATTGTGTGTGTCCTGGCAGGATGATGGTGGCAGTTATTTGTTCTTCCCAGATGCTGGTTCTCAAACTGTCTCCACTCTTTTGTCTGTCTTCCACTCCCTTCCTTGCCTGGCTCTCCTCCTGCCGCGTCCCTCCCCACGCTTAATTGGGCCAGTGATGGCATTGAGTGAGGAAAGGATGGAGGTGGGCGACGCTTTGAGGAGGGGTAGTACACACTACTTTGGGAGGGGGAATCGAAAAGGACGGGAATAATGAATTGAGAAGAGACGGAAAGGGCAGGGGCTCGAGGAGAAAATAACAGCAACAAGGAGGACAGGGGGCCAAATCGGAAAAACAAATGATAAATCTAAGCGAGTCTGGGGAGGTAGGGCGGACAAAATTAGGAGGAGCAGCGGAGAGGCTTCAGTCGGCAAAGTCAGCTAGAGCAGACAAAGTCACAGATGTGGCTGTTGCCTGTCCCCGAGTGTAAAATCAACACACATGCGAAGGCAAACACACAGCCTCGGGACGCAATATGGCTAAGGTTATGTTTATTTTGAATTATGTACAGTGGGAACGCTACTGTGGCATCTGTCACACTGACACATTCTAATAGCAGTGCTTTAAAAGCTAATTTAGAAACTAGCATAAGAGATGATGGATTACTGACTTGTTTACGGTGTATCACAAAAGTGAGTACACCCCTCGCATTTCTGTAGATGTTTGAGTATACCTTTTGATGGGACAACACTGACAAAATGACACTTTTAAAAAGTAGTTTGTGTGCAGCCAGCTTATAGACCCTACTCACATGACGTCACAACCACGCATCCGCGCCATATTGTCCGTCTACTCGTCATGTTGACGCATTACCGCTACGTAAATTCCTCCTATTATTGCGTGTTTTTCTGCTCGTTAACATTATTAATCAAAATGGTGAAGGCGGTTGGTTGCAATAACAGAGAAGATAGACGGAGAGACTTGAAGTTCTACCGTATTCCGAAAGACCCGGAGAGGAGAGCGAGATGGACTGCTGCAATTCGACGAGAAAACTGGGCTTCAAACGATTACCACAGATTATGTAGTAGTCATTTTATATCTGGTAAGATGCATTTAATATTAAATTTAGAGGGTTTTGGGCTGACAACCACAATTAAGATCATTGCGAGGCTAATCGCCGACAACATAGTTTCAAATTCAAGATGCTTATTTCTTCCACCATCATTACATTTTGAATAATATTTAGCTGGTACCAAGTGAAAGAAGCTGGCCTCGTCTACGGAGCATCAGTTAAACAGGTGTGTTTAACCTTTTGCAAAGGGGGACAGCAAGGCCGGCCCAGCCTATATGCATACTATGCAGCTGCTTAGGGCCCTTGACCACTAGGGGGCCCCAATCTGGCAAGCTCATTTTATACGTTGTTAATAGAGCATGGTGAATAATGTGGCGTGCATTGACATTTATACATGCAAACATCCATTTTCTTGTTTTTGCCTGACTGGGTTAGCAATCATCAGTATCAACCACATGGTAGGAAAACAGATTAGCTACAAGGATATCATAAATCACTTTGCAGCTCAGAAAGCAAGGAGGGCAAAATTTTGAATGTATAATCTTATTTATTCAATGGCCATGGTTTGAAATATTGCAGTATTATATCGTATTTTTTTTTTTTTTTTGTATTTGTTTTTATTGTTAACTTTTTCTGGTTACATTTGTTGCACTTTGTACTTGAAGGAAGCTGTGCAGACTGTAAAAATGTTTAATTTATATTCTATTTTGTAGACTACTGATTGCTTTATTTATGTGAGTTTTGATACTTCATTACAAGCTTAAAAAAGTTCTTTATTTAAGTTTCCTCTTTACATTTTTTGCACTTCACACTTGAAAGAAGCCTTTAGTTGTTAGTCATGGCTTCTGTTTGTGCAATTCATTTGTTTCAATATATATACAGTATCTTACTGTATATATTTTATTTGCTGTTTGCTGTTGTGATATTTGACTTTCACCTTATACAACAGTTGTGTACTATTGTACTGGTTGGGACTGTACAGTACATTGTGATACCGTGAAATTGTTTAATTTATATTCTACTTTGTTTGCTACAGTTTGCTTTATTTGACTTTTGTGAGTTTTGATACTTGATTACAAGCTTAAAAAATAAAAGTTCTTCCTTAACTTCCTTCTTTTCCTCTTTTAGCAAAAGGTTTGGTGCCATCTACTGTAAGTACTGACAATCATTTGGGGTGAGAAGTTTGAAGTATGCAGTGCAACAAAATCTGATTAATATACAAAATATGGACTCGTGGATTGGATTGCATGTATGGGTTTCACAGTACACTGTGACAAAATGGTGGGCCAAAAATATGGGCCCCATGGCATTATTTTGCTTAGGACCCCCAAATGGCCTGGGCCAGATTTGGTGTGGTAAAAATGCGGGGGGCTACCTTGGCTGATTCTCGTCTTTGTGGCGTTCTCTTTCGACACTCGGGCTCTTGCGAAATACTGCTGCTGTGAAATTAAACTAGCTTCAAGTTGCTATAATTTCTCGCTGCGTATCTTCCCTGTAATGTAGTCTTACATGTCAGCGTGTCTTGTTCGGTAATATCATTATCGCGTCACATCGATCTCTTTGAAAACAGCGACTGTCTCTTTGCAAATGAGGCAGACACAGTTGTTGCGTGTTTTATTGAAGAAATAGTCCAATATCCACCTATCCTTAAAGCGTCGGCTATCGCAGTCAACTTATTTTTTTATTGATTGTCGCCATTTTAGAAAATTGGAAGGGTCACACGGGGTAATGTTGCTTCGAGTGCTGCTCTTAAAGTTTTTCAAACTTTCGTGAGAATAGGCTGATTTTATGTGGGCAAGATAGTTGTAAATATCAGGGTAGCAGATGTCAGGCAGAGAGGGCGAAGACAGCAGGTCGAAAAATATCGATTTAGGCATCAAATATGGATCTGGCGACTGGATCGACCGAAGCTTTTCCACATAACGCCTTTTATGCAACGCATCCAATGAGTTTACAGCGTCAGATAACACCGGGCCTTCCATGAATTGCTCTATAAATTGCACGACTAATTGAAACCATTGAGAATAGGGCTAAAAAATGATGGACAATATGGCGGCCGGATACAGCGACACGTCATTTTGTGACGTAGGTGAGTAGGGTCTATAGACCCCAATCACCAACATCACACAATCACGTGATCGCTGTATTGTGCCGCCATATTGTCCGTCATTGTCCTTGATCGTAGTTTCTAAAGGTGGATTCACTTGCAAATTATGGAAATCCCGGTGCTTTCAGACGCTGTAAACTCATTGGATGAGTTGCATAAATACCGTTATTTGGAAAAGCTTCGGTCGATCCAGTCGCCAGATCCATATTTGATGCCCAAACCGATGTTTCCTCCCGTCCGGTCCCGTCCCGTGCGTCAGAGCTCGTCCTGAGACCACAAAATTTTCAATCATACTCCAGTTTATGTCATGATGAGGTCTCGAGTCGGGTACCCAAAATCCGCACCGGCCCGAATATAAACAGACATTTGGTCAGCTGAGCGTCACCGTTGTCACGACAGTAAAATGAAACTTGATCGACAATGGGCCGGTGTGTGCCGAAAAATAGCTGCCCCGCGTGAAATGTCCCCACTGACGGGAGCGCTTGTTTATAACGCTTTATTGACGTGAAAACATCAAAGGTTTTCATGGGCGCATTACAGTAATGGATTTACGACTGTAAGATCGGTTTAAAATAATTACACAAAATATTAGTACTGTATTTTAGTAACAAATCGTGGACTGGGCCACATAACCATCTTTGAACAGAATTGTATTAGTCTACAGGATTTCACGACCATATCCCAATGACAATCACACAGGTATGACATTTATTAGTTCAAGCAGAGTAAAATAATACATGTTCACGGTACAAGAAAGTCGTTTCCGTGTGGGCGCTCCCGTCAGGGGGGACATTTCACGCAGGGCGGCTATTTTTCGGCACAACACCTGTTGTTGCGCTCACCTTCTTGCTGTGCGACCGTGGCGACGAGCTTCGTAGTCTCGGTCTGATGATGTCTGCGATCGTGTTGGCATCATATTGATGTTTTCGCCGCTGTCTGACGGCTGCCGACACAAACGCATCATGGACCGAGATAAACAAACCGTGCTGCTTTCGAGATTTGCCCTTTTAACGATGGGCACACAGCAACTACTAAAATGACCGTTTATCTTCTCTGTTACTGCAACCAGCCGCAACACATGCCTTCACCATTTTGATTAATCAATGTTAATGATTGTCAGGAAGGTTTTTGGGTTCGTTTACTAGGCGGTGATTCCTTAGACAAGCAGAAAAACACACAGTAATAGGAGGAATGTACGTAGCGGTAATATGTAGACACGATGAGCTGACGGACAATATGGCGGCACCAGTCAGGGGGGCGGAGTTGTGACGTCACGTGATTGGGGTTTATATAAGAGAGTTAATTTATTTTCCCCTCAAAATAACTCAAAATATAGCCATTAATAGCCAAAACCCTGGCAACAAAAGTGAGTACACCCCTTGAAAAAACGTTCATCCCTAAATGTCCAAATTGAGTACTGCTTGTCATTTTCCCTCCAAAATGTCATGTGACCCGTTACAGCAGTGCTGTCAGCATTGCTGCAGAGATTGAAGAGGTGGGGGGTCAGCCTGTTCGTGCTCAGACCATACGCTGCACCCTACATCAAATTGGTGTGCATGGCTGTCACCCCAGGAGGAAGCCTCTTCTGAAGACGGTACACAAGAAAGCCTGCCCGTCTCATCAGACCATAGGACATGGTTCCAGTAATCCACGTGCTTTGTTGACATGTCTTCAGCAAACTGTTTGCGGGCTTTCTTGTTATATGATATATATGGCGGAAAACACAGACAAGACTGAAAAAGCATTTTCTGTTCTTGCACACCTCTTTAAAAGAAACTGCAGTATTTTAAGCCAAAAGAACTGTTGTGTTTGATAGAACAACGTGTCTATATGCTGCCATAGCAGATTCATGGCGCATTAAGCCCCTGAACTATTTTTAATTTGTCCGTTTTACCCTGAAAACCCCCGTTTACAGACGTCACGCAACCGCTTTTGTTTCAACCTTGCCATAGAAAAGTAATTATATTTATTATTCCAAATGTCTGTCATTTTTAGATTAGAATCATTAATTGATGTCTAATATTTAGTTAAAAAAAAAACGACTTTAAAAAAATTATTCACTCGCATATTTTAAAACTTTTAAACAAATTACGTCACAATGAAAAATTTGCCGTCTGTAAAAAAGTCAAGGATATCTACCTCATAACTATCACTTGTATTTTTTTTTGTTACTGTCGCATTTCCCCCGATATGTTAGATGATAATCGATCCAAACAAAGAAAAATTGAAAAATAACTTTTAAAAGGGTAACTATATGATAAAGAAAATCTCAACCACTCCTTGTTGTCTGTTATTTCTGCATCGCAACCCTTGTTATATCACCATGTTTCACCCATAAAATAAAAAAAATTAAAAATCTGGCTGTGGCCATTCACAGCTGTGTCTTGACACTCAGTGATACAGGCTACATGGAGTTTTTGGATCGAAACAAGGTAGGTACGCGATAATATCTCGTTAAAATCGTGGCGTCTTTAATTCTGCTCTCGCATGCTCCAGTTAGGGTTTTGCTGTTATAAAAAAATGTATATATTTCTTAAATGCCTTCCTGTTCAAAATTTTTCTTCCCCCACAAAATTGAGATTTTAAGCTTTCCAATGATGTTTCACACACGCATATCGGACAATTTTGAAATTTGGCCAAATTGGGGGTCTCAGGGCGGAACTTCAAGTCACCTGAGTGTTTTCCGCCATATAAATATACTGTACATGTATTCATAATTTTGGCAATTATTGGCAGCCCTCCTCATACCAAGTCAGGTGCTGACATCTCAAACAGTTAGTTTAACACAGGGGTGTCCAAACTTTTTGCAAAGGGGGCCAGATTTGGTGTGGTAAAAATGTGAGGGGCCGACCTTGGCTGACGTCCTTTACGTAGAACAATATATTTAAGCAAATTTTAGCAACCCATTCTGTGTGTCACATTTACTTTATTATTTTTTTTTTTTTATTCAAAATTTCAACAATCTCGCAACTAGCCTTTGTAGCGTTCTCTTTCGACTCTCGGGCTCTTGTAAAATACTGTTGCTGTGAAATTGAACTAGCTTCAAGTTGCTTCAATTTCTCGCTGCGTAAATTCCCTGTTATCTGGTCGTACATGTCAGCGTGTCTCATTTGGTTTAAAAACAGCGACTGTCTCTTTGCAAATGAGGCAGACACAGTTGTTGCGTATTTTAGTGAAGAAATAGTCCAATTTCTACCTATCCTTGAAGCGTCGGCTGTCGCAGTCAACTTTTTTGTTGATTGTCGCTATTTTAGAAAATTGGAGGTAAAGGGTCACACGGCGTAATGTTGCATAGAATGCTGCTGCCTTTTAGTGGGTAAATGAGGAGCAGCATTTAGTGTGTAAGCTACTTCATATGCTGGTAGCTGTACTGCTGACCAAATTATTAAGTGTGTGCGGGCCAGACGTTATTGATTTTTGATAAGAGGCTGGGGGCCGGATGAAATTTGACCACGGGCCGCATTTGGCCCCCGGGCCGGACTTTGGACACGTCTGGTCTAACACGTTCAAAGGAAACTCATTGTTTTGACTTGAATGTTTGACCTTGTTTTTTCAGTCACTGCACAGGATTCATAACCACAGTAAGGGTGAAACTGGAGATTGGCCAGAAAATTGGCCTTTGGCTCAACATCACACAGCAAAGCATCCGATGTGAATGTAATTTGGAAATACTTAAACTTCACCACCTGAGGCAAGCCTTTGCTCCTAACTTGGAAGAACAAGTACTGGCCTTTGCAGCTCACGAAGCAGACAAAGCGAATGCTAGGGGCATCAGCCAATCAGAAGGTGGCAACTTGTAAACGCAAGTAGATCGTTTTAAAGGTACATTTTTCTCCGTTACAGGTAGTCCCTGGTTTACGGACGAGTTCCGCTCCTATGCTGGCGACGCAAACTTAATTTCCGCGTAAGTTGGAATGAACCCTTTAAGTACTACAAAATAACTATCCAAAAAGTCCAAAAATATTGTATTTTGTTTAATGATGTTGGGTACACTGTTGGGTCTGGCTGGACTGTTGCCTTATGACTGAGAAGCAGACTCTCGTCTGACATAGATAACCATACCTGTCAAGTTGTACGGTTTCAGCGTAATTTGTACAAGTGAGCACTGATTTTTAAATGTGTGCCCAGTACGTTCAAAATCTGTACGTTTTTTTGTGCATTACATTTTTCGTCTCCGTTCTGATTTTGTCACCATTTTGGCAACGAGACAATGCATCGAATAATAAATAGTCTATCGCCGTTTGCGTGCGAGAATCGCGCGTTGAGCATAGCGTCTGCTTCTTCCGATCACATGACTGCACTTGCACTTCCGCCACCATTTCGTGACTCGCAGTCGACAAAACGTGATAAAAATATGTATTAACCAGCTCGTAAGAAAAAAAAAGGTTGTCCACGGATGCCATCTACCAGAATGGGAGACAAACTGTTGAATACTGAAGGGAAAAAGTATCGTTCTCGCACACACCATATAACTGTTTGCATTAGTATAACACATTAATTTAACTATAGTTTAGGCAGACTTCACTCAGTGGCCTTGAACACAGTAAAGCGAATCACCTGATCGGCGCTCATGAGGGGGAAAAGGAAAAATGGTACCGTTTCTCGTAGGCATCGTCTAACTGTTTGCATTACTCGAACACACGTCATATAATCAATCAGGGAATAGTATTATTTCTCATATTCACTGTAGGACTGCACTACTCTAACACACCTAATGTAAAATAAGGGTTTAAAGAAACAGAATAGATACACAACGCCATCTTATCACAGAAGCCCAACGTGGGCGCCACGAGCAAGATTGATGCACCAACTCTGGCAATCAGTCCTCCCAACAAACGAACAAGGACAAAGACCAGCGCGCTTTGTCCTAAAACAAGTAGAGCCAGCCCGGATAAACAAAGTTGATAGCAGGCGCTTGTGATGTCAAGACCAGTGTCGTTCGCTGGGGCAACCACATCCCATCCACGCACGAACCTAAACAGCCCGAAACCGGCCAGAGAGGGATGATCCCAAAGCAACGCCTGGACACACCTTCGGCCGGCCCACAGACTTAAAAAACACTGGACACTGAGATAAGGCAGATTTGCTGCTCGGAAACATTTTGCTATGTAGCCTTGCTTTGGATTCAGCATTGTTCCCTCCGTCGTCTGTTTTTGCCTTGTTTTTGACCATTGTTGACGAATAAATTGTCAACCTGTTTTCGGTGAGTCTTCTTTAAACTTTTGAAACATGGAGTCAGTACAAAGGGTTAAAATAAGAAGAGAACGCGCGAAGTTCCGCCTTCCCGGTTGGCGCACGCAAGGCAGCATCGACTGAGCAGCACTTGTTTTGGCTGTCGCTGTTTCCGTGCGGCTTGACTGGGGAGGCGAATTTCAACAATACGCAGGATGGATAAAAGAGTCCTCGAAAGGACCACAGTATTCATTTTGTGTGCCGTATGGATTGAACATTAAAGTTTCGGCATCAGGATTCTACGATTTCAGAAAGCACTTCGAGACAACAAGTCATAAAGATGCATTCTGGAGAATGAAAAGCTACAAGCCTATCAATAAACAATTTTTACCACAAAACAAAACCACGCACTCATCGGATGCTGTGACGAAAGCGGAGATTTTATTCTGCCCATTTGTTGCCGAAGACAATTTGCCTGCAACCATTGCTGATCACTTCTCAGAATTAGCAAAAGAAATGTTCCCTGACTCAAGGATTGCATCGCTAAGTTAATTTTTTTATTTTATTATTTATTTTTTAAATTTTTGTTTCATATTGCACGCTATATAAAACGTTGTAAGATTAGTCACCATTTTGTAAGGGCATGCATCACTATTTGTAAGACTGCCAACGGCCTCGGGTTGACAGGTATGGATAACGGACAGCTCCGCTTGGTTTGGCCCAGATGAGGCTGTAAGTTGTTTCAGCTAATATATGTTTGTGCATTTGTAATTAAGTTTACAGCTACAGTTTGTGGAGTTACGCGCGAGCGATTTGCTACGAGAATTGTAAACACATTAGCATTCGTAGCATTTAAGCTAGCGGAGTTTTGTTAGGCAAAATAGGCTAATTTAATCTACTGAATTTACATATTGATCAGACTAGAAGGACATTTGAACACCAATTGTTTTATGTCAAGTGTTTTATTGTTAAAATGCATGTCATTTTGAACCTATCCCTTTACAAATCGTCAAAAGTGAAGGAAGTAACAAACGTCAAAAAGCACAATTGCCTTGCTTGATGTCTGTAAAGCTGAAAAACTTCACGTTTCTTGCGGACAGAACATGTCATATTAATAAAGTACAGCAAAAAATATATATACTGTGAGGTACAATAAGGTACCGTTTATGCAACTACCAAAAAAAAAAAAAACCTCCAGACAAAATGGTGGACGAGACTTCGGCGTTGTGAAGTCCAAATCGCGTAAGTCGAGTACGTCGTAAACCGGACTACGTCAGGAAAAAGTTGTTTTACTTATTTTTTAAAATGTTTATTCATTAAACAAGATTCTTTCCGCTTAGATGAAGATAAAGTTTTAACATTCCCTCTAAATGTGCTATGAAATTCTACAATAAGTGACTTTAAAATGATAGTAGACCAGTATTTTTTGTTGCTCCAAGATCTACTTTTCAAGGAGACAACCTCCTGCAATCGACCTTAACCTTTGTTGCATAATCACATATGTTGCTCACACAACATAATTAACTATGTACAGGGTGACACATAAAACACAGTCATCACCTAAACTTGAATAACGTTTGAAATAAATAATTAATTGTTTTTATTTTGTGGATTTACCAAGAAGAATTCGACCTTCGAGATGCTGTGGACTACTGAGGAAATGACATTTATAGTTAAGGCATATTTTCAGCTGAAGTATATCCGCGCAGCTCAATTACAGTTCAAAGAACGGTTCGGATGTCGTGAATTTCCTGACCACTCAATAATCTACAGATGTGTCAACAAGTTCAGATCTCATGGGATTGTGCATAACCACAATGGTAAAGACACTAACAGACGATCACACTCTGGATGACCGCGGGAGGGTCATTCAGAACGCTGGATCCAAACCTGCCTGCAGCGCCGGGGAGCTTATTTGGAGCACATTTTTTGAGGGCCAGTGGACCAGAGTTTTTGTAGTACAGACTTGAAACTTTGGAGGTGTCTGCTACACAGGCATGACCTAATGTAGCTGAAGTTTTTTGTAAATCTATATACAATTTTGGAAGTTATTTTTTGGTGATGACCATTTTTTTACGTCACCATGTACATTTAAAGCAACACTCCGTAACTTTTCAACCTTTGTAAAATATTTTCATAACATTTGTCACGACACGTCGACTGACAACTAGTTGAATTACACCTTTTATATCTTGAGAGGGTCTGTATCGCTGTCACCGGCACTAATCAATTTAGATGACAGTGCAAAAAAACTACAAATGTGCTGACTGCTTCACGGTATACGTCACTTCCCACTTACTCCATTCATTATAAAGACAGAAGAAGATGCAAACGCACAGACATCATCACCATTGACGTGTCACTTCGTCATTCGTTGCGCGACACCTTATCAGAGGGGGTCGAGTTTCGTTTAGTAATAGCCGAAGATGGCACACACTCATGTCGGATTTAAGCTTGGATTTACTTACGATTGGATTTAACTACGAAAGTTGTACCGCATTCAAACAGGAAGGATCGTCTCAGGAGTGATTTGTTCGAGGAATTAAGGTAAATATTATATTTTTCGTACCATGCATGTGTGATTTAAGCGTTTATCGCAGGACTTTTCTTCTTTGTTTACACACGGAGGCCGCTAATTTTCGTAACTGACTAGCCTCATGGTTTACTTTTAACTACTGTAGGAACCGAGACTGTTTTACGTCCATATCTATAAAGAATTCAGGGATTTAAGCATTCATCCACAAGAATTTCCGCCACAAAAGCTCTGTTTACTCCAGGCGGCCGCTAGCCTCATTCGCTAACAAAGTAGCATTGTACTTCGTCAATATACGTAAAATAAATGCTAACTGCATGGTTTCTTTGCTTTTAACCAAGAATCAAGACTGTTTTATGTCAATATCTATGAAGAATTCAGGATTTAAGCATTTATTCACAATAATTTTCGCCACAAAAGCTCTGTTTACGCCAGGCAGCCGCTAGCCTGATTCGCCAACATAGTAACATTGTACTTCATCAATATATGTAAAATAAACGCTAACTGCACGGTTTCTTTGCTTTTAACCAAGAATCGAGACTGTTTTACGTCCATATCGAGGAAGAATTTGGGGATTTAAGCATTTATTCACAAGAATTTTCGGCACAAAAGCTCCTGTTACACCAGGCGGCCGCTAGCCTCATTTGTTAACAGTATACAGTATAGTGTATAATGATAATTATATCATTGTACTATATAAAACTTATTAAATAATCTATTTACATATTATTTATAATTGATTTTGCATATTTTCCTCAAGTACTAAGTTTCCGATGTTAAATTGAGTTATTTATTAGCTGTTGAAAACTTGCAGTAAAAAAAAAAAAAATTTGCTATTTTGGTCAAAAACATATGTTAAATATTGCTATCCATCCTGAAAATGTGGGTGAGTATCTCTGCATTTGATGATTTTTTTGCATCTAGTGTAAAATCTGAGACTTTTATAGTCATTTTAAGTTGTGTTATACTTATATAAAAAATAATTAATCGGGATTTTATAAGGGAACGACTTTGAATTTTTTGATGCCGCTGCTCATGGAGACTCATATATGGCTAAGGTAGGTGCCTATTTTAGTTTAAGGTCAGTAGCAGCTTTGATTTTGTAAATATTTGAATTTGAAGTTTTTGAAAATAGGCCCCCTACGAATCGGTCCCGTTTCATGGTCATGTCAATAGGTTATGAAGTCTATGGCAAATGCTTTCAGCAAAATTCTGCAAAGATGGCAGAGCAACAAAAGATACATCACGTTTTGTATGAGGTGGAAAAAAAAAGAAAGAGAGGTTACAAGGATAAAAAGATACTCAAGAATAAACATTGGCCTGGCTTTCACTCAATGGCGTGACCCCGCCCCCAACCAAACCTGGGGGGTTGGCCACACTAAGCCACACGGTTGCTAACCGTCATATGCTATTAATTAGCCACAACTGGATTCATTACCTTAAGACTATTCATCCGTCACACAATCACTGGAAACATAAATGTCACTTAATCCATCTGCATGCGACCGAGAGATTATGATTTTATGACACTGTGCGGGTGTGCGCTGGTCCTCGTGGGGAACACAGACTTCCTTATGGAGAAACACTACCGCTTTTATCCACCAGCTTCGCTAAAATCGAACAAAGCTGAAAAGTTATCTAGTGCTGCTTTAAATAAAATTACAAACTTTTTTTGTTTTGTTTTTGATGCCACGACGTACCCACACTAACGTATGGATTGCGATCGACGTAATGAGCACCCCTGTAGTAGACCATATTTTGTAAACATATCCATCCTTAAAAGTGACAGGAACGTCAATTAGATCCTAATTAGTCTTCCTTTCTCAGCTGCCTTGGCCCCGCCCACTAAAAATCTTTACACAAGAGAATGTCACATCCAGAATGAGCTGCAGATATTTTAAGGTTGCTAGCATGCTATCCATAAGTTTTCTTTTCTTGTTGCCATGTGACAGTTCTGACATCCTGTTAATATGTACTAGCTAGTAATCTAGCAAACACAGCACTAGAAAGTTAGACATGATCATCTATTCTGGTTGTGATGTCACGACCAGAATTGCTGGAAAAAGTGGGTGTTCCCTGATGCATTGTTTTGGGTGGAAAACTATAACCCTTAAATACCTGCAACATAAAGCAATTATCAGAGAATCCCAAAATTTGAAAAATAAGGTCCTAATGAAACCTTTTTTTTCAAATTTGTAAAAAGAAAAGTCAAGATGAATATATGTAATAAGCGCTCTGTTATCTATAACCCTTGCTAAATCCTGTTTTTATTTCTCATGGAACCTGCAAACGCATGTGTTGACTTGCATCCATCATTTTTTTTTTCCCAAAAAGAAATGTCAAAACTCTGAATTCGTCTCAAAATCATGAAATTTTAGGTGCATCAAATGTGATACATTTGGCAATAAAGGGATAAAATGGTTTATAAATGTATAAATAAATAAAATGAATGCATAATATATAAAATAAATAAATAAATTAGGGCTGTCAAAATTATCGCGTTAACGGGCGGTAATTAATTTTTTAAATTAATCACGTTAAAATATTTGACACAATTAACGCACATGGCCCGCTCAGATTTAAATGACAGTAAAGTGAAATGCCCGCATGTTAATTGTGTTTTATAGAGTTTTGCTGCCCTCTGCTGGTGCTTGGGTGCGACTGATTTTATAGGCTTCAGCACCCATGAGCATTGTGTAGGTAATTATTGACATCACCAATGGCGGGCTACTAGTTTATTTTTTGATTGAAATTTTTACAAATTTTATTAAAACAAAAACATAAAGAGGGTTTTTAATATAAAATTTCTATAACTTGTACTAACATTTATCTTTTAAGAACTACAAGTCTTTCTATCCATGGATCGCTTGAACAGAATGTTGATAATGTTAATGCCATCTTGTTGATTTATTGTTATAATAAACAAATACAGTCTTTATGTACCGTATGTTGAATGTTTATATCCATCTTGTGTCTTATCTTTCCATTCCAACAATAATTTACAGAAAAATATGGCATATTTTATAGATGGTTTGAATTGCGATTAATTGCGATTAATTCATTTTTAAGCTGTAATTAACTCAATTAAACATTTTAATCGTTTGACAAGCCTAAAATAAATATGAATATAAAATTGGTAACAAGCAATGTGGTGACTGCCAACGAGTTGTCAGCACAGAATTTTAGGAGTCACTTGTTAGCGTTTTTGATTAGTTTAGGGATCACAAGTGGCAATAGAATGTTTATTATTGAATGCCAACCCTGAGTGAGTAAGTCTTGCCTTATTATTTGCCTTGTCTTCGACACGTATGGCAGATAATTGCGTCTTAATGACTTGTCAAAAGTTAATGGATGGATGTTCACTCACAAAGTTCCGTGCAACTGTTTTCATTTTAGCCTGACTTGTACTGCAGCTTGGGCAGCTCGGGCCTTTATTTGTAAGCATTGTTTCCTCCCACAGTTCGAAAACAAATATGTAAGGATAAGCGAAGATTCTAAATTGCCAATTGGGGTGAATGTGAGTGCGACTGGTTGTCTGTTTCCATGCAACCTGTGGTTGACAGGTAATCAGTTCAGCACTTACCCTGGCTCTTGCTCAGTGAGCTGGAATAGACTGCATATTTCTTGTGACCCTGAACAGAATAAGCTTTGGGTGAAGTGTGAGATTCATGTTTCTCAACAAGAAATGAGCATTAAAAAATGATGGCAAATGAATTCTCAGGGTGGCTTCATTTTTGTTTTGATAAGGCAATAGACCAGGCAGTTGTTGCCTCAAATACATTAAAAAAATGTCATTTTGTCATGGAAACCATGCTTATGACAGCAGTTTGCTGATTCAAAGTGTCAAAAAAGAAGGCAAGAATAATGGCGGAAATGAAGACATTGGTAAAGAGGCAAGGGCATGGGTTTGCATAGGGACGGTAGGGACATACCACTACCAACATTTCTGGATGCTCAAACTGTCTCCACCAACTTTTAAGCAACCTTAATTGCATTATAAAATGGCTTCAGTTATATAGGGCATTCAGGTTGTCTTCCCATGTGTTAAAAGGATAGAACTGACCCGACCGTTTTAAAGTGAATTAAAGTACTGTACTTTCATTATGTTCAGACTTACATTGACTCCTTATCACTTGCTGAATGTGCCAGTCCATTATTTTCCTCACAAACACCCGCTTGATTGGCTGATGACTTGCCCCCCCCCCCCCCCCCCCCACATACACACATATGCATTCACAGTCCAACAGAAATACAACATGCCGCCTTCTCCGCCCCCTTTGAAGACAAGGGATATTAGAAGTCTTTTTTTCTGCCAGCAGCAGCCACTGTAAGTCATGTGAAAAGACGTCAATGTTGTGGAGGTGGGGAACACACCACAAATTTTGCTACTGAAAGTCTGACCTGCATCAGAGTTAGGATAACATTAATCTTTGTGAATTTCTTGAACTCGAGGAGGAAGCTGCGTTGAGAGAAATATCCTCTTGTAAGTTCTCTACTGAACAGTCCCTGACAAAAGTTCGGTTCCTTCCTTCGGCCAAATCATATCACATTTGTAATTGTCGATGATTTTCAATGACACCAATGATGATGACAATAAATATTTCATTCATTCATTCAATAAGTATTTGGTCAATACCAAGAGTTCATCTCAATACTTTGTTATATACCCTTTGTTGGCAATAACGGAGGCCAAACGTTTTCTGTAATTCTTCACATTTTCACACACGGTTGCTGGTATTTTGGCCCATTCCTCCATGCAGATCTCCTCTGAGCAGTGATGTTTTGGGGCTGTCGTTGGGCAACACGGACTTTCAATCCCTTCACAGATTTTCTATGGGGTTGAGATCTGGAGACTGGCTAGGCCACTCCAGGACCTTGAAATGCTTCTTACGAAGCCACTCCTTTGTTGCCCTGGCTGTGTGTTTGGGATCATTGTCATGCTGAAAGACCCAGCCACGTCTCATCTTCAATGCTCTTGCTGATGGAAGGAGATTTTCACTCAAAATCTCTCGATACATGGCCCCATTCATTCTTTCCTTTACACAGATCAGTCCTCCTGGTGCCTTTGCAGAAAATCAGCCCCAAAGCATGATGTTTCCACCCACATGCTTCACATTGGGTATGGTGTTCTTCGGATGCAATTCAGTATTCTTTCTCCTCCAAACACGAGAAACTGTGTTTCTACCAAAAAGTTCTATTTTAGTTTCATCTGACCATAACAAATTTTCCCAGTCCTCTTCTGGATCATCCAAATGCTCTCTAGCGAACCGCAGATGGGCCTGGACGTGTACTTTCTTCAGCAGGGGGACACGTCTGGCAGTGCAGGATTTAAGTCCCTGGCGGCGCATTGTTACTGCCTTTGTTTCTGTGGTCCCAGCTCTCTGTAGGTCATTCACTAGGTCCCCTCGTGTGGTTCTGGGATTTTTGCTTACCGTTCTTGTTATCATTTTGACGCCACGGGGTGAGATCTTGCATGGAGCCCCAGATCGAGGGAGATTATCAGTGGTCTTGTACGTCTTCCATTTTCTAATAATTGCTCCCAAAGTTGATTTCTTTACACCTATTGCGGATTCAGTCTTCCAAACCTGGTGCAGGTCTACAATTTTGTCTCTGGTGTCCTTCGTCCTTGGCCATAGTGGAGTTTGGAGTGTGACTGACTGAGATTGTGGACAGGGGTCTTTTATACCGATAATGAGTTAAAACAGGTGCCATTAATACAGGTAAGGAGTAGAGCCTCGTCAGATCTCGTTAGGCCTCGTTAGAAGAAGTTAGATCTCTTTGACAGCCAGAAATCTTGCTTGTTTGTAGGTGACCAAAAACTTATTTTCCACTCTAATTTGGAAATAGATTCTTTGAAAATCAAACAATGTGATTTTGAGTTTTTTTTCCCACATTCTGTCTCTCATGGTTGAGGTTTACCCATGTGTTCAATTACAGGCCTCTCTAATCTTTTCAAGTAGGAGAACTTGCACAATTGGTGGTTGGCTAAATACTTATTTGCTCCACTGTATATTCTGGAAGTTTTCAAAATGCTTCTTTAGTTGTTTTTGAACACAAAGGTTTGAATCGATCAGTGAATCAGTGATCACCTGAACCAATACACATGAAAGTTAGGATAAGTCAATACAGATTTATTTTACATTGCATTTTGCATTGTCCCTACCAATGTTGAGACCAAACCTACACCCTTGTAAAGAGGCGCCGGAGGATTTAAAAAAAAAAAAATGTGTAAAGCAGGGTTTGACGTGCAAGTGGTTAGATTTACACGTGTCTGGGTTGAAATGCCACCTGAAGCTGCTGAGCCACCCACTGAAAAAGCAACCCTGTGAGAATTATCAAACTGCAAGTCATAACTTGCAAGCAGACTGCATTGGTACCCGAACTAATTCAGAGGTATGATTTTTCCACTGAAGACATAAAATAGAGCCACGTATGGCGATCCACAGTTGTCTGTCACTGTCTTTTTAAAACTGTACAATAAGCCTATTAGGATTTGTAATATGCAACATGATTAAACAGGGATTTGATTGTGTGAACTGTCATGAGTAAAGGGCAGTTGATTGATGAAACTGCATCACTCTACATATATTTTGCATACACAAAGGATCGTATTTAATTAAAAAGGCTGCATATCTTTCTGGAATTCAATGACATATTTAGGTCAGACACCTTTTGTAGTCGTGAAGTTCAGTCATCAATGAAAGAGGAGAGACATTAAGGCTTTTGTGTTCCTGCCACTATCTCTCACATGACGCCAGATCATTTTTGTCATCTTCGGAGACAGAAACGGAAGATCAATATACTGTATTGCAAAAACAAGCTTCTTTAAAATAATTTTTTCTTCATTAAATTTGCCTGGATGGACAAATTTGAGCATCCAAGAATATTGTATGTTACTAACAGTGTTGTTTATAACGGCGTTAGAGTATAATAGCGTTTCTAACAGCATTATTTTTTTCAATGGCGTACAGCACGCAGGCTATTTTTAGACCGTGACGTCGCATCGTAAAGCGGAAGTAAAGCCGAAGTGGGACATTATAGACCTGCCCTCGCATAGACGCAACGTAAATTTGTGCTACTTTTCTCCGGTAATCTTTCAAAAATGAACATGCTGATCACGCATAGCTTTTTTGGAACTTGTAGAAACAACTCTAGACATTACGAGACGTGAAGGATGTTTTCTTCATACGTTTCCAGAAACCAAAAACTCGGGAGGAAAAACTGTGCAGACCAAATCGACTTGCGCGGACTTTAACACCAGCTCGGTGAATCCATTCACATTTCATATGCAGTAAACATTATGTTGGGTTAGCATGGTCTTTCAGAGGACAAAGAGGTAAGCCATTTTTATATTTTTAACTTATTTTTTTTGCGTAACGTTGTGCCGTACTGCTTCTGTCTGAAGTGTAAATAAATTATAGGATTAAGATGTGTTATCAATGAAAAAATTAAAAGCGTTCGTTGGCTGTCATTGAGTAGCATTTGCAATCGCTACACAAAGCTAACTAAATTACCCCCAAGAACGGTAAGAGACGTCGGACAACCAGAGGATATATAAGAAAGACAGGGCTGATGGTAAAGGATAGCTTGTTGTAACAGAAGAATGTCATTGTCAGTCGTGTCGATAAAAAAGCTAAAGCTATGCTTAGGTCGGCTCGTTTTTTTTTATGTTCTTCCACATCTTTGCCAGTCAATTTGGCACCAGGCACATCATTTTCGGAGAGAATTGGTAGGTTTAGCTCTGTAAACATCTCCTTTGTACACGATTTTTATTCATTTCCTATTAGGGACAAACGGTGGCTTGTCCCTACTTAGCAACAGTAGATAATGTCATTAATATTAATGAGCGGAAGTGACGTGTTGCTTGCGGTACGCCATTGTGAGTAATTACTTTTTTTTTTTTTTTTCATCTTTGCAACGTCGTTACCGTTACTGAGGAAGATGCGCGTTATGCGTTACGACAATTCGACTGAATGACGTGCAAGTTGTCCGATTTTGTCGCACATCTGCCTGCCAGAGCCTGCCCTTTAGAGTGCAGAGTGGGTAGAAGTTAACGGGGGGTGACAACGTGCAAAATCGATGATGATGGGCTAGGTGGCTCGGAGTGTTAGCATAACATTCACATTCTCGTTAGCTTTAGCATTTAGTGTGGTTAGCGTCATCTTAAAAAGTGCGTACGACAGAAGAAAAAAAAGTCTTATATAGGATTATTATGTGAATTAGAATCAAATTTTGAGACGATTCGACTATATACAACAATTTAGCGAAGCGCAGAAAACGAGAAATTAGTCTTTTAATCTGCCAGTTAGCCACGCCTACCATTATAGGGCTCTAGCGTCCCCAACAGTATGACATCAGCGGAGTCACTATTTCATCTGATTTAATATGCAGCCCATTGAAGGGGAATTATTTAGAATAAGGAAAACGTGACGAAGAGAGACGCACATTGTCATTGTTTCAGTTTCTCTACTCCAATATTTTTACAGGATATTCTTTTTATCCAAGTATTTTTCCCCAATAGCTAAATAAATGGCATGGTCATGACAAATAACAGTCTTGTGCTAAATGGAATATGAAACAATAAAAATGAATTTATTCAAGACGACATGGCAAAATTACCCCATAATGGTCAAAACTGTCAACTTCACCTTTACTTTCGCACCTCCCGAACGATATTTTATGCCACCTAAATCGGGCTTATGTAATTTCCCTTCCCCGGCTTCGGAGAATGTAAACAAACCAAGAGGCGTGACAGCTAGCCGACGTGCTAACCCGAACCGCGTGATGTTTCAAAGTCTTCGAGGCGGAAAATCACACATAACTAGCCCAGATCATTTCACATGACGACTGGGTTTTCAATTGTCTTTGCCGATCGGCAAACCGCCCGGCGGAGAACAATTTACAGCTCGTTCCCTTGCTACTATGGACAAGAGAGCTCGCCGGGAAGCAGCTGGACAATGACCGCCGAACAAACCGGCTGACGTCGGAGGAGCGTGTAGCTGTCAAATGGTCAACACGAATATGGCAAAATAATGCTTTACTACACGGCGAAGTTGTAAACAGCGAGAGACTCATTGGAGGACGGCGGCTGCAGTTGATGTGCAGCTAACATGTGGAGCTAATGTGTATGAGGAGAGCTTTTTACATGTTCATCCATGATCAAACATAAGTAGTCCTTTATTTGAAGAAAGTTTGTAGTGTTTACTTTGTAATCACTGTATTCGCAGCTATTTTTAACTCAAAGTTGCAATTTCTGATCGGTCGGAAAATTTGACAGAACACCGGGCACGTGAAGAGGGGAATAAGCTGAGTATAGTGCTCTCCCCGCGAGGGGATGCGCGACCTCGATCTTTAAGACAAGTAATTCTTAAAAGAATGTTAGTATGAGTTATAATTAGAGATGTCGATGTCGATGCTGATCACGTCATTTTCAAAGTATCGGAATCGGCAAAAAAATATCGGCCATGCCTTTTTTTAATATATATACAGTATATTTTAATTAAATCGTTTTCTAATTGTATTTAACGTTACAGACATAAAATGTTACACTCATCCAGAGTCTTTAATTTAGGCTTAGGGTAGGGTTATCAAAAATATCGCGATAACGGCGGCAATTATATTATTAAAAAATGTAAAAAAATGTAACTTTTAATAAAATGTGTCATTTAAAAATATTTAACACAATTAATATATGCGCTGCACGACAATCTCACTCATTGTCGTGCTCAATCTGTAATGACGCCGTTTTACCTATATAGAGAGATAAAAGGCAACGCAAAATGAGTATAGTGAATTTTGGCAGCCTTTGGAGCCATTCTTCAATTGGCTAAAACCTTGCATACCCTCTCCCTATGATTAGAAATATCATGGGAAGCAATGTGGGGAAGCAAGGTGGCAATTGATCTTTGTCTTGACACCTTGAGCTATTTTCCAAAGCAGAGAAGATATATCCATTGGTAGCACGACGCACAGTCATGTTTTTACTTCCCATCATGGTTCCACTTCCCATCATGCATTGGGGCATGGCCACAGTATCATTTACTGAGAGCTCAACAAATACACTAGATGGCAATATTTAGTCACAATATACAGTCACAAGCCTTTCTATCCGTGGATCCCTCTCACAGAAAGAATGTTAATAATGTAAATGCCATCTTGAGGATTTATTGTCATAATAAACAAATACAGTACTTATGTACTGTATGTTGAATGTATATATTCGTCCGAGTTTTATTCATTTTTTTCTTAATGCATTGCCAAAATGTATATGATCGGGAAAAATTATCGGGAATGATTGGAATTGAATCGGGAGCAAAAAAACATGATCGGAACAACCCTAGTTATAATAATTTGATATTATTATTAATGTTTTGGTTTTGACAAAGTTTGTAAAATTATTTTAAGTGATAGATCATCATTCTTGTTACGTCGCAGTGCGTGACGCCACTTGGCCCGTTGCCGAACTTTCAGCGTTTCACTCTTAGCTACCCCAACATGTCGTCGGTTCTGCCCTTCCAATTTGAACCAGATCGGAAAAATGAAGAGCAGGACAGCACTGTCGGTCGTTCACATGAGGAGCATCAAAGGCTAAATGAGAGCAGGAAATACAGTACCTGATAAGACGAGTTGGGAAAAACTGGTGATGTACTGTGATGTGCAAGTGCGTCTCAATGACAATGGAGCTAGAGAGTGTATGCTGTTGAGAACACCGGTTTATGTTCCTCAAGGTAAGCTATTGCGTTTTCAAACTTATCCCAGTGTAATTATGTAGATTTTTAGCATCCAGAGCCGTCCTGTGCTAACTGTCCTCATTAAATTTGTCATCTGACGGGAACAAATCCTGGAATCGAGTGTAATCCATGTCTTGTACATTGTAATGCGTGGTAGGTAGGATATGTGAATAAAAGTACCAAAAGGGGAGAAGCTTCCATTTATGCACATTTATTCACAAAAAATAATATTTCCACCTTGACCACTCGTCAATCGGGAGCTCAGCGGTACGCACACACGCGTTCCCAGACGAACTCCAACATAAAAGTAATGTCCATGTCAGAGTCACTGTGGTCACTGTAGCGTGCCGTAGTGCTTTAATTATTTGGTATGATTTGGGGAAAACTCCCAAGAAGAATAGTCAACATAAAAGATAACAACAGTAATCCAAATCCGTGTTTTTTTCACTCACTCGAAGATCCAGGAATTAGACCAATCCCATGATAACGTTTTAGCCGCCATGCTTGTTTGTAGGGGACCAAATACTTATTTTCCACTCTAATTTGGTAATAAATTCTTTAAAAATCAAACAATTGATTTTCTGTTGTTGTTTTTTTCCACATTCTATCTCTCATGGTTGAGGTTTACCCATGTTGACAATTACAGACCTATCTAATCTTTTCAAGTAGGAGAACTTGCACAATTGGTGGTTGACTAAATACTTCTTTGCCCCACTGTATGTTTGAAAATCTCATAGTACATCACGAGTAAATCTAATTTGTAAATAGTTGTTTTAATTAACCTTGAAAAAATTAAGTATGAAATAGTAACATTCATTTTGTGTTGTTGATACAGTTGTTGTATGGATGAATAAAGGAATTTTGAAGTTATTGTGGTCAAACTCGCTTTAAAAACAAATCTATCATTTAGCAAAGAAATTGAATTGGATGCTGGAGGGTAGCGTACAAAAGCACCTCCACGGTTGTTTCATTACAATTGAACTTCACTTGGACCTCGCAGCACTTTGTGAAAGTATGTGAAGTTCTTACTGCAGGATCTTACTTTAGACTGACCTGTTTTAAAATGTACTGCAACACATCTGCAAGCCACCCCAAGAGACATTCTGATCTGTTGTCATCTCAAACACACATACACGCACGCGCGCATACACTGCTACAATGTTGGGTTAATACGTCGGGTTTGATTAGTCTCTTTGAGGGATAATTTGGCCTGAAGCCAGACACAGCACATAATTGAAACACCTCCATATTTAGACATCTACCTGAGCAATTATTCCCCTTTAAAACTGATTAAAACGTCCTACAGAGAAAAGCGTGTGTGTGTGTGTGTGTCCACGTGTGAGCACACTGAGGAGGTCATTGACAAATGATGCTCAAAATTGGCTGGTGTTTCTAATTAGTTAAGGACCATTTGCTAAGATCATTAGCTTTTGTGGATATTTTAATACAGTAGCGTGATCTGGGACGAAAATATTTCGCCTACTAAGCTCTCATGACATTGGGTGATTGTTTTTGTTTTTTAGGAAATAATTATAGAGAAATCAGTAGAGTCCAGATAGATGTGATGGTTTAAGTAGTAGTATAAAAACTCGGGATGTTCTAATTAGGGCTGCAGCTATCGAATATTTTAGTAATCGAGTAATGGACTGAAAATTCTATCGATTAATCGAGTAATCGGATAAAACATTTTTTTTAGGTAAAGAGCAATTATAAATATACATGAGAAGAATGAAAAGACATTTAATCCAACATCTTTCAGTCAATCAGTGTCTTTATTTTTGATGTACATTGTTTAAAACAGCCAACAATTGCATCTCAGATGTCACTAGAAAAAAAATTCACTGCTTTCACTCAAAAAACTTCTAGATCTTATGAAAAACAAAACATATTTCTTACCTAAAAATGTAATTACGCTTGATAACACACATCACTTGAAAGCTACAGTGCCAATGGGTTTTCCCATTGGCAGTGTATCAAATACTTGTTCTCCCCACTGTATGTGTTTTTCTCACGTGTTTCAATTGAATTTCCATTTGTGTCAAGCTATTTTTAAGTTCTAGTTAAGTTTTAAGTTAGTCTACACTGTAAATCCTGATAGGATTTTGAGTTTTTACAGTGTTCAAAATAAGTGTATGATACCTGCTGTATTGGAGCACATTAGGGACCAGTGCTACTTGTTGTTTTATTCAGCAATGACTACTCAGCTAAAACTGACAGTTAGCTTTATTATTAGGGCTGTCAAAATTAAATTAAAATTTTTAATTGAGTTAATTACAGCTTAAAAATTAATCGTAATTAATCGCAATTCAAACCATCTATAAAATATGCCCTATTTTTCTGTAAATTATTGTTGGAATGGAAAGATAAGACACAAGATGGATACATACATTCAACATACGGTACATAAGTACTGTATTTGTTTATTATAACAATAAATCAACAAGATGGCATTAACATTATTACCATTCTGTTAAAGCGATCCATGGATAGAAAGACTTGTAGTTCTTAAAAGATAAATGTTAGTACAAGTTTTAGAAATTTTATATTAAAACCCCTCTCAATGTTTTCGTTTTAATAAAATTTGTAAAAATTTCAATCCAAAAATAAACTAGTAGCCCACCATTCTTGATGTCAATAATTACACAATGCTCATGGGTGCTTAAGCCCATAAAATCAGTCGCACCCAAGCGCCAGCAGAGGGCAGCAAAACTAAAAAAAAAAAAAAACACAAGTAACAAGTTGGCATTGCACTGTGTTGTCATTTTATTCTGTTTGAGGGGGGCATGTGCGTTAATTGCGTCAAATATTTTAACTTGATTAATTTAAAAAATTAATTACCGCCCGTTAACGCGATAATTTTGACAGTCCTATTTATTATGTTTTAATTTTACACCCTCATCACTCTACAGCGCTGTGTTTTTACAGATTAAATAAAGCCTGTATGTAAGACACGTCAGCCACGCATCGACAGTGGTCATAATCAACAGAAACCTAGCCCTCCGAAGGGCTAACGTTATGTCAGCGAGTGACAGTAACGTTATATTTATCAGCGCTGAGAAGTCTACTGCTTAAAGATGGCGGCTGTTTACTAACGCTGCCCAGACGCGGCCGAGCTTGTCATTTCGCATCTAGTTCTAAATGTATGCTATATCTATGAGACGCCTTGGACATTACCTGCTACCACACTAGCATCATGCGGGCGTAGTTTTTAGCAACGGCGGCGTAGTTTGTAGCGGCTGTCGGCTGCAGTAAGTTTATTTTTATTCTTTTATTGCTTCTTCCTCTACGCACGTGACGTCAGCGCGTTGTCCCGCGTTAAAAGTAGACCGGGCAAAACGTGATGCTAAGAGCTGGCAAAATTAAACAACTCCTCGAGGTGAATAAAATTACTTGGATCAGTTTTTAAACTCGAGTTACTCGAGTTGCTCGAGTATTCGTTTAAGCTCTAGTCCTAATCGCATATTTTTGCACCCGAGTTCGAGTCACGATCCGACACCAAAAAAAATAATTTTTGTTTTGTTTTTGCTTTTTTTAACAAAATTTTTAAACATGTTACTGTCCCACAGTGCCACCTTCATAATTTGAATTATTTTTAAACGAGAACAACATAGAAAAATACTTGTTTTGATTAAATGCTTCATTGAAGGACTCCACTCAAATCCGCTCTCGCTGCTGAGACCAGCCTCTCATTTAAACAATGACTAGCCGCAGCACACTACTGCTAGTGTGTAACAAGCTAAATGACGATTGACATATCTGCGCCTTTGATTGCAAAGCTACCAAGCTTCTCTGGCAAGATCAAAGCGACAAACCTCTCAGTCATCTACCTAGCAAACTCTAGTGCACTGCTGACCAAGAAAAGCAGCAGAAGGGAGAGTGAGAGGCTGTACGCACATGAAGCAGAAATAAATAAATTAGTGCTGTCAAATGATTAAAAATTTTAATCTAGTTCATCATATGTCAACTGTGAGATTAATCATGATTAATCACATTTCCCTCGGGATGAATAAAGTTGCTCTTCAGGAAAAAAAATCTAGGAAAATACTATAACTTAAAATTTGTTTTCAGATAAAATGTATGATGTCTGAATAAATTAGTACTTAAATAACATTTTAAAACTATTTGGTTAACAACTCAGCTCGTATAAAATAAAATAAATTGTCAGTATTATACAGAAAAGAGCTTAACAGATTAAAATGCCTTAGACTAACAATGTGGCTCAAGTACCATTTGGCATATTTCCCAAAATTAACTGCCAATTTAAAGAGCAGACAAGCACAATACAGTAACAATAGCTATTGTTTCAAAAAATGTGTAAACAACTTGTCTGTTAATTTAAACATTTCACACAAATAAATGCAGCATTTGCTGTTCTACACTAAATGGCCTGAAAGCTGTGTTAGATTTGAAAAAAATAATAATTTGCCAATTTTCACACACTTAACTGAAAAACATTACACTGTGTGTGTAAAGGTGTTTAGAAACACTGCTTAAGTTAGTCAGTCATAACCTTTTTTTTTGTCCAGTGGTCTCCTGTCAGTGCAACAAACGTAACTCTGGGTACTTGCTCCACCTTCGTTGCCTTTTCATTTTCAAAAAGTTCATGAATTTTTGTGGCAATAGTTGCCCGTGAAGGTGTTCTGTATGTTGGGTCGCCCGATGCTATCTGGATGAGATTTTCAAGGCTCTTGTCTTCGACTAAGTTAATGGGTCTACAGTGGACATGTCCATGATTACAGGGTAAATACGTAGCGATAAATTGAAGCAACTTGAAGCTAGTTTAATTTCACAGCAGCAGTATTTCGCAAGAGCCCGAGATTCAAAAGAGTATGCAACAAAGGCTAGTTGCGAGATTGTTGAAATTATTAATTAAAAAAAATAATAAAGCAAATGTGACACACAGAATGGCTTGCTAAAATTTGCTTAAAGGGGATGTTTCGGCAAAGGGGGTGTGAGACATCAATAGAACCGTTATGCGCCAAGATAACAAATATTGATAAAGTTAACAAAAAACTCAATCACATTAATGAGCAATTATCGAAAATAGATCGAAAATGACGAACACTACCGAAAGTGTTCCGGAAACAGCCGAATGGGGCGGCGACGTCACGACAAGTGATTGAAAGTCGAGGCGGAGCTAGGTGCCATTGTTTTTTAACGACGAGAGAGTAGCGTTGGGGTTTGTTTGACCAAAACATCACAACAATGGTTCAAAACTGCTGTGCTATGTGGTGTACAAATAGTTGTTTATCGGAATATAGTATCCATGAGTTCCTGAACGCGAAAAAAAAAGCTGGACTACACAGAAAATGGGTAAAGTTCGTCCGTGCAAAGAGGGCTAATTTTCTAGACACAGCCTCCGGCACGCTTTTCTGTGGTGCGCATTTTCCAACTGAAAGCTTCTCGAACTATGGACAAGAGAAATCGGGTTTTGCTAAAAGATTGCTGCTCAAAGGAGATGCGGTGCCGACCATAGATGCACAGCCACCTAAATGTCCCAAGATATCAAGAGAGAGACGATGACTGCTAAAGGAGGCTAAAGCTACGCAAAGGAGGGAGCAGCCAAGCTTGAAATGGCCAGAGTGAGTACTCTTTTATAATTAATAAAAAAAAATGTCACGCCTTTGGATACAGGACTCGACACATGTATAAATGATCGTTCGTAAAATATATAGAACAAATCCTCTGATCCCGTTCATATTTGTGTCTGTTGGCAGAGCGAAAAGCTATGATAGCGCAATAAATTATAATTATTCTATGCATTCCTTTATTTTGCAGTCACGGTGTATCAGCTTCACAAAAAGAAATGCTAAACAAATCATTGGTGTTTCCCACACGATCTGCTGCCGATGTTTCATCAGTGTCATTGCTCCCCTCAATGACCGTTTCATTACGCTGCATTGGCGTTCGTTTGGGCTCAAATTGGTCACCTATAACACCGATTAAAGCTTTGCAACTCTCCTCGTCACCATTAGATGAACATTCGTTACGTCCTTCTACGTCGGATTCGTCGCTGAAACTAGAAACGAAATTGTCTGCCATCATCGCCGCCATTCAGTATTAAAGCACTGAGCCTTTTTCTTGTTGAAGAAACAGCCCTCACTGCCAACTCTGAATTCTCTTTTATTGACAACGAGCGGTGTTTCTTCATGAGGGAACCTGGAATATGTGCAGGACGAACACAATGCATCAGCATAAACAGCTCAAAACACCCCTAATTCTCCCCACACTAGAAGGAATTATATTGATGCAGACAGGCGCTGCCCCCCTAGTGGCCGGTGGCACTCTCTTCACTTGACGTGACGTCACGCACACAATCTGCCAGATCTCGGGCGCCGGTCGTTTTAGCTTGACAATCGAGCCAAATTTCTCTCATTTTCTTGTGTGTAATTACACGAAGTGGCATGATATGAATACAAAAGGCATGCGTTTATGGATAAATGATGGAATATCAAAATTTTCCCAGGGCGCTACATCCCCTTTAAATATATTGTTCTACGTAAAGGACGTCAGCCAAGGTCGGCCCCCCACATTTTTAGCACACCAAATCTAGCCCCCTTTGCAAAAAGTTTGGACACCCCTGGTCTACAATCTCTGGCTACCCATCTAGCGATAGCAGTAGTCAACCTACTTGTTGTCCTTTTGTTGACAAGTCCGAGTCCGCACTCTGCCAGTGCAGCTTGATGACTGCGGCATGTTTTTGCGGTGTTAGTGTCATTGCTAACACTAGCGAAGATATGCTTTGCCCCAGGCCATTTGGTGGCCCTAAGCAAAATAATGCCAAGGGGCCCATATTTTTGGCCCACCATTTCGTCACAGTGTACTGTGAAACCCATACATGCAATCCAACCCATACGTCCACATTTTGTATATTAATCATATTTTGTTGCACTGCATACTTCAAACTTCTCACCCCAAATGACATGTAATGACAAGAAACTTGATGTTTGCATGGATAAACGGCAATATGCGCCACATTATTCGCGATGCTCTATTAACAACGTATAAAATGAGGTTGCCAGATTGGGGGCCCCCTAGTGGTCAGGGGCCCTAAACAGCTGCACAGTCTGTGTATAGGCTGGGCCGGCCTTGCTTTGCCCGAAGGTGGTACTTTAGGCTGGTTGTGCTTCGATGGAAGGACAGTTCATCACAGCAATATGTGCACACAACTTTTGTTTTATCCAGATTTCCATTAGGCAGCTTTTTAAAACAATTTGCCATGAAGAAGAGCTGGGTCATCATCCTCACTCATCGTGGCTGGCTGCATTTTGTCCTGCATTGCCGCGCGGAGAATGTAAACATCAGCGTGTGGGACTACGGGAGGCAGTTGTGGCCAAACTTAGTGTGAGCGGTAAATTGCGTCATTTTTTTAAAAGCGTTAATACGTATTTCCAGATTAATCATGGTCGTTAACGCGTTATTGTTGACAGGCCTAAAATAAATATATTTTGAATGAATGAATTTATTGTCATTGTCTTCATCATCATCATCATCATCAAATCATTGACAGTTTCAGAGTGTGGAATTTTACCCGAAGGAAAGCCGAAGACAGACAAAGGAAAGGCGGGAAAAGCAGATGCTTATCGATACCCGTCCCCCATCAGCCAGGGACGCACAGACAGCATATTTGTGTTACAGTCCAGTCATAATCTTCACATTTCGTTCAAAAGTCATTGATTGCCATGGATTTTCACATATTGTCAATTCGAGTGGGTTCATTGTATCAGTTGATGTCCAAGTAAGTGTAGGAAGGGAAGGCCGGGGGTGCATAATGGCCTCCATTTTCCCCATTTAATGTAAAAACCTGATCCTTTCCACCCGATTCTGATCCTCTGAAAAATGGTGCGATCAGCCTGATTTCCCATTACGTGATCGGATCGGGACATCCTTCATGAACAACGTACGCGGAAATTCGGGATACATTGCCAGCGTAGGAACAGAACTCATTCGTAACCCGGGAACTACCTGTATTCTGCATCCTTCTAAGATTCTAAATGATCTTTCTCTCTATTTAGTCTGACCCTAATTCTCCTTCATACCAAAAGATTTGGGAAAAATAGTCCGATAAATAAAGTTGAGGAGATTTTATGGTTTATTTACCCATTCAAATTATATACAATTTATCTTACAAGGGTCGTGGAGGTGCTGGAGCCCATCCCAGTTGACAAGGGGAGGAGGCAGGGAATACCCTGTACTGGTGGGATGCTCTGAACTGGTTGCAGGATTGCAAAACACACAGAAAACGTCACAACCTTTCACACCTAGGGTCAATTTTGAGTGTTCATCTCACTTTTATAATCCATATTTCAGGCTTACAACTCACACAGGCACAGGGAGAACATAAAACTCCACAAAGGAATTCTGGAACGCCCTTTTGAACTCTTGAGCTCATAACTGTGAGGCAGATGTGCTACTCAGTAATGCACTGTGCCACCTTTCCTGTTTTTACCTAGAATAAATATTTGCAATTAAGTTACAGTATTTCACGAAATATCAATGTAAATTGATCATAAAGCCTAGCTTAAAACGACAAATTTAATAATATGCATCGTGCTTGTTAATCGTGCTCCGTTTTTAACTTACTTTGCCATATTGTTTAGGTTTATATCATCTGCTTTTATTTCCTTTTGTCTTCTGAAAGCTGCTTTTAAATAAAATACACGATGATGATGATGCCCCATGCGTGTTTTCATTCCCTTCTGACCCATATGGGAGCAATGTAATCACACTCCTGGAGAGGGCAGTGTAATGTAAGCCATTTAATGAGCTACACTGTCCTCACCCCATGCAATTTTCTCTCTACGTGATCACCTTGATTTATATTCAAGTCAGGAGATGAGAGCAACAGTGGGGTGTGTGGGATGAGAGGGTAATGAAAGATATCAAGCCATTAATGGTTTCCAAGATAGACACTTACACACAATACACACTCAATAACATTATTTTCAATAGAACAGAGAAAACAAAACAGTATTTAAGCCTTTATACTTTGACCAATAATACTTAGACGCCAAGTTTTAATTAAATTTAAATTCTAGAATAGTTGGTCACCGCACAGCCAGAGACATAATACATTTCAATCATTTAAAAAAGTACCAACTTCCCCACCTGTTTCAAGGAGATAAACATCGGGTCTATATTACAGGCCATTTATTGAAATTACATAGCGTTCACAAGCCACTAACTTACTTTTAGCTTTTGAAACATTTAAATTCTGAAACAAAAAGCACAAAAACCAAGGTGAAGGTTTGAGTCAACCAACTACAATTTGCTGCAAATGTATTAGGAAGCAAGAAAAAAAAAAAAAAAAACATTCAATAAGGTTCAGCTACGGGCGACGATTATAGCGACGGAAAAATCGATGGCCTAAAGACAACAACCTTTAACTTTCCATTGTTGCTGCTGTAAAACACTGTGAAGAATAGCCACAGCCAGAACATGAATGTTTTATGCAGGTAAATCCCGCAGCAAGGCTTGTCAGCACTGTACTGAGTGAGCGGAAAATTGAGCGTCATAGACAGAAAATGAGGAGGAAAAAAAAAAGAATTCTTGAGGGGATAAGTACCGTATTGGCTCGAATATAAGACGGCCCTGATTATAAGACGACCCCTCAAGAATCAAGTTTGAAAAATGACTTTTTGAACACCAAATTTTAATTACAGTACATCTGAAACAAATGATTATAACAATATATTTGAGAGAAAAAGCATGTTATTTTGCTTCATTCAAATCTTAATATCTGAACATTTAAACTAGGGCTGTCAAAATTATTGCGTTAACGGTAATTATTTTTTAAAATTAATCACGTTAAAATATTTGACGCAATTAACGCGCATACATACCATAATTTCCCGAATATAAGGCGCACCCGTGTATAATGCGCACCCCAAATTTACTTGTAAAATCTGGGGGAAATTATTGTACCCGTTTATAACGCGCACCCTAATTTTAGCACCAATAAATAGAAGAATACAAGAAAACAGAGCTCGTGTACAGATACAGAGATGTCATTTTACTGACTGGTGAAACACAGCACAAGCATAGCACATTGGTAGTTCAAAACATTACCGTAAACTGACAATATTTACGCTAATAATATGATTTGACAACTTCTCCAACTTACCAGAATCTAGGAGAAAACAAAACAGATGTGACTTTTCTTTTAAAGGCTGCTGTACAACTTGCTCGTTTCCTCATGATGAATAAATGTTTCTTCCATGGATTGATACGGTAAAATGAAAGTGAGAACGTAAGTCGGAAATCCGTGAGAGGTCATCGCTGTCAACACGACAGTAACAAAAGGAACTATTGTTATTTGGGTTTGAGTTTCCCGAGGGACCGATATTGTTGACGGACACAGGAAGTGTGTGTCCTTACATTTGTTATGGTCCGAATTGTGGAGTTGCAATAAACGTCGACTCAAATGAGTTCAAGAAACTAAATTCTGTGCTTTATGAAGAGTGAAAAAAGCAGAATTTAACACAGACGAAATCATTCGGCCGATTAGAGTGAAGTATTACCGAAACAAAATGGTGACGTCACGTACCGTAATGGTCGGCAACGGGTCGCCGCACACGTTTCTTCAACACAACGTGGCCGTGTCAATGAAAAAAAATCGGTTTATATATATATATATATACATATATATATATATGTAATACATATATATTTCTGTCTCCATCCATGTACCAGTTTATAATGCGCACCATGAGTTTACAAGTTGATTTTGGGGGGAAAAAGTGCGCGTTATATTCGGGAAATTACGGTACATGCTACATGGAGTTTTTGGATCGAAACAAGGTAAGTACGCGATATCTCGTTAAAATCATGGCGTCCTTAATTCTGCTCTCACGTGTTCTCATCTCCAGTTAGGGTTTTGCTGTTAATTTTTTTTTAAATGCCCTCCTGTTAATGTTTTCTTCCCTCAGAAAATTGAGATTTTAAGCTTTCCAATGATGTATCACACATTCATATCAGACAATTTTGAAATTTGGCCAAATTGGGGGTCTCGGAGTGGAACTTCAAGTCACCTGAGTGTTTTCCGCCATATACATATAGTAGTATACTAAAATATTAATGCTACATATTTTAAATATGTACTTTTATTTATTTATATATTTATTTTAAGAATTGTTTTGAATCATCTTGGAAAGGGTAAGTCACAGTCTTCTGAATTTGAATTATTTTGCACTAGTTAATGCTTTCAGCATTTGACCTCATTATCTTATTAGTGATTTATTATTGTTATTTAGGTGTTTATTTGTACTTTAAATAAAGTGTTCCAAAATGTTTTTGTGAATTAATAAGCGTCACCAAAAATTTAATTGCTAGATTGGTACGGGGAAAAAAAAAGGGAAAAAAATTATGAGAATAGTCGACTAATCGTTCAAAAAGTCTGCTGAAAAATACTCATTTTGGACAGCCCAACTGAGAACAGCCTCTCACTTGCACAATGAGTTGCGACAGCACACTTACGCAAGTTTAACGATGATTGACACATTTGTGCCTTTGATAGTAGAGCTACCAAGCTTCTCTGGCAAGATAAAAACTACAAACCTGTTAATCATCATTAATTTTAGGTACCACACGCAAGCTGGACAGTTTGGCCGCCCTGCTTTACAACAGGGAGGATGAGAGGCTGTGGAGCTGTATGAACATGAAGCAGAAAAACATAAATACATTTTTTAAATTGAAAACACGATCCTTTTCACCCGATTCTGATCCTCAGAAAAAATAGGGTTAAATGTCGGTTTCCGATCACTTAATCGGATCAGGACACGCCGACAACAATAATAGCATAACCAAACCTTATAGAATCCCATTTTGGTCAATTAATTCATTAGAATAAAACTTCTTCAATATTTAATTGATAAATCATACCTGGCTTTCGGTCGAATACATTCAATCTACTTACAAATCTGAGGGTTTCTTTGATTCACTATAGGAAAGTACCCTATACGTTATTGGTAATAATAACTGCCACTTAAATTGTAATTTCTGATGACGAAGCAGCTACTACCTTAGTGAATTTTGCATGAAGGTCAGCTTTGTGCACTGTAAGCGGATGGTTTCAAGACGACCACTCAATCTATTAAATCTTCCGGAAGACGGCTACTTTTGACTGCATTGTCCTTTTAGCGTCTAACAAAATGCTCTCAGAAAGTGCCTTAGCTGTAGTACAGATCTTTTACAATTGTTTGGATGTACATTCATTAATGTATTCACAATATCATCATTTTCATGCAGACATATGACAGAGACAAGCGGAAAAGCCTCATTCTTTTATGTCCTTGCAATACAAATAGCTTCCCCAGTGAAACCAGCACCAACATTAAAAATTTTCATCATTGAGCCCATTGGCTTATAATTTTTTCTTTGATATCTTAGTTTCAATCCACAATCATTAATTACTTAAAGCAACACTTGGTCACTTTTCAGTTTTGGTCGATTTTAGTGACGCTGGTGGAAAAAAGCGGGAGTGTTTTGCTTTAAGGAAGACTGCATTTCCCATTAGTACCAGCACTGCGTTTCCCATGAAGACCAGAGCACACCCGCACGGTGTTGTAAAATCATCAATCAATTAAGCCTGTCGCAATATGCAATAATTCCATTTATTGCGCGATATATAAAAATGAAGGCAAGGCAAGGCAAGGCAAATTTATTTATATAGCACAATTCAACACAAGGCAATTCAAAGTGCTTTACATCACATGAAAACCATAAAAATCACATTTAAATCAACACAACGTAAAAACCAAGACAAAAGATCGCATTTAATCACAGAATAAAAATAAATAAATAAAAATAAAACAAAAATAGAAATAAAGCAAAAACTACTACTAATAATAATCATTGAAATCAGCAATGGAGATAAGCACAAGAGGAATAGAAGGCAGGTAGATTGGAATATATAGACAGTTATGGATATGCAGTGCTAAACAAAAGCGTTTTTAGCCCTGATTTAAATGAGCTAACGGTTTGAGCATACTTCAGACCTTCGGGTAACTTGTTCCAGAGGTGAGGAGCATAATAACTAAATGCTGCCTCACCCTGCTTGGTTCTTGTTCTTGGAACATGCAGAAGACCCGTTCCAGACGACCTTAAGGGTCTAGATGTCTCATAGGAATCTAACAAGTCAAGCATGTATTTTGGTCCAAGGCCATTAAGTGTTTTGTAGACGAGCAGTAGTATTTTATAGTCTATCCTTTGACTCACTGGAAGCCAGTGTAGCGATTTCAAAACCGGTGTAATGTGGTCCAGCTTCCTTGTATTTGTGAGGACTCTGGCTGCAGCATTCTGTACTAGCTGCAGCTTCCTGACTGATTTTTTATCAAGACCTGTAAATATACCGTTGCAGTAGTCCAATCTGCTGAAAACGAATGCATGCATAAGTTTTTCCATGTCTTGATGAGTCAGAAGCCCCTTAATTCTGGTTATATTTTTTAGGTGGTAATAAGCGGATTTAGTGACGGACTTTAGATGGCTATCAAATTTTAGGTCTGAGTCAATAATTACGCCAAGGTTTCTGACTTGATTTGTAGCTGTAAGTGACATTGTGCTAAGTTGGCTGCTTATCTTTGACCTTTCCTTTTTTGGCCCAAAAATGATCACCTCTGTTTTCTCCACATTTAACTGGAGAAAATTCTGGCACATCCATTCATTGATTTGATGAATGCATTTACTCAGGGAGACTAAGGGACTATAATCATGTGGGGACACAGAAATGTACAGTTGTGTGTCATCTGCATAGGCGTGATAGGAGATGTCATACTGTTCCATTATCTGAGCTAACGGAAGCATATAGATGTTAAATAAGAGTGGTCCAAGAATTGACCCTTGAGGGACTCCACACGTGAATTTGGTTCGTTCTGACTGATAATTTCCGATTGACACAAAGAAATCCCTATCATGTAAATAGGATGTGAACCACTGAAGAATAGTGTCAGTAAGCCCTACCCACTGTTCCAATCTGCTGAGTAGTATGTTGTGATCAACCGTGTCAAATGCGGCGCTGAGATCCAATAGTAGCAGAACAGATGATTTGCCTGCATCGGTATTCCGACGAATATCATTTAGGACTTTGATAAGCACGGTCTCGGTGCTGTGTTGTGGCCGAAATCCAGACTGAAATGAGTCAAAAAGATTGTTTTGGATCATAAAAGTCTGGATCTGTTCAAACACAACCCTTTCGATAATTTTCCCCAGGAATGTCAGATTTGATATTGGCCTGTAATTACTAATGGTTGAGGCATCCAGATTAGGTTTTTTTTAGGAGAGGTTTTATTACTGCAGTTTTTAAAGTCTGAGGAAACTCTCCTGTTTGGAGGGAAGTATTTATAAAAAAAAATAAAAAAAATAAAAATGAAGGCGGTAACTTTTCCGCTGCGATTTATCGCCTCGCGTGCACGTGTGTGTGCGCGTGCGGCAGACGTGCTGTTAAAAGTTCGTTACCAACTGCGCAAAATGCATCTTCGTTCCAGGTCCGCCAAAAACTAGCGCCGGAGCCAATTGTTCCCATTATATCCTATTGTTCAACGTATACCGGCCGCGTCAGTGCTCCGGAGTGACTGTGGACCATCTATGGCGCGCCGGTGTTGTTGACGTGTGGGCGCTCCCGTCAGGAGTGACATTTCACGCGGGGCGGCTATTTTTCGGCACAACGCTGGATATTTACAACGAAGTCCGCCAAAACATTGTTACCGACTTGGCTGCTACGAATAACCTCACTTTGACAACGAACAGCTGAATGAAATTAAGAGCGCTGTGCTTCAAACTCGTCCTGTATATGAAAGCCCTCATATGCTGGTGTTGTGTAGTAATGAGCAGACGTGACTTCAGCGGCGCTTGCTAACTTTTTTAATGCGCGGTTGCGCGCACACACTAGATATCATGAAATGGCAAACTAGATGTGCTACTTCCCATGCCATTGGCTACGTGAGCCCAGAGTGATTATGGGACATGTAGTCCATATACTACATCGATGAATTCTAAACTGTCATTTGTCACATGAGGTTAAGAAGGCCAAATCAATCCATACCTGTGACTATAGATAATGTTGCAAATATTGTTAATTCAGTACGTGACACAAATGGATTCGGACCATAAATAGGATGTCTTGCTCATGTAGTAAACCTAGCTACTAAGAAAGCTGTAGCAATCAACGGTGTGCCCTGCCTCACTTTACAAACAGTAAAGATTGTTCTCAGCACTTTTATACAATTTTTTTTCATATCAGTAAGAAGTAAGCACATAAATATTATGCACTAAAATGCATGTTTACATGATGGCAATTTAATTTTTGCTCGTTAGCAAAAAAAAAAAAAAAAATACAATTGTTATATTTTTTTTTACAGAGCATTAAATGTATTGAATCGGATCGGAAATCGTGTCCCTCGTATCAAAATTTGTACCGAACCATGACTTAACTGTATCATTGCATCCCTATGGAACACCATTGCAGAAGCTATGACGGGAAAAGTTTTCATTTTTCTAAATGCTGAAGTTGTTGAGTGCAATTTTTTTTTTTTTTAAACACATTTTATTTATTCTGTGTTTCTGTGCGGTATCAATATTGTTGTTTTTTACTTAAGAGGTATGGTCTATTGTTTTTAGTTGTGATTTCTTAAAAGTATATTTGAATTTAAGAGTAAATATCGCGTTTAAATGGGTGTACTTCATCTATTAATATATACTGTATTCGCACTGTGTTATTGTAAATTGGTTTAAAAAATTGGGGGGGGGGGTGCAATAATATCAAATATCGCAATAATTGATGAGAATAATTATCGCACACTAAAATTTGTTATCGCGACAGGCCTACAATCAATCAATGAAAAATCTATCTCCCAGTCGCCTGCAAATGGATTAAACAACATTTCTGTTTCCAGTGGCTGTGTGAAAGATGAAAAGTAATAAGTAGGGTTGTTCCGATCATGTTTTTTTGCTCCCGATCCGATCGTTTTAGTTAGAGTATCTGCCGATCCCGATATTTCCCGATCCGATTGCTTTTTTTTTGCTCCCGATTCAATTCCAATCATTCCCGATAATTTTTCCCGATCATATACATTTTGGCAATGCATTAAGAAAAAAATTAATAAAACTCGGACGAATATATACATTCAACATACAGTACATAAGTACTGTATTCGTTTATTATGACAATAAATCCTCAAGATGGCATTTACATTATTAACATTCTTTCTGTGAGAGGGATCCACGGATAGAAGGACTTGTGACTTTGTATATTGTGACTAAATATTGCCATCTAGTGTATTTGTTGAGCTTTCAGTAAATGATACTGTAACCATGCCCTAATGCATGACGGGAAGTGGAACCATGACTGTGCGTAGTGCTTCCAATAGATATATCTTCTCTGCGTTGGGAAATAACATAAGGTGTTACGAAAAAGATCAGTTGCTACCTAGCTTCCCCACATTGCTTCCCATGATATTTCTAATCATAGGGTGAGGGATTGTAAGGCTTTAGCCAATTAAAAAAAGGCTCCAAAGGCTGCCAAAATTCATTCTACTCATTTTACGCTGCCTTTTATCTCCCTATATAGGTAACACGGCGCCATTACAGATTGAGCGCGACAATGCGTGAGTGGGTCGTGCAACGCATGCATTAATTGCGTTAGATATTTTAACGTGATACATTTTTAAAAAAATTACTTACCCCCGTTATTGGGATAAATTTAATAACCCTACCTTAAACCTAAACTAAAGACTCTGGATGAGTGTAACATATTATGTCTGTAACGTTAAATACAATTAGAAAACGATTCAATTAAAAAATATATATATATGTAATAAAAAAAAGGCATGGCCGATATTTTTTTGCCGATTCCGATACTTTGAAAATGACGTAATCTCTAATCTTTACAGAATTCGTACGAAAGCTAGTTTTTAGTCGACATATTATCAAAAATGTTATGATTTTTTTTTTTTTAAGTTTCAAAAGTTAAGTAGTGGTGCTTTAACCCTTCTATTGTATTTGTACAACAGGCCACAAATTGCAATTTGGATTCAAACAATGTGCCAGAGTAAACTGAATACACTACTGTCCTTTCTAACAAGTGGTACACACTGACATTAGCATGCAAACTACAATAATATACATACTGTCAGGCATTGCTTTTCCATAAATTACATTCTACAACTAGAAAGTTAAATATAGCACCATGTATATATATCTTTTGACATCCTTATACGATATGAGAGGAGTTGAAGATTTATTCTTTACCAATTATGTTACACTAAAAAAGAAAGTCAGGTCCAATACATCTATTTGACAGGTTTCTACTGCTCTTTTAGCAGATACAGGCAGCAGATGATAAATGTTTCAGAAGCTATTGTGTTGAATGTCCTCTGTCAGAGCCTCCTGTGAATTACACCAACTTCTGACTGGCAAGCTGTCAGACGGCCCAAGCCTGAACAAGGACACCCAACACAACCTCATTCACACATGTGTACTAGTTTTATTGACAAGGTTATCCGCAAGATCCCTGGATAAAGTTTATCAGTCAGATTTTACTTATGGTTGTCCCATCAAACCGCTACTTCCCCCCCTGCACATCCACTCTTTTTTGTAAGTTTGCTTTTGAAGGGCAATTACAAGCTAAGTCAATAGACGCGTGAGTATTTGTGTATTTGCCCTGCGAAGCAATTTACCTGCACTCATACAGTGTATCACAAAAGTGAGTGCACTCCTCGCATTTCTGCTGATATTTAAGTATATCTTTTCATGGGACGACACTGACAAAATGACACTTTGACACAATGAAAAGTACTGTATTCTTTGTGCAGCTTATACAGTATAAAAGAGTTACCGGTAATTCATTTCCCCCTCAAAATAACTCAAAATATAGCCATTCATATCTAAACCCCTGGCAACAAAAGTGATTACACCGCATAGAAACTACTAGAGGCGTGCAAAATTTCCGATTCTTAGATTATTCGCGATTCGGCCGTGGAAGATTTGAGAACGATTCACAAATATCCAAATTCCGATTATTGAATTATACCAGGTAAAGCGGAAGTAAAACACAGTCAGCGCGGTCTTTGGGACGCAATGAGGAACGGACCGAGAGTAAATATCATGTTCAACTCATGCCACTAGATAAAAAAACAATCATACCTGACTGCGGCTGACAGCCGCTACAAACAACACCCAGTTGCTATAGTTGCTACAAACATACGGCTACAGTAGATATCATATATATGTAGAACTAGATGCAAAATGGCAGACGACATGAGTGTTAGAACATGTATTATTGAACAGAGATGTGTAATGACAGACTTTCCGTCGTAAGTAAACAGGCGCCATCTTAAAGCAGTAGACCTCTCTAGAAGGCTCTGTTGTAGCGAACCTAATTCACTTTTTATCTAAAATACTCCTAAATCGGCAGAATTTTGTCTTGAATCTATCTTTAAATGGTGAAATAGTTTTAAAACTCTGACATAAGTAGACGAAAGGGAAATTATGGAATAACGGGAGCATTTTTAACAACTGTAACAGGTGATTCACAACATTAAATTTGAGTTTTTTTTATTTACTGTTATTTTATTTGTTTACTGTTATATGTTAACTTGATACTGAAATAGTAGTTTGGTTTAGCCTGAGAGGATTTTTGAACAATTTTGGAACTAATGTACAAAACATTAAAAAAAAAAAAAAAAAAAAAAGTGGTGCATCAACAATCGTTTTATAATCGAATCGGAGCCTCTGAATCGTAATCGTAATCGAATCGTTAGGTGCCCAAAGATTCCCAGCTCTAGGAACTACGTACATCCCTAACAAACAATGAAAAGTAGTCTGTGTGCAGCTTATATAATAAAGTTGATTTATCTTCCCCTCAAAATAACTCAAAATATAGCCATGAATATATAAACCCCCGGCAACAAAAGTGAGTACACCGCATAGAAACTACGTACATCCATAAATGTCGAAATTGAGTACTGCTTGTCATTTTCCCTTCAAAATGTCATGTGACTCGTTACAGGAGTGCTGTCAGCATTGCTGCAGAGATTGAAGAGGTGGGGGGTCAGCCTGTTAGTGCTCAGACCATACACCGCACTCTACATCAAATTGGTGTGCATGGCTGTCACCCCAGGAGGAAGCCTATTCTGAAGACGGTACACAAGAAAGCCCACAAACAATTTGCTGAAGACATGTCAACAAAGCACATGGATTACTGGAACCATGTCCTATGGCCTGATGAGACGGGCAGGCTGTTGACCACATTAGTCACGTAGCAGATTTAAACCACCTCTATTTGATATTACTACGTTTAAGTATTTTCTTAAGGCATCTATAGTATGTTCTGTCTGTATGCATCTAAATAAAACAAGCTGAAAGCGCACAGTGGTACTTCGGTTGTCAAATTCGCCACCATTTTGGCAGAACACCGTTCTTTACTACTCTCGTCTCGTCTCATCCCGTCTTTCCTGTTCATTTAGCTTTTGCTGCTTGTTTTGTGAAATATCGACAGTGCTGTCATGCTCATTAATGTTCCTGTCGGGTTCAAATTGAAATGGTTGAAAAGATTGTATATTTATTTATTATTATTATTATTATTATTTTTTTTTTTAATTTTAGATATTATTTTATATTTTATTTATTAGATATTTATGTCGCTCGAGTCATACTTTGGAAGCCCGGAAGCGTAACCATGTGACGTCACCGCCCTGCAACATCAACAATAATGGCGACCTTCTAGTTAATTACATTAACATACAAATTTTACAAATTGTATAAAAACACACAACACATCAAGAGGGGTTTCAATTTCAAATTATTTTAACTCAAACGTTTATCTTTTAAGAACTGCAAGCGTTTCAATCCACAATCGCTTTAAAAAAAAATCTTTAAAGTGCAGAAATAAATTTTCCAAAATATTGACCTTACTATTGAATAAACCAAGTACAAAAATCTCGCTTTAAGCATGTTGTCTTACAAGTTACATTTGCAGCTCATAAAATCGAACATTCTAGCCATTAGCATTTTCATTTCCACACAGTACACAGGACTGTACATTAACATCTGGACTAGAGAGCACCTTATACACAATAATATTGCTTACCTTCTGCTCACAATCGATCTTTTGCTTTCACCTTGCAGCCTTGGGGCAAAACGAGTTTAGGACTAGGCAATATGGAAATGCCAATTTGGCTTACAGTGGTATGAACAATTATCTGAACCTTTTGGAATTTCTCACATTTCTGCATAAAATCACTATCAAATATGATCTGATCTTTGTCAAAATCACACAGATGAAAAAACAGTGCCTGCTTTACCTAAAACCAACCAAATAATTATAGACTTTCATATTTTAATGAGGATAGTATGCAGACAATGACAGATGAGGGAAAAATAAGTGAACCATCACATTTAATATTTTGTGCAACCCCCCTTTGGCAGCAATAACTTTAACCAGACGCTTCCTGTAGCTGCAGATCAGTCTGGCACATCGATCAGGACTAATCTTGGCCCATTCTTCTCTACAAAACTGCTGTAGTTCAGTCAGATTCCTGGAATGTCTGGCATGAATCGTTGTCTTTAGGGTCATGCCACAGCATCTCAATGGGTTCTGGACTTTGACTTGGCCACTCCAGAATGTGTATTTTGTTCTTCTGAAACCTCTTCTGAAACTTCCGAAGTTGATTTACTTTTGTGTCTTGTTGCAGCATCCATCCTCTTTTTAGCTTCAACTGTCTGACAGAGGGCCTCAGGTTTTCCTGCAAAACATCCTGATAAACCTTTGAATTCATTCATCCATTAATGATTGCAAGTTGCCCAGGCCCTGAGGCAGCAAAACAGCCCCACTCTCTGAGAATTCTGTAGTAAACTCCTGGCGTCTTTGGTGGACGGCCACTCCTTGGGAGAGAAGCTACAGTGCCAAACTCTCTCCATTTGTAGACAACTTCTCTGACTGTCAACTGATGAACATCCAGACTTTTAGAGATGGTTTTGTATCCTTTCCCAGCTTTATACAAATCAACAATCATTGATAGCAGATCTTCAGACAGCTCTTCTGACGGAGCCATGATGCACATCAGACAATGCTTCTCATCAAGACAATTCTTACCAGGTGTGTGTTTTATAGTGGGCAGGGCAGCTTTAAACCTCTCATCAGTGATTGGACACTACAGGTGTTCCCAAAAATCGATTATTACATGCATCGTAATTCGACAGATGACGATTCGATTACGGTTCATAAAGGTTCAAAAACGATGATTTTCCCTCATAACTTTATGGCAGCCGCTCGTAGCAGAACGAAATTCAAGACAAAGACTGGAAAATAAATTTGTGTATAAGACAGGCAGGCACAGAAGCACGACCCAGTGGTCGCGCTTTTGTGCGCAAGTTATTTTTCAGAGCAAGAGGGGAAGAGAGATAGTTTGTTGCTCCTTGTCTTTCAGATGTCCAGCAGTAGTTTTTAGGCATTTCAATTGAAAAATGTCCTGAGTGTGTTGCTAAGACCCGTGTGCATCTATAAGAGGTGAGTACATGAACCCTCTTGTACTGTTTAGCCTTTACTGTTGTTGTTTTTGAGATGTTAACAGTTAGCGCCGAGCGCTAAGCTAATTGGCTAATTTGCTAACGTGTATTTCATATGCAGAACGTGTAAAACCATGATTAAGCACAGCGGTAACACTACAAACATGCAAAATAGTACAGAAATCTGTGAAAACAAAGTATATTGGTTAAAGGAAGTCTTATTTCTAAAGACACTTTGTTTCCAGAAAATGTGGAATTCATTCCACCTGTGTAAATTTTATTGTATTGGTGAGAGAAATAAGTACTCCCTTTAAAAAAGTTAATGTTTTTGCACTTTTTTGTAAAAAAAAATAAATGAATTGATTTAAAAAAGCAGCTTAAGAGCAGCTTTTTGTTTTACGGGCATGTTTCCATCGTTCGTGTTGAATCATTAGGATATTTTAATAAATATTGGATAAAAATTTGTTTGGCTACTGTATTAACTAGTAATGTACGATGCATCGATAATCGTGATAATCGCGATACCCGCGATCATCGTCAATACCGTGATCATCGTTCAATAATCGAATCGTAGCACCCTGAATCGTAATCGAATCAAGTCGTGGGGTGTCTAAGATGGCACACCCCTACCTGACTTACTGTAAAATGTTTGGTAAAAATTAGTTTTAATTGCTCTTTAAGTCTCCTTAGGCATAGGGTTCACTCACTCATTTATTTTCAGCCATCCGTCACTGTTTGCATGCTGTCCTCATTCAAATATGAAAACTTATAAATGTTTGGGTGGTTTCAGTTAAAGCAAACACTGTATTTTATTTACCCTAATTTTCGGACTATAAGCCGCTACTTTTTTCCCTCATTTTGAATCCTGCGGCTTATAGTCCAGTGGGGCTTATTTGATAATTTATTTGGGTTAATAGGTAACACTTTGTTTTACAGTGGCATCATAAGACTGTCATAAGAACGTCACAATTATGACATGACTCGACACTATCATGGGCATTACTGAAATATTATGACAGATGTCAAAATGTGTCATGTTGCATATTATGTCACTAACTCTATTTATGTCCAGCTCAGATCTTTTACGTCCATTCAAAAGTGAGATAATTTGCGGGATGACACTAACCGACATCTATTATAAGCATTCAATAATGCCTATGACAGTTTCATGTAATAATTATGACAGTATTATGGTACCACTATCCAAGGAAATGTTACCAAATACCATAACTAGCAATTAATGAAACAACTGGAAGAGTAACTGAAGAAATAATTAGGACAGAACATGAATTTTGATTGTTTTTACATCTGTAGCGCCGCAATGCATGCTAGGAGGAATGTTGGATGACAACAGTGTTGACAGCAGGTAGCAGCAGAGGTTGACTGTCTCCCCAAGGGAGCAGTGATGGCCAAATGAAGATTTTTAAAACAATAAGGCTTTGCACCAAATTGGTTCAAAGCTTAATGGTAGTTCATTTGGTTTCATGACAGTCCTATGATGCCATTGTCAAATGAAGTGTTACCAGTTACTATCTTTTGGTGTAAATATCCCATAACATAATATATCCCATACAATATAAATATTATATAAATATCCCATACAACTGTGGCTTATATGCCAGTGCGGCTTATCTATGAACAAATGCTGTTTTCATGTCATATTTGGTGGCTGGCGGCTTATAGTCAGGTGCGCCTTATAGTCCAGAAATTACGGTATATGAATTTGACAAAGATTAGATCACATTTGATGGTGATTTTATGCAGAAATGTGTGAAATTCCAAAAGGTTTAGATACTTTTTATACCACTCTAGTGTGTAGCCACATATGGCCAAAGGAGCCAGAACGATTATAAGGGGCATTAGACTCATAGGGCATTAAGCCCCAACATCTGATAAACTAAGTTCGAGGTCACTTTCTATTTTTTGGCCAGGAATCTCATGGTATGAAGGGCTAAACACTCAGCAGCAAAAAAAATAGAGCATTTTATTGTAGTTCATCAATGTCAACTTTATTTCCCATGGAGCCTGATGCCCTTTTTTACTTATACTGTGCAGTGCTGTCGTCTAAGGCAAGGCAAGGCAAATTTATTTGTATAGCACAATTCAATTCAAGGTAATTCTCAAAGTGATTAACATCAAATAAAACTCTGTGAATCTAAAGTCGAACTATAACTGAATCATGTAAAAGTAACCTCACTTAAACTGCCATTTTAATATTAAAATTGCTACCTTTCGAAAAGTCTGCTAAGTCGACAAATGTGGGTGTCTATGCTGACTGAAATCAAGTCAGCTCATGTCAGGAATAATATAAAGGATGGCTATAGAACAACATATAACCCCTTCACTATATTCCAAAAAATGCCACACAGAATTAAATAACATTTCTAATTGAGGTAGCTAAGGCGTATTCATGTGCTGAATGCATAACACGACTATTCGCAACAGAAAATAGAATTTAATTAAAATGTGTTTTCACAAGAGCACAGCATTTTGAATGTAGTCTGTGAGGGTGAGCTCACAATTAAACTCAGTCTAATCAAGTCATCTCTTCCATTCAAGAAAAAAAACCATTAGTTTGAGTATTCACTGCGGACTTAATGCATATGAAGCCATTTTTCTTGATGAATGGTCAAAATATGCAGCAAAGAATGCTCATTGTGTTATAGGGTGTGAGTGCTGTTACGAAAAATGGAACAAGGACAGTTGGCACACCTTGACAATTGTCCTCATTTAGCATCTGGTAGAATGAAAAACTAACTCTACTTATTCTAACTTTACTCTTGAATCCAAAAATGTTGCACCTGCTGATAAGATGATTATGAAGATGTTTATTATATATTTGCTTTGATTAATTGCCGCTTGCAATAAAGAGATGCTTTGCTTATTATTGCTCGGAATGAAGAAATGTTCTGTCTTGTTTTGACACACATGTATTAAATACACCTACATACACACACATAGCCAAACAAGTCCACTGGATGTTAACCAGGGGTGAAAGTGGCCAGCATTTCTTGCCGGAACTCCCCGACGTGAAGGTCGCCACAGAGCCAGAAATTTTATTTATTTATTTATTTATTTATTTTTCAACCCTCTTAAACTACTCAAATGCAAAGAAAACTGTTTTAGCACATTTATTTCTATAACACATACAAAAACTGATTTTCATTCAAAATTGTATTTTTTCAATGATTTGCAAAATAAAAGTTAACAAAAACAGCAATAACCCCAACCTCCATCTCCTAATTTTTATTTTCCCCTCATTTCCTCACATACTAAATGCCAAATCTCAATTTTAACTACTTAACATAGGATGTACATTAAAGTTGAAGTTAATGCAAACGTTTACTTTTATTTATTTATTTTTTAATAATTAAGATATAAGTACCATACATTCAGAAAAATAAGTACAAATGACAGAGTTAAATATCTGTAAGGAAATTAGCAGCCGCCATATGTAAACAAAGAGCTTTTTCTGTTAAAAATTCTTCTGAATAAACGCTTGAATTGAATTCTTCATAGATATGAACGTAAAAGAGTCTTGATTCTTGGTTAAAAGCAGAAAAAACAAAACAAAAAAAAAACCTAAATATGTCGAAGAATGATGCTAGTCCGTAGCAGTTAATTTTTCCCCATTGATTTTTTTCACGTTTCAAAATGCTCGCATGGTACAAAAAATATAATAATTGCTTTGAATCCTCTAACAAATCCCTCCCAAGACAATCCTTCCTGTTTGCATGCGGTACAGCTTTCGTACTTTTTCAACCTAAATCTGGCGTCGGATCGCTGAATGTGTTGACTATCTGCAACCGACTGCGAATAACTAAAGCGAACTGTAGGACTCCCCCTACTTGAAGGCGCTGCGCAGTGGCTGACAAATGTACGGTGGCCGAGAGGTGTCAGGCGAAATGCAAAGTCCAAACACTTGGCAAATAGAAAAAAGCACGAACCCAAATTGCAAACGCTTTGCAAAAGAAAAAAGCACGAATGCAAACGGCCACAACACGATCCCCAATTCCTAAAGTGCGATTGCAAATTGGCAAAAGCACGAATCCCACCTGTCACAACACGACAGCAAATAGCTCGTAGCACAACAGCATACGGCTGACAACACAGCAGCAAAATCACGCAACACAACGGCAAGAGGATGACCCGGAAGTTTAAAAAAAAAAAAAAAAAAAAAAAGAACGAGACTTTATACACTTTATATGTGCTTTGTGACCATTATATAAAAATGATGTCAATCGTTTGTGCTGCAACGGTTTTGTTGATACAGTATTATGCTTTTATAGAGATATTATATTATATCGAGTGGTGATGTCACTCGTAGCTTTTCCTCAGTTTAGCTCCCGCGGCTAATGGAGCGTACCAACTCTCTCAATTACAGGGGGGTTTCCTAAAAACTAGCTAGCACAAACGAATGGCACCACTTCAGAACCATTTTGCTGTAAATGAGGGGCTTAGAGGGATGTCAGCACTAGAAATTAATATCTCAAGCCCCCAATTTACTGCAAAATGGACCCCAATTTGTGTTATGATCATGCTAGTTATTATGACACCCTCTGTTATTGAGAGAGTTGGTACGCTCCATTAGCCGCGGGAGCTAAGCTGAGGAAAAGCTACAAGTGACGCACAAACGATTAACATCATTTTTATATAAATTTGCGGGGTGGGGGCAACTTCATGGAGGTCCGTATAGATGGTCACAAAGCACATTTAAAGTGTATAAAGTGTCGTCCTATTTTTTTAAATTTTTTTTTTAAACTTCCGGGTCATCCTCTTGCCGTTGTGTTGCGTGATTTTGCTGCTGTGCTTTGAGCCGTTTGCAGTTGTGCTACAAGCTATTTGCTGTTGTGTTGTGGCAGTTGGGATTCGTGCTTTTGCCAATTTGCAATCGCGGTTTAGAAAATGGGGATCGTGTTGTGACAGTTTGCATCCGTGCTGCGAGCCATTTGCTGTCGTGTTGTGGCAATTGGGGTTCGTGCTTTTGCCAATTTGTAATCGCGCTTTAGGAATTGGGGATCGTGTTGTGGCAGTTTGCATTCGTGCTTTTTTCTTTTGCAAAGCGTTTGCAATTTGGGTTCGTGCTTTTTTCTATTTGCAAAGTGTTTGGACTTTGCATTTCGCCTGACACCTCTCGGCCACCGTACAGATGTGACCCGTCAATACAATTATGAAGTCTATTGATCTGCATTTTCCATTTATTTGACTATGTTAGAGGTATTAATATATTTTTTTATCGGCTTGCTAGGATGGCACCATCGACTCGTGCTAGCTTAGCTGCTCCAGAGCCCTGAAATTACCGTGTTGGCCCGGATATAAGACTGTGTTTTTTGCAATGAAATAAGACTGAAAAAGTGGGGGTCGTCTTATATTCACGGTCTAGACATTATACCCATTTACGACGCTAGATGGCGGCAGATATCATTGAAGTGATGTTCTGTCATGACAGCTCTCAGCTACTCTCAAGTTTAACCAGTTTGCATTATTTTATTGCAATGTTTTTCCTTCTTCAGATTTGTTTCAAGACAACAGTTACAGTTAGACTTCACTTTGATGGTTAATGCAGTTATTGCAATTTTGTTGTTTTATCACAATAGATTGGTTTATTTACATTTCAAAAACTAGAAGCCATTCATTTACGAATGTGATTGCACTTTAGTTTACATGTTTAAATTAGGGCTGTCAAACGGTTAAAATTTTTAATCGAGTTAATTAGAGCTTAAAAATTAATTAATCGTAATTAATCGCAATTCAAACCATCTATAAAATATGCCCTATTTTTCTGTAAATTACTGTTGGAATGGAAAGATAAGACACAAGATGGATATATACATTCAACATACGGTACATAAGTGCAGTATTTGTTTATTATAACAATAAATCAACAAGATGGCATTAACATTATTAACATTCTGTTAAAGCAAACCATGGATAGAAAGACTTGTAGTTCTTAAAAGATAAATGTTAGTACAAGTTATAGAAATGTTATACTAAAAACCCTCTTAATGTTTTCGTTTTAATAAAAATTTGTAAAATTTTCAATCAAAAAATAAACTAGTAGCCCGCCATTGTTGATGTCAATAATTACTTACACAATGCTCATGGGTGCTGAAGCCCATAAAATCAGTCGCACTCAAGCGCCAGCAGAGGGCGACAAAACTCTGAAAAACACAAGTAAAAAGTGTACATTGCACTGTGCTGTCATTTTAATCTGTTTGAGCGGGGAATGTGCGTTAATTGCTTCAAATATTTTAACGTGATTAATTAGAAAAAAACTAGAAGCCATTCATTTACAAATGTGATTGCACTTTAGTTTACATATTTAAATGTTCAGATATTAAGATTTGAATGAGGCAAAATAACATGCTTTTTCTCCCAAATATATTGTTATAATCATTTGTTTCAGATGTAATTATTTTCTGTATAAAACTTAATTTGGTGTTCAAAAAGTCTTTTTTCAAACTTGAGTCTTGAAAAAGAGGGAGTCGTCTTATAATCAGGGCCGTCTTTATATTCGGGCCAATACGGTAATAAATATCTAACATACTGCACAGAATTTGTTGAAATCAACTCCACTGACTAATTAAACCCCTGCTAGCCTTTCTTTTTTTTTTAGAACAAGTGTGGAATCTGCATTGTGTAGTCTTAGTGTCGCATTGTAGAGCTTCCCTCCACTCTCCTTGCAAGTTGTTCAGTAAAATTGAGTGCCTTCTCTCCTTAATTTCCGTTAAATTTATAAATGTCCTATTTGAACCTGACACCTGCATTGGGCAGCATGCTAGCATGACTGGTCCAGAGTGAGATACCGGTACCCAACTGGTGTCAACTATAGTAAACAAAAAAATTGTAGGATGAACTAAAAACTTTGGTGATCTCCAATGTCATGAATGTTCTTCTGGATGAATGGAAATCTGCCGACAATTTTAAAGAAAGTCAATAACAACTTAGGGGCAGTTTACATGGCGACTCTGCGACACAAAGACGCAATGACTGAGTTGCGGACTCGCCTCGCATGCATATGGTGTCGGCAAAGACGGAAGGCGAATACGAAAAATTCTGAATCCTACCTCCAAAGTGGAAGAATCCGATTGCGGGGGGTTGAGGGGAGCTTCCTCGGCATGCATATCAAAGGCTCCTGCAGCGCGAGACCGCGTCGTTAACGTCAGCACTCGTACACGTCACATTGGGCGTGCGCAGCGGTGCTACTAAACATTAAAAACGGCAAATATGGCGGAATGTCGGCTTTAATTTACTGTTTTAATAATATTTTTAAATTAAATATGTTGAACGTTTCAAATTTTGTGCCTTTTTGAACAAAAAAAAAATGACAATACTTCGAGAGGGCGGGCATATTTTTTTTCCGGGCTGAGGGAGCTTGGTGGGGTCAAAGTGCATCATTCTCTCGCCCAGTAAATCTGCACTGCCCCCTAGGGCCTGGCATGAATACTACATCGTTTTCATGCGGAATCGCGACATTGTTCAAATCGAGACGCAAATGCAAATGCAAATTTGACAATTGTCGTATTCTCGGAGAGTCACCATGTAAACGGCTCATTAGAAAGTATTTCAATGGGAAATGTGTTTGACTTCCTGTAACAAATGGGTTTCCCAATGCATCTGCCCATTCGCTACATTGTAGCTCTTTTTGTTAGCTCACTTGAGCTATTCTTTCTCCGGCATTGGTCCCACTAAAAGAGAATGGGCTGACAAGAGCGCCTTCAAACAGCACTCAGGCCCACTCTGTTCATAGTGGTATCGATTAAAGGGTAAGAGCACGCACCCCGGTGCCAGAGGGAGGCCTCGCATGAGGCTCACGTTACAGGGGAGATAGGTGGGGATGGAGAAAAAGGATGGCGCACGTCCTGCGGTTTCACCGGTAACCCAAACCTTCAGATGAGAACAGCAGGGGCCACAGAAACAAGATGGGGGACATGAGACTTCAAAGCCCATGTGCACATCAACCTCAAAACTGGCACATAATATAGAAAAGGTCAAAAGATTATACCTTCTCCACCGACAGGCTCAAACATCCCGAACTGCTCCAAAACTTTGATGAAGAGACCCATGACCACCAGCACAGCGATCACCTCCAAGCCATCCAGTGTTAACATCTTGGTGGAGCGCCGACGCTCATCGCACAATGCTCCACAGACGCACCGGGCCAACTTTGGCCAGAAACGTAACACCTGCCCGAAAACACCCGCAAGAAGACGGTCCTCTTCAAGCTTAACTTTTCCACCTTTAGCTCCTTTCGAACAACTTACGATTCTTGTTTTAGCATGGACACCGTGTCCAAATGACAAGTAGACACACCAAATCGAAGCAAGCGACAAGTTCCTCTTAGTCCTGCCGGCTGATGGTGGGATGTAGGAATGAGCTGCTCTGATAGTTCTTTGGCAGCTCTCATCAGGAAGCAAGTGATGTGCGGGGGGGTCGAGGGGTTGAGCGAGAGGCGGTGGATAAGGACAAGAGGAGAGGATGAGGAGGAGATGAATAGAAAATGAGTAGATAGCTAAACACAAACATACCTGTTGTAGTTTGGGATGAAGAGTTGAGATTTACTCTCCATTTATGCTTTGATTAACAATAAGTAGCTAGAAATTGAAAGAAAGTGAATAAGAATAACCCCAAAAGTAATAGGAAGTGACCTGAAATCATAAGGATGTGACAAAAAATGTCACATGTTCACATCAAGATAAGAAATGTATTTGTTGTACTCATAGTCAAATGTAGTTAATAGGGGTGTAACGGTACACAAAAATCTCGGTTCGGTACGTACCTCGGTTTTGAGGTCACGGTTCGGTTCATTTTTAGTACAGTAAAAAAACAAAATGCAAAATATAAATGTGCTAGTTGTTTATTACACACTTTTGTGCTTTCAACAATAGGAACATTAGCCTATACAAAGCTAGAATTCTGCTCAAAAAGTTAAAGATAATCCGACAACAATTTGCCTTTCAGACCCCGCGTATTGGTCAGCTTTCTTTCTGAAAGAAAGAAGAAAAAAGTCCTGTGCTAGAGAGAAAAGCAATCCCAATGACAGATTTTAACATGTATTTTACAAATGAAATGCCTCAATTAAACTTTTTTTTTTTTTTTATTAACGGTTTTCAAAAAGCTTTATTAGTGGATTTTCTCAAAGCGCCACACAGATATTAATAAATTTAATTGTGGAAGCAGGATGTGTGTATTATTCTTATTATTAATTACAGGTGTTTTAGCTCATTTGAATTTGTTTCATTTAAATAGGCTATTATTTATTTTATTATGTGTTTATATTTTACAAATATGATGTAGTATTCATTTATATTGTATATTATAACTTTAGTACCTATGTGAATATTAGTTCCTACTTGTTTTGTTGTGGTAGGATTGCTTTGTATTGAACACGGGGCCGTGTTGGTTATTATTATAGCAGAGAAGACAGCAGTAAATCAACAAAGACAAGTCAACTGTGCCCCGATCTACCACTCAAGAGATCTGATGGACTCAAAAAGTGGGTTACGATTGCATATTAGTTTGAAAATCGACCGGATCCACCGTATTTTTTACACGAGTGACTTCCGTTCTGCCCCATTCTAGCTACCGGTAGTAGTATTGACGCAGGAGGGTCGCGTCTCGCGTCAAATAATAAACCCTGCCGTTCTTTTCGCGTGCGTCGCGTTGAGCCGCTTCTGCGACGCATCGAACACACGGCCGCACTGCAACTGGTGTGCATTGGCTGATTGACTCTAACGCCCGCGTTTCACTGCGTTCTCGCGGCGGCCACGTTGTCGCGTCGTTAAAGTTTCTGGACTGTCCTACCGTGTTGGTCCTCATTATAGAAGACACAGTAAATATAATCTACACAAAGAAACTGTAACCCGATCGACTCACAGCCTCGAAAAGTAAGGGTTATATTACGTCAGAAACTCGTTCGGTACGCGTCCGTTCTGAGCCGACTACCACGTACCGAAACGGTTCAATACTATTACATGTACTGTTACACCTTTAGTAGTTACCAAACTTAATTACTGCGCACAGGAAAAATCTATTACAGTACGTATTATCTTATGTGTGATGAATAATTTCTCGTAATATGAAGCGAAAAAAGCTTTGAAAAACTTTTCATAAAATGACATTTTCGTTTACAGAAGCTTTCGCATCTCCATGTACCACTGTATGTAGAAAAGAGCCTGAGATGGGACAAATACTTTTCTGCCATTTAACACTGGAAGTCCCGGGGGGTGGGAGGGTTTGGCTGTAAAGAAAGACCAGAAGGGCATCAGATACCAAACTGACGACTTGACTTTGTCAAACAATAAACCACTCAAACAAGGAATCAAGCAGACAACCCCCCTGCACACTCCTGTTAAGTCGCTGCCTAGGTGAGAAAGGGGGGTTTCACTCTGGATAGCTGCAATTAGCATCTTGACTATTTGCAAATCCAGCGCTCTCTTGGCTTTGTCAAACACATACGAACACGGAGATGGTCAGTCGCCGTGTTCTATAATATGATTGACATGGCAGCACTGAATGCATATGTGTTGTATAAGGCATGCACCGGAAGGCAGAAGAGACTGATGGACTTCTTGGTGGGTCTTGCAAAGGAATTAGATCACTCTCATGTGAGCGCAAAGAAGGCACAGAAAGAAAAATTTCTTTGGCAACAACCTCCAACACCCATCCCTGGGAAAAGGGCGAAGTGTCATATGTCACCACATAAAATATATATTTTTTTGTTTTGTTTTTTATTACACCATCCCTTGTATATGGTTTCTTTTGTTGTCTTATGCCACAATTCTCCAATTGTGAATTCTTCTGAAGACGGTACACAAGAAAGCCCTCCCGTCTCATCAGACCATTGGACATGATTCCAGTAATTCATGTGCTTTGTTGACATGTCTCCAGCAAACTGTTTGCGGGCTTCCTTGTATACCGTCTTCAGAAGAGGCTTCCTCCTGGGGTGACAGCCATGCACACCAATTTGATGTAGAGTGCGGCGTATGGTCTGAGCACTAACAGGCTGACCCCTCCACCTCTTCAATCTCTGCAGCAATGCTGACAGCACTCCTTTAACAAGCCACATGACATTTTAGAGGGAAAATGACAAGCAGTACTCAATTTGGACATTTAGGGATGGACGTAGTTTCTATGCGGTGTACTCACTTTTTTGCCAGGGGTTTAGATATAAATGGCTATATTTTGAGTTATTTTGAGGGGAAAATAAATTGACTCCATTAAAAAAGCTGCACACAGACTACTTTTCATTGTGTCAAAGTGTCATTTTGTCAGTGTTGTCCCATGAAAAGATATACTTAAATATCTGCAGAAATGCAAGGGGTGTACTCACTTTTGTGATACTCTGTATATCTAAAATAATATCTTAAACCGGATGGGTATATCTGTGTATCACGTCATTGCCGTTTAGTGATACCAGAGGCATTGCTGGAAAAATATGAGAATAAAATCATATTCTGATTCCCACCTCCAAGTGGTAAACATCTTTGACCGCAAGTATACTATGAAGACAACAAAAATAGAATGCAAGACTCCCTCTTTCTTTTTCTGAAAAGTTGTGTTTTAAAAGTGACTTGCTATCCTTGACCCTGATAGCATCTTGTGGGTTTTTGCACACTTAATGAAACACTTGTTGAAAAAGGTGGGAAACAAAATGAATAGAGGTTGAATTTTTTCAGCAACGGCAGCTGGAATAAGGTGAAAACTCCAGCGGGATTGAAGAGATGCCGGTAGCTAATAAGAACGCCCCACCACCACCTGTTACTTTTATGCCCCATTTGTGTCGTTCTTCTCATTATTCTGTCCTTCAACAAGCTTGCTCCTCCTGACCCTCCACAACCCACTCCTAAATGTCAACTCTTCAAAATTGAGTAGGCAAAGATTTTTCTTCTTCCAAGTCCAGCTCAGGTTCCGTATTGTTTCTCCCTCCAAGTCTATTGTGAGTGACCGGTTCAATATGTCGCTGTTTACATCAGCGGCGCGTGCAACCGGAGCTCAGCTTCTATACAGCCAGGATGCATTAGAGCCATGAGAGTGAAGAAAAATAGCTCGCGTATTCTAGGGTTTGTTGTCTTCAATCCACGTGCAAGAGAAGCAACGTCACTTAGGATTAGCTTTCCTGTCACCTTGTGTGTGGGTGTAAGTGTGTGGGTGACATTTGGGTCCACCCGCATTGTCCTCAGTGAAGATGTGGCTGACAGACTTATCTGTAATGAGGCTTGCTTGCAATAGTCTATTCGAAATGGAAGAAAACTGTCAAAAAAGTCGGTAGAAGGCAGCATTGACACAAGTACATTTATTGTTACTTTTTATGATGATGTGAAAATGTTTAATGTACATTTAGGGTACTGGCAACAGTTATGATAAATTTAAATGAACTTGAGGGGAAATTTGTCAATATTCAATCAGAAAATTCCATCGAACAATTTTAACTGTTCCCAGGTGGCTTAACACACATACTGCCAACCCCATATTGGAGGCATTTTAGATCATTTTCATTTTTAAAGATGAGCGGTTCTAGGATTTTTTTTAAAAACGGACCAAGAAGGGGCCACATATTACCCTAAGGGACCAAGTGTCGCTCCATCTTTGTTCAGTGTTTGTTTTGGGCACCAAGTCACCGCATATTATCCTGCATGTGGCGGTAAAAAAAAAAGACTGTCAAGCTAAGATGAACCAGTGCAGTTTACCTCTGTGAACTCTCTGCCGAAGGAGACACAGGATATTCTTTTTATCCAAGTGTTTTTCCCCAATACCTAAATAAATGGCATGGTCATGACAAATAACAGTCTTATGCTAAATGAAATATGAAATAATAAAAATGCATTTATTCAGGATGACATGGCAAAATTACTCCATAATTGTCTAAACTGTCGCCTTCACCTTTACTGTTGCACCTCCCGAACGATATTTTATGCCACCTAAGTCGGGCTTATGTCATTTCCCTTCCCCGGCTTCCGAGAATGTAAACAAGCCAAGAAGCATGACAGCTAGCCGATATGCTAACCCGAACCGAGTGATGTTTCAAAGTCTTCGAAGCGTAAAATCACACATAACTAGCCCGGATCATTTCACATGACGACTGGGTTGTCAATTGTCTTCGCCAATCGGCAACCCGCCCGGCGGCGAACAAGTTAGAGCTCGTCTTCCCCCTGCTGAGGGCAGAGGGCTCGTTTGCGGGGAAGCAGCTGGACAATGACCGCTGGACAAACCGGCCAACGTCGGAGGAGCGCGTAGCTGCCAAATGGTTTACACGAATATGGCAAAATAACGCTTTACTACACGCCGAAGTCGGAAACAGCGAGAGACTCATAGGAGGGCGGCTGCGGTTGTTTTGCAGCTAACATGACAATATGTGTATGAGGAGAGCTTTTTACATGCCCATCCATGATCAAACGTAAGTAGCCCTTTATTTAAAGAAAGTTTGTAGTGTTTACTTTGTAATCGCTGTATTCGTGGCTATTTTTAACACAAAGTTGCAATTTCTGATCGGTTGGAAAATTTGACAGAACACCGGGCACATGAAGAGGGCAATAAGCCAAGTATAGTGCTCTCCCGGTGGGGGGGATGTACGACAAGCCGCCGGTTGTCGGCCGAGGGGACAAGGAGCATGTCAGCCACAAAATGCAAGCCACCTACATATTAAAATGAGCCCAGTATTTGACATAATACAAAACGTGACGTTTACTCACTTCCTCGTAAGTCCCATGATCCCACAGTAGTAGGGCTTATTTTGGCCAATATCCACCGGTGAATGGGAACCTTTTGAAAGGTTCACAAAGCCTCTCCCTCATACAGCAAGATTTTTCTGCAGCCGTTTGGCTGGCGTCATGCGAAAAATAAACAAATTAATCCGCATAATCAGCTGAATACCTAGTCCTTCTCATATAACAGTATGGCTGTATAGTGAAGAGGACTCCTTCCTTAGTACACGCCACAGCGTCCTCTTCCTCAATGCAAGACCGAAGCCGGAAGTCTGTCATTTTCGTAGCGCGGAATTTAAAAAATGTAATAAATATATCAATCGCTTCTTCGCACATCCAAGTAGTCCATTTCATTCAGGAGCATAAAATACTGCGTGTATTATGAAGTAAACATGCTTTTTCGTGTCACAGGCACTTTAAAGAGCAATTGAAACCGATGTTTACCTAACATTTTAAATCAGGTGTGTGCCCAATCACTGATGAGTGGTTTAAAGCTGCCCTGCCCACTATAAAGCACACACCTGGTAAAAAAACGTCTTGATGAGAAGCATTGTCTGGTGAGCATCATAGCTTGGTCAAAGAAGTTGTATGAAGACCTGCGATCAATGATTTTGGATATGTATCAAGCTGGGAAAGGACACAAAACCATCTCTAAAAGTCTGGATGTTCATCAACCAACAGTCAGAGAAGTTGTCTACAAATGGAGAGAGTTTGGCACTGTTGCTTCTTTCCCAAGGAGTGGCCTTCCACCAAAGATGGCGCCAAAGATTCAGCACAGAATACTCAGAGAGGTAAAAAAGAACCCTATAGTGTCTGCTAAAGACTTACAGAAATCACTGGCACAGTAAAACTAAAACTAAAGCCAAGAATTGTGTTCATGGAAGGACTCCACGGAGGAAGCCACTGCTGTCTGAAAAAAAAAAAAACATTGTGGCTCGTTTAATGTTCGCAAAAAGGCACTTGGACACGCCACAGAAGTTTTGGCAAAATATTTTGTGGACTGATGAAACCAAAGTTGACTTGTTTGGGAGTAACACACAACGTCATGTGTGGAGGAAAAATGGAATAGCTCATCAACATCACCACCTCATCCCCACCATGAAGTATGGTGGAGGGAGCATCATGATTTGGGGCTGCCTCAGGGCCTGGACAACTTGCAATCATTAATGGAAGAATGAATTCAAAAGTTTTGCAGGAAACCTGAGGCCGTCTGTCAGACAGTTGAAGCTAAAAAAAAAAAAAAAAAAAGGATGGATGGATGGATGGATGCTGCAACAAGACAATGATCCAAAACACAGAAGTAAATCAACTTCAGAATGGTTTCAGAAGAACAAAATACATGTTCTGGAGTGGCCAAGTCAAAGTCCAGACTTGAACCCCATTGAGATGCTGTGGCATGACCTAAAGACAGCGATTCATGCCAGACATCCCAGGAATCTGACTGAACTACAGCAGTTTTGAAGCCAGGAGACGCCAAAGACGCCAGGAATTCAGCGCAGAATCCTCAGAGAGTAGGGCTGTTTTGCTACCTCTGGGCCTGGGCAACTTGCAATCATTAATGGAAGAATGAATTCAAAGGTTTATCAGGATGTTTTGCAGGAAAACCTGAGGCCGTCTGTCAGACAGTTGAAGCTAAAAAGAGGATGGATGCTGCAACAAGACCATGATCCAAAACACAAAAGTAAATCCGCTTCAGAAGTTTCAGAAGAGATTTCAGAAGAACAAAATACACATTCTGGAGTGGCCAAGTCAAAGTCCAGACTTGAACCCCATTGAGATGCTGTGGCATGAAGTAAAGACATCGATTAATGCAAGACATCCCAGGAATCTGACTGAACTACAGCAGTTTTGTAGAGAAGAATGGGCCAAGATTAGTCCTGATCGATGTGCCAGACTGATCTACAGCTACAGGAAGCGTCTGGTTGAAGATATTGCTGCCAAAGGGGGTACCACAAAGCATTAAATGTGATGGTTTACTTACTTATTTTCCCCCATTGTCATTGTTTGCATACTATCCTCATTAAAATATGAAAACCAATAAATGTTTGGGTGGTTTTCGTTAAAGCAGACACTTTTATTTCATCTGTGTGATTTTGACAAAGATCAGATTACATTTGATGGTGATTTCATGCAGAAATGTGAGAAATTCCAAAAGGTTCAGACACCTTTTCATACCACTGTATTTGTTCTAGCAAAGCATCTTCTATAGAGATACACAACAATACACAATTCAAGCTTGTGCACTGATTATCGGATTTTTGTTGTTGTTGTATGAGCTAATGAAATGACATAATTAGTGGGATGTATTTGCGCCAAAACGAGAAGAACAACACTGAAGGCTTAGTCACCAAGCCTAATGTCTTCTGATACTAGTGAGTCATCTGGGGCTCGCATGAACGTACAGAATTTCTTTCAAATCAATGAGCCAGATGTCTGTCTAAACACGTACTATGCCACCTCCTCCTCTTCAGAGTTGCTGTTGTCACGCTGAGAGCCCAGCCACACGGACGATCAATACAAATGTATAATGGAACACTTTAGAGAAGATACGGGGAAAAAAATACAGTCACTTATAAAAAGATATATCAAATAGATTGAGCAATACTACAGATATCTGGTGGGTAAAATCAGAAAATAGTTTTTCACCGTCTCGTTGGGAGAAAACAATCCATACAGCATTATCAATATGTCACACTTGGTATTGGATACCTGTGTAATAAATCTGTCTTCATTAAAACATAAAAAAAAAAACCAAAAAAGTCATTTTTGAACCATTATTAATTGAGAAATAAATTTGTAGTTTTACCTATGTAGTGGTGTCCAACATACAGTTAGGCCCGATAATATTTGGACAGTTACACAAGTTTTGTTATTTTAGCTGTTCACAAAAACACATTATGAAATACAATAATATAATCAATATGGGTTTAAAGTCCACAATCTCAGCTGCAATTTAAGACTTTCCAAATCGGAATAGGGGTTTAGGAATTATAGCCCTTTACACTCTTTATACCCCTTTTTCAAGGGACCAAAAGTAATTGGACAATTGACTCTGAGGGCTATAATTGACTCAGAAGGCTTCTCCCTCGGTAACCTGTCATCAGTTAAGTATTGAAAAGGTCTGGAGTTGATTCCAGGTGTGTCGTTTTGCATTTGGAAGCTGTTGTTGTGACCACACATTATGCGTTCAAAGGAGCTCACAATGGAGGTGAAGCAGAAGATCCTGAGACTGAAAAAACACACGAAATCCATAAGAGAGATAGCTGAAACGCTTGGAGTAGCCAATCAACAGTTTGGTACATTCTAAGAAAAAAGGAATTCACTGGTGAGGTTGACAATTCCAAAAGGCCTGGACGTCCACTGAAGACAACAGTGATGGATGATCGCCGAATACTCTCCATGGTAAAGAAAAATCCATTTACAACATCTACAGAATTGAAGAATACTCTCCAGGAAGAGGGTGTATCTGTCTCTAAGTCTACAATAAAGAGAAGACTGAATGAAAGTAAATACAGAGGCTTCCCAACAAGATGCAAGCCATTCATCAGTCCCAAGAATAGACAGGCCAGACTTGACTTTGCCAAAAAACATCTCAACAAGCCAGCCCACTTCTGGCAAAGTGTTCTATGGACAGATGAAACAAAGATAAACCTGTACCTGAATGATACGAAGAAGGTTTGGAGAAAAAAGGGAACGGCACATGAGCCAAAGCACACCACATCATCTGTGAAACACGGGGGAGGTAATGTAATGGCATGGGCATGCATGGCTTCCAAGGGCACTGGGTCACTTGTGTTTGTTATCAGTGTTGTTAATTTTACTTTATAAAAGTAATTAATTACAGTTACAAATTACTTCTCCCAAAAAGTAATTGCGTTAGTAACTCAGTTACCTGAATTTAAGAGTAATTAGTTACTTGGCAAAGTAACTAGTGATAATTTTCATGTTTTTTTGTTTTTTCTAAAAAAAAAAAAAAAGTCACACAATGTGAAGTTTAAAGGGTTTTTGGGACAATTGGCCCTAGCCCAATTCTTTACCCTCCACTTAAATAGACACAAGGGTATTGCGATAACTAGATAGTAACCTTTGCTATGTGTGGAAGTCATTTCAAGTTGTGAATCAACCGTTAAAGTTGTTAAAATTGCTCCCGCTATTGCATTAGTTCCCTCCTGTCTACTTTAAACATGTGTAAGTTTTAAAACTGTTTCATCATTTAAAGATAGATTTAAGTCAAGATTTTGCCGATTTAGGACCACTTTAGATTAAAAAAACAATAATAATAAAAGTAGGTTCGCTAGGAAGGATCTCTAAAACAGAGCCTTTCTGAGAGGTCTACTGCTTTGAGATGGCGGCTGTTTACTAACGCAAGTAGTCCTTAAAACATGTTGCCAATGCAGCCGTGTCTATCATTTGCATCTAGTTCTATCATATGTGATATCTACCATATCATGTGGGCATAGTTTGTAGGCTAGAGTCAGGTATTATTGGAGCCACCTAGCATCGCGTTTGCAACGGTGTCTTCCCCACTCCTGCTCTGCTTTCTCTGTCTCTCTTGACTTTTTTTATTCAATCAACTTAGTAACGCATGCCTTTCCCGCCTCAGTAACGGTAACGGCGTTGCCAAGCTGAGAAAAGTAATTAATTAGATTACTCACTACTGAAAAAAATAACGCCGTTAGTAACGCCGTTATATTGCAACGCCGTTATTAACGACACTGTTGTTGATGACATTACAACAGAAAAAAGTCGACGGATGAATTCTCAAGTATACAGGGATATACTTTCTGCTCAGATTCAGCCAAATGCTGCAGTGTTAATTGGACGGCGCTTCACAGCGCAGATGGACAATGACCCAAAGCAGACAGCAAAAGCAACCCAGGAGTTTATTAGAGCAAAGAAATGGAAAATTCTGCAATGGCTAAGTCAATCTCCAGACCTCGACCCAATTGAGCATGCATTTCACCTGCTCAAGACTAGGCTTAAGGCGGAAAGACCCACAAACAACAACAACTCAAGGCTGCTGCTGTAAAGGTCTAGCAAAGCATCAAGGAGGAGGAAACCCAGCGTTTGGTGATGTGTACGGGTTCCAGACTTCAACCAGTGATTGCCTCCAAAGGATTTGCAACAAAATATTGACTACAAAATTTTTTGTTTAGACTATCCGTTATTGTCCAATTACTTTTGAGTCCCTGAAATGTGATCTTTTTCGAAGAAAATGTATATAATTCCTTAATTTTCAGTCAAATGTTGTTGTTTGACCACTTAAATTAAACATTACAGTCTGCACTTCAATTCCGGTCTAGATATTTTATTTCAAGTCCAATGTGTTTGAATGTAGAGCCCAACTTATGAAAATTATGTGTCTGTCTAAATATTATCAGGCCTAACTGTATATACTGTGCACATATTTTTTGAGGCAAATCCAAGTGCAAGTAGCATTTGATTATTGAGCTCAACCTTTAATTTTAGAGCTTTTAAACATTGTGCCATTTCGGGTGCACATTTGGCCGATTTAGTTGACTGAGTTACAGTTACATGAATAATGAAATTATGAAGAATACTAGACTCATGTACTCTATGTGGTTTCAGAGAAAAAATGGTGCAGTGCTCCTGTTTGTTCTTATGAAACACAAACTTAAATTTACAGGGTTTTTGGAGGTCGATATCTTGGAAATGAGAGAGTTAAAGGCAGAGATTTGATATCAAGGGTAAATGTGGCACAGGCTTTTAAATTACTGGCCTCTTAAACGTGTATTTTATCTGGGCGGAAATAAAAATGTCTGTTTTCAAGGCCCCCTTGTGAGGAAAGTAGCACTTACACATAATTTGTAGTCAATTGTGCTAGATTCTTGCTATCTGATGGCAGGTTGATGATGATTAAGATGAGAAATTGGCAGGTCCCCAATGTGGCCAATTACCTAGGGTCATAAAAGTTTTTCTACAGTACTTAATTGTACATATAACTCTTCTTTATTTGGTCAAAATTTCCATCTCCTTCATTGGTGATGAAATTGATAAATTGGTTAATATATGCGATTTTTAAAATCTCCATCATTATGGCTTGGATCCAGCCAGTTGGTTTTGACTTTATCATCACACAAACAACAATCTTTTCTGTACCATGAACTAAATACTATAACAGTCATGTCCAAAGTCTGGCCCGGGGGCCAAATGCGGCACGTGGTCAAATTTCATCCGGCCCCCAGCCTCAGTCATAAAAATCATTAACGTCTGGCCTGCACACAGACTTAAAAAATTGGTCAGCAGGACTGCTACCAGCATGTGAAGTAGCTTACACACTAAATGCTGCTCCTCATTTACCAACTAAACTGCAGCAACACTCTGAGCAACATTACCCTGTGTGACCCTTTACTCCCAATTTTCTAAAATGGCGACAATCAACAAAAAAAGAAAGTTGACTGCTGTGGCCGACGCTTCATGGATAGGTGGAAATTGGACTATTTCTTCTCTAAAATACACAATAACTGTGTCTGCCTCATTTGCAAAGAGACAGTCGCTGTTTTTAAAGGGTTCAATGTGAGGCGATATTACCAAACAAGACATGCTGACATTTACGAAAAGATTACAGGGAAGATACGTAGCGAGAAATTGAAGCAGCTTGAAGCTAGTTTAATTTTACAGCAGCTGTATTTCGTAAGAGCCCGAGAGTCGAAAGAGAACATTACAAAGGCTAGTTGCGAGATTGTTGAAATTATTAATTTAAAAAAATTAGGGCTGCAGCTATCGATTGTTTTAGTAGTTTATTAATCGATGAACTAATTAGTTCGAATAATCGAGTAATCGGATAAGGAACATGAAAAATTAAAATACCTGAGCTGAGCCTTGAACTTACATAGCAAAAGTCTGCTAGCTTAAATGCTATAAAACGCTGACGCTTTTTTTTTTTTTTTTTTTTTTTTACAATGCTCTTAACAAATGGTTCAGACACATATTCCCACAAAAACAACAACAAAAAAACAGCTAAATATACCAATAAACTAAATTATGAATGCATTTAAAAAACTAACTCAAACAAAAACTTGGCTTATGTTGGTCTTAACAGGGAGCAACTGGATTCAGCCATGTGAAATGAGGCAGGCTAGAGGGCACTGTATCACTTTAATTAAACGAATACTTGAAGCAGCAAAATTTAATTCGGATCTTTTTTCTTTAATCGAATACTCGAGTTAGTCGATTAATCGTTTCAGAACTAAAAGAAATATAAAGCAAATGTGACACACAGAATGGCTTGCTAAAATTTGCTTAAATATATTGTTCTACGTAAAGGACGTCAGCCAAGGTCAGCCACCCACATTTTTACCACACCAAATCTGGCCCCCTTTGCAAAAAGTTTGGACACCCCTGTACTATAAGGTCCACCTGACTATAAGCCGTCACCCACTAAATTTGACACGAAAACGGCATTTGTTCATACATAAGCCGAACTGGACAATAAACCACAGCTGTCCTCACTGTATTATGGGATATTTTCACCAAAATACCGGTTAACCGGTAACACTTTATTTGACAGCGGTATCATAAGACCAAATGAACCACCATGAAGTTTTGAACCAATTGCCAGCAAAACATCATTACTTCAAGAAGCTTCATTTTGCCTCTGCTGCCAACTGCTGTCAACACTGTTGTCGTCCAACATGCCTCCTAGCATGCATTGCTACAAATGTAAATAACAATCAAAATTCATTTTCTGTACTAATTATTTCTTCAGTTACTTTTCCAGTTGTTTCATTAATTGCTAGTTATGGAATTTGGTAACACTTTACTTGACAGTGGCGCCATAAGACTGTCATAAGACCAACATACTTATGACATGACACTGCTCCCTTTGGGAAGACAGTCAATCTCTGCTGCCACCTGCTCTCAACACTGTCGTCGTCCAACATGCCTCCTAGCATGCATTGCAGCATTACAGTCAATAACTGATGTCATTTTGTGTCATTCGGTAAGTTATATCACTTTTGAATGGATGTAAAAGATCCGAGCAGGACATAAATGGAGTTAGTGACATCATTCGCTGGATGACACTTAATGACATCTTTAATAAGCATTCACTAACCCCATGGTAGTGTCATGTCATAATTATGACAGTCTAATGGCCGTCTTATGACGCCACTGTCAAATAAAGTGTTCCCTATTAACCATATGCAGAGATTAACGGGGGCCCGGGGGGCTCCCCCAGTGGCCAAAAGTGTCATTGTCATTAAAATTAAGACTTTGCCGGTAAAAGGATGTCTATGAAATTTGTAAAGCAATAAAACAAACAACAAAAATGAATGAAATGAACAGATTTCACAATGGGTCAAAATTATTTTTCGAACGGATCATGTGACTAGCACCTTAGACGGTCATTTGCTTTGCTTAGCCAAAACCACGTGAGAACAGAAGGCGCAAGATGGATATACGTAATTTTTTCAAACCCAACCATTCAAAAGCGACAACAACTACTGAGCAAGAACCAAGGATTGAAGATGTGGACCATGAAACGCCGGAGAGCACCGCCAAAATAGTGAGCGGAGTTTCAATTTGACCCACTAAAGATGTTAATTGTACAACAGAGCCACCGCCGGGCGTAGCATATTCTTCTTGTCCACTAGGTAAGAAAGAAAACCGCGTGCGCTCACACACGCACACAGCTGGGATGCCTGTATTTACGAGCATGGGCTAAGCTACTAACCGAGCATTTATCGTGTATGTTAATTTTATTGCTGACACATAGACTTCATAATGAATTGACATGACACATTTTCCATTCACTGCATCACGCCTTCCCGAAGGGGGCCGTCACACACTCTGCTTCATTTATTAGCAGTCGGTCACATGCAGCGATCTAACACCGGATTTAAGTTGAAAAAGTACAAAAGCTGTACTGCATACAAACAGGAAGGATTGTCTCAGGAATGATTTGTTCGAGGATTCAAGGCCATTAGCCGCTACAGCATTGGCATTATACTTCACAATATTTACATAAAATAACTGCTAACTGCCCGTTTTTTTTTTGTTTGTTTTTTTGCTTTTCACTAAAATAGAGACTTTTACGTCTATATCTATAAAGAATTCAGGGATTTAAGCATTTATTCACAAGAATTTAATGGAAAAAGCTCTTTGTTTATATATGGCGGCCACTATTTTGCTTACAGACTAGCATCATAGTTCGCAATATTTACATAAAATAAATGCTAACTGCCCGTTTTTTTGCTTCTAACCAAGAATTGAGACTGTTTTACGTTCATATCTATAAAGACTTCAGGGATTTAAGCATTTATTCACAAGAATTTTCAACGGAAAAAGCTCTTTGTGATATGGCGGCTGCTAATTTGCTTACTGACTAGCAGCATAGTTTGCAATATTTACGTAAAATAAATGCTAACTGCACAATTTTTTTTGCTTTTAACCAAGAATCGAGACTGTTTTAAGGCCATATCTATAAAGAATTCAGAGATTTAAGCATTTATTCACAAGAATTTAACGGAAAAAGCTCTATGTCTGTGATATGGCGGCTGCTAATTTGCTTACTAGCAGCATAGTTCGCAATATTTACGTATAGTAAATGCTAACTGCACGTTTTATTTTTTTTTTTGCTTTTAACCAAGAATCGAGACTGTTTAACCTCCATATCTATAAAGAATTCAGGGATTTAAGCATTTATTCCCAAGAATTTAACTGTAAAAGCTCTTTGTTTACATACGGCGGCCGCTAATTTGCCTACCGACTAGCATCATTGTTCGCAATATTTGCGTAAAATAAATGCTAACTGCACGTTTTTTTATTTTGACCAAGAATCAAAACTGTTTTACCGCCATATCTATAAAGAATTCAGGGATTTAAGCATTTTTTCACAAGAATTTAACGGTAAAAGCTCTTTGTTTACATATAGCGGCCGCTAATTTGCCTACCGACTAGCATCATTGTTCGCAATATTTGCGTAAAATAAATGCTAACTGCACGTTTTTTTATTTTGACCAAGAATCGAGAGTGTTTTACATCCATATCTATAAAGAATTCAGGGATTTAAGCATTTATTCACAAGAATTTTTAACGGAAAAAGCTCTTCCTCTGTGATATGGCGGCTGCTAATTAGCTTACTGACTAGCAGTATAGTTCGCAATACTTATGTGAAATAAATGCTAACTGCACGGTTTATTTGCTTTTAATCAACAATCGAGACTGTTTTAAGTCCATATCCATAAAGAATTCAGAGATTTAAGCATTTATTCACAAGAATTTTCAACGTAAAAAGCTCTGTGTTTCCACTCGGTCACCTTTGATGGAGATAGGCCCCCGATGAATCGGCCCCGCGCCCTGTGTCCCGTCCACACATTATGAAGGCTATGACTGACACTACGTTTTGGGGTCATCAACATGTTTTGACCCCCCACCCCCACCCCTGCCACAAACTCCACCTATGCTATTAACCCAAATAAATAAACAAACAAGCCGCACTAGACTATAAGCCGCAAATTTTGAAGATGAGGGGAAAGAAGTAGCAGTTTATATTCCGAAATTACAGTATTATGAGCATCCTTACAATGAAATATCTACCCAACTGTTTCAAAGAGAGTGCACATCATTAAGCGTAATAACAGAGTCCAACAACCTTATACACTCCATGTGGAAGGAAACATACTGACTGTGGATAAGACAGAAACCCCCAGACAAATAAGACAGCTGGAGACAGTGTCGTACGTATGATTTGAAATAAACAATGTATTATTCATACCCTGAACCAGACAGGGAAAATATTTTTTTTTCACTCTGGAGTGTGAGCCAGCCAGCAGGTGCTGCATTAGAGGGAGAGAAAAAAGAGAATGGTAAATGAAGCCGAAGAGAAGAAAGACAGGGCCAGCGTAATGTAGAAAGGAAAGAGAATTACAAAATAACACAGGAGGGAGGGCTGCACACTGGGGAGAGAGAATACAGTGCAGAAAGCAAGATCTCTTTCTGTTCTGGTCGCTGGCTATTCCTCAATTTATGTGTAAGATCAACCAGGATCCACTAGAGGTCAGCATATATGCGCAGGTGGTTCAAAGTGTCACAACTTTTATTGCTGTGATGTGAATACACAAAGTTTCATCATGTGACATTGAAAAGTTCTTGATAAGTCCACTAAAGGGATGAAGGTTTGCATCAGATTTTTGACTTGATGCCAACTGTGTGGCACCATCCTCTCTTGGGCACGTTCTTATCAGTGAGAATAATGGAAAGTAGGTCCTGGCACACCGCCTAGTGTCCTCACACTTAAGACACCAGGGAATTACTACACAGCGAAACTTTACTTACCACAGCCACAACTAACTGTGTAGCACCAAAATCTGGCCCTTGTACACTTCAATTGTCAGTCAGCTGAAACGATTACTTGAATAATTTGGGTCACCTGATTTTAAAAACTGATGGAGGAATTTTCTCCACCTGGAGGAATAGTTTAATATTGCCAGCTCTAAGCATGACGTTTTGCCCGAACTACTTTTAATGCTGCGTACAGAAAGAAGACAGAGGCGGCGGATATATTTGATTTTAACCTACGTGAATATAGAGGTAACGACGAAGACATCGACGAACGCGAAGAGAAAGGCACCAAGAAAAAGCAGAAAATGTCAAAAGTGTGGGAGCATTTCAAGTTGGACACCAAGTCAACTGTTTCATGTATTCAACACTGTTTCATGTATTGACTGTAAGACAGCGCTTGCATACCACTACAGCACGTCTGCAGCTCCACCATATGCACGCGGTTTACTCCGAGAGCGGAGGACCGATACACCAGACAAGGTAAAATTTAGTTAAAGTGCGTATGACACCAAAAAGCATGATTATTTAATATTTCACGTGGCGTTTCATGCTCCTGAATAGGCATGTGCCGGTATGAGATTTTGACGGTACGATAGCCGTGAGCAAAAATACCACAGTACTGCAATTATAGCTCCAAAATGTGTTATTTTGAGATGTATGGGTTAAAAAAATAACTTTTTTTCCATTGAACAGGATTTTTTTTTTCAGAACATAGTTGCAAATTGGAACATGAATATATTGTTAAAATAAATAAATTATCAATTTGAAAAATATATACAGTATATATTATAAATAAAATTAAAATATAACTTATAGACTATACCCACTGCCACAGCTCAAGTTGCTCAAGATTAGAGCAAGAACAAAATAATTTTCATAATAAAATTTTTAAAAATTTATACTCCATGACTTTTTTTGGGGGGTGGAAAAGCTGAAGTGAAGTTTCACCATTTTCAGCCACTGTGTCAACTCTCGTCTACATGATGTCATGCCTTTGTGTTAAAAAGAACATAAAGAATTCATAAGTTAATAAGTTAGTTAAAAATGTAAAAGTTAGTTAAAATGTAAATATTGTTGTGGAAAGGTTTGATCTTAAAAAAAAAAAAAAAAAAAAAAACATGGGGAGTGAGACCTCTCCTTGATCCAGCGAACGTGGATTTCTGCTTAGGGCAGATCATCTTTCGCAATTAACGATCTTTGACGCTATCCCTTTTCCCCTTCATTCAAGCGAATGAAGCTTGTTTTCTCACCCTGCGGCTGTAACACTCGACGAAGTTGCTCTCCTAGCTAAGTCTAGGCTAACATTCGTCTTTGTAAGCTTTTAGTTTGTATATCGAATCTGAAAGGAAAATGTGTGTGTTGTTTTTGGCTAACTTTTTTTATGGTGCTAATCTGTTGAAGCTACTCACACATGGAAAAACACAATTGTACAACGTTTTAAATGTATTCATTTTGTATATTCCACTTACCACGATTTGAGAGCTCAATAAATTGAAGAAAAGAACGCATTATGTTTGGAGTATTTGTTTTTAGGTTCGCTGGCTGTCTAGCAGATAAGTGTCACTTTCACACACAGCAACAAACGGGAGGGGGTGGGCGCTGCCGCGCCACGCCACTTCTGGCTGCATTTTTGACATATGAAAAATAGCGAATACCGTACTACGGTCTGATGGAAAATTTTAGTGGTTTTGAAACCGCGACGTTTTAACACCAAAGTAAACCGAGAAACTGGTAACCGGCACATGCCTACTTCTGAATAAAATGGACCGCTTAGATGTGTATGGAAGCAATCGTTTTATGTATTCAATTTTTGAATCCCACGCCATGAAAATGAGTGACTTCCGGCTTCAGTCTCGGGTTTAGGACGAATGCGAATATGACGTCACCCGGGTCAGCATCTCACAATACAGCATTGCTTTATAGCAGGGGTCAGCAACCCTGGTCCTCGAGTGCCACTATCCAGCTTGTTTTCCATGTCTCCCTCCTTTAACACACCTGAGTCAAATAATCATGATCGTTATCAGGCTCCTGCAGAGCTTGCTGATGAGCTGATCATTTGATTCAGGTGTGTCAAAGGAGGGAGAAATGGAAAACAAGCTGGATAGTGGCACTCGAGGACCAGGGTTCCTGACCCCTGCTTTATAGCATGCAGATGGACTGCGGATTCAGCTGATTTTACGGATTAATTCGTTTGTTTTTCGCATCACGCCAGCCAAACGGCTGCAGAAAATTGTTGCTGCACCAGGGAGAGGCGTATGAGCCTTTTTAGGTTTCAAAAGGTTCCCGTTCATCGCAGATAATGGTCAAAACAAGCCCTACTATTGTGGGACCATTGGACTTAGAAGGAAGTGAGTAAACATCGTATTTTGTAATATGTCAAATACTGGGATCATGGCACACGTTTTAATACGGAGGTGGCTTGCATTTTGTGGCTGATTGTCCACTGAAAATGCCACTCGGCCGGCGGATTGTCTCACACTCACCCACCCGCCCCGCCAGGAGAGCGCTATACTCGGCTTATTGTCCTCTTCGTGTGCCTGGGGTTCTGTCAAATTCTCAACCCCGTCAGAAATTTCAACTTTGCGTTAAAAACGCCCGCTACAAACTTTCTTTAAATAAAGGACTATTTGCTTACGTTTGATCATGGACAGACATGTAGAAAAGTTCTCCTCAGACTATGGCTGTCAAAATTATCGCGTTAGCGGGCGGTAATTAATTTATTTAATTAATCACGTTAAAATATTTGACGTAATTAACGAACATGCCCGCTCAGACAGATTTAAATCACATTACAGTGAAATGCCCACTTGTTAATTGTGTTTTATGGAGTTTTGCCGCCCTCTGCTGGCGCTTGGGTGTGACTGATTTTATAGGCTTCAGCACCCATGAGCATTGTGTAAGTAATTGTTGACATCAACAATGGCGGGCTACTAGTTTGTTGTTTGATTGAAAATTTTACAAATTTTATTAAAACAAAAACATTAAGAGGGGTTTTAATATAACATTTCTATAACTTGTACTAACATTTATCTTTCTATCCATGGATCGCTTTAACAGAATGTTAATAATGTTAATGCCATCTCGTTGATTTGTTATAATAAACAAATACAGTCCTTATGTACCGTATGTTGAATGTATATATCCATCTTGTGTCTTATCTTTTCATCCCCACAATAATTTACAGAAAAATATGGCATATTTTATAGATGGTTTGAATTGTGATTAATTGCGATTAATTACTATTAATTTTTAAGCTGTGATTAACTCGATAATTTTAATCGTTAGACAGCCCTACCTCAGACACATCCTGCCATGTTCGCTGCACAACAACTGCACGCCGCTCTCTGTTTATGTTTTCGCCGTGTAGTAAAGCATTATTTTACGCCATCGTGTTGACTATGTGGCAGCTACACGCTCCTAGGACGTCGGCCGGTTTGTCCGGCGGTACTCTCCAGCTGCTTTGCCGGCGAACTCTCCTGTCCATAGCAGCGAAACGAGCTGTAACTTGCTCGCCGCCGGGCGGGTTGCCGATCGGCCAACACCATCGACAACCTCGCGCTGTGTGACATGATCCCGGGTAGTTATAAGTGATTTTTCACTTCGAAAGCCAAGCATAGACTGTGAAACATCACACGGTTCGGGTTAGCATGTCAACTAGCTGTCAGCTAGCCTCTTGGTTTGTTTACATTCTCCGAAGCCGGGGTAAGGAAATGACAAAAGCCCGATTATTTTTCGGCCTATTCTGTTTCGGCCAAGAGTTTTGCTTTCAGATCAGGCTTACTCACTAGATTTAGTGTGTGCTAATGTGAAGATGAAAAATAAATTTAAAGCACAAACGTTGTTTACAGTTTTCATCAGAGATGAACACTCAATAAGGCGTGTATCTGCGTTAGTGATGACAATACAGTGCTGTCCTCAGATGCGACTGACTTGATTTATGGGTTTTGCAAAACAGTTCTTTGACGTGTGAGTGCAGAATTGAGATTTGAGCATTGTATGATGGCAGTGAATTAGTTAAGCTAGATGGTTGTTGTTCCACGTTGCAGCAATATTGAAAAATCACTCAACCTAACCAGACATATTCTTGATGTCATTTTTATAATGCTAACCAAAAACTATAGTATTTGCTGTATGAACTAGAAATGGGGTGGACAAAGAGAACCTGTCATCATGGGCACAAATGATCACATACACGCACAGACACCCCCACCCGCCACACACAAATACACACATTGGTTTAATTGACAGGGACATGGTTTTTCAACGTATCTCTTCTATTGTGCTGGCAAATGTATTGATCCAGCAAACACGTGACACACGCTTTCTTGTGCGTCACACAGGATAGTGTTTGTTCCGTGTGTGCTTCACTACACACATACACACACAGGGACACATAACATGCCGTTTGTCTGATTTAGTGGACTTGTGAACATGACAGACCTCATTACAGTGGAGGTGCAGGCCATGTGGCTTCCCATTATTATTCAAGAATGTGCACACGAACTCTAATGTTGTTTATTTGTGGGCAGTTTTATCGTGTTAGAATGCAACATTATCAATCACTGCCTACTTAAAATGAGTAGCATCAAACAATGTCGCAGTGCTCTAGAAGAAATCTATTTTATATGTGTACATTTAATGTTCAAGATCATAAGAAACAGCTACATAAGAAGCCACAGATATCATATTCTTTCTTTGAAAAAAAAACTCAGTATATTTATTACTGAGGTTGTAGTATTAGCAATAGCATTTTGATACAGTATGCAGATTATTTTCCGTTGGGCAAGAAGCACAACGAAATTGAAATAAAACAGCAGCTCTCACTGACATTAAAACTAGTACTGCAGCTATCGATTATTTAAGTAATCGATTAATCTATCAATTAGTTCAAATCCTTGAGTAATCAGATTAGGAACATTTAATGCGTTCCAGAATCAATTTTGGGAAATGGGGTTGAGATTGCACTTTCAAAAGAGCATTAAATGCGAATACCAAATGAAATTCCTGAGTTTTTTTCAAATTATGCAAAATTGCACTTTCATTTCACAACATCAATAAATACATTTAACATTAAATTAAAATACCTGAGCTTAAAACAAAAATAATAAATGGGGATCGAAGTACAAAAAAAGAACATTTGACTAACTTGCATAGCAAAAGTCTGCTAGCTTAAATGCTATAAAATGCTAAATGCTATTTTTTCACAATGCTCTTAGCAAATCAGCCCAACACATATTCCTACAGAAAACTGATAAAACTACCTTTAAGCTAAATTATGAATGCATAAACAATCATATCAGCTCAAACAATAACTTACAACCCAATAGACCCTACCCACCGACGTCACAAAATCACGTGCTCGCTGTATGGTTCCGCCCACTTGTCCGTCATTTTGTGTCTGTATTATCAATGGTCTCAATTGATCGAGCAATTTATAATGCATTTCATGGAAGACCCGGTGCTTTCGGATGCCGTAAACTCACTTGATGCGTTGCATAAAAGGCGTTATGTGGAAAAGCTTCAGTTTATCCATTCGCCAGATCCATATTTGATGCCTAAATCGATGTTTTTCGACCCGCTGTCTCCGCCGTATTTGCCTGACATCTGCTAGCTACCCTGAACTGTACAACTATCTTGTCCACACAAAATCAGCCTATTCTCACGAAAGTTTGAAAAACTTTAAGAGCTTGGAGGCTTATAAATACTTCGTTGCTGGTTGGGTGAAACAGGTCCTCGTCCACGAAAATTCGGCAGGAATCTATCTTGTGCTTGGAAAGGTGAGTTACGAAATTTTCAATTCAAAATCTTTTGTTATTTCTAACATCCACTGTCAAGTCTAATGTATTTCATGTCGTTTGTCAATGGAGTTAGGGCTTTTAATGTTTATATGGTTTAGCGATAGCATTCTCACTACATACATACGTGTATGTTGTCGGCGATTAGCCTAGCAATGATCTTAATTGTGGTTGTCAGCCCAAAACCCTCTAAATATATATTAAATGCATCTTACCAGATATAAAATGACTACTACATAATCTGTGGTAATCGTTTGGAGCCCAGTTTTCTCGTCGAATTGCAGCAGCCCATCTCGCTCTCTTCTCTCCGGGTCTCTCGGAATCCGGTAGAACTTCAAGTCTCTCCGTCTATCTTCTCTGTTATTGCAACCGACCGCCACACACGCCTTCATCATTTTGATTATTAATGTTAACGAGCAGAAAAACACGTCGTAAATAGGAGGAATGTACGTAGCCGTAACAGGGAAACATGATGTGTTGACGGACAATTGGGCGGCACCAGTCAGGAGGAAGGAGTTGTGACGTCACGTGGGTAGGGTCTATATTGGTCTGAATAGGGAGCAGCTGGATCCAGCCATGTTAGATGAGTTATGTCATATTCATTGTTGCCACTAAAGGGCAGAGTATCCCTCTAATTCAATAACACTAAATGCAAACACCATAAAAACAAACCATAACAACGCCACTCTAATTAAACGAATCCTCAAAGCAGCTACATTTGATTCAAAGTTTTTTTCTAATCGAATTACTCAAGTTAATTATTTGTTGCAGCACTAATTAAAACAGAACTATACATGTCAATAAATAAATACAGTAAGTAAGCAAATACAGTAGGTAAAAGTCTGACTAAATAGGCAATAGGGCGAGAATTGTTTGTTAAGTGAAGGAACAGAGGACAACAAAAGGATGCGATGCAGTAACAAGAGATTTCAAAATTTCGTAACAGCTCAAAACGCACTAGTCGGTAATAATAAAAAGTATATTAATGGTTATTTTTATTATACTCTTTTATATTATCTGTTTATGTGCCATGATTAGAGCTGGATTCCAAAGTTCTAAGCCACCTACAAAGAACTATAGTAGTACTTATTATGAAAATGTACCTCTGCTAGCATAAAGGCCACTGTGTGAGCAAACACTCCTCCCACATACAGTATATAACATATTTGCTTGTGGTTCTATTTTTTCATTTATCTATCTGCCAAATAAATTTCTATAGTGCAAGTGTTGAAAGTTGCAACTTTATAATGAAGTTGTCCAAAAATTACTTTTTAACCAATAACCAATATTCTCATGTTGTCCAACTCCAAAATCTGATACAGATATCAAATAGATACTGATATATGACTTCCATGGGCATATTATTGCTAGTTGTATGTGATGCCATACTGGATGTGTTAATAATGATAAATATAACAATTTAAAGGTTTTCCAAATAATATAAACATTGTGTGAAAAATAAGCGAACAACTTCAAATGAAGTAATAGAAAAAGTTCCAAAATAATGTACCATATGAATCAAATACATTTAAATGAGCCAAAATGTTCGTAGCTCAATAAATGGAATAACACCAGGGGTGAAAGTGGGCCAGAACGGTCAGGAACGCAATTCCGGTATAAGATTCAGGGCCGGAATGCTGTTCTGGTTTAAGATTCAGAGCTGGACTTGTACTTATTTTTCTGAATGTATGTTGCTTATATCTTTATTATTAAGAATAAAAGTAAACGTTTACATTAATTTTAATATATATCCTATGTTCTTAAGTAGTTAAAATTGAGATTTGGCATTTAGTATGTGAGGAAATGAGGGAAAATAATAATTAGGAGATGGAGGTTGGGTTTATTGCTGTTTTTGTGAACTTTTATTTTGCAAATCATTGAAAAAATACAATTTTGAATGAAAATCAGTTTTTGTATGTGTTCTAGAAATAACTGTGCTAAAATAGTTTTCTTTACATTTCAGTACTTTAAGAGGTTTGACCCCCCCCCCCCCCCCCCCCCCCCCCCCCCAAAAAAAAGGAAGAAAATGATAAATAAAATTTCTGGCTCCGTGGCGACCTTCACATCGAGGAGTTCCAGCAAAAAATTCTAGCCACTTTCACCCCTGAATAACACAAATAAATCATGTTTATACTCTCGTTACTAGAGATGTCCCGATCGACCAGGATGCTGATCGATCGGGTCCGATCACGTCATTTTCAAAGTATCGGAATCGGCAAAAAAATATCGGACATGCCTTTTTTAAATATATATATATTTTAAATAAATCGTTTTCTAATTGTATTTAACGTTATAGACATAATATATTACACTCATTCAGAGTCTTTAGTTTAGGCTTAAGGTAGGGTTATCAATTTTATTCCGTTAACGGCGCTAATTAATTTTTTAAAAAATTTATCACGTTAAAATATTTAACGCAATTAATGCATGCGCTGCACGGCCCACTCACACATTGTCGCGTTTAATCTGTAATGGCGCCGTTTTACCTATTAATAGCGCTAAAAGTCAGCGTAAAATGAGAAGAGTGAATTTTGGCAGCCTTTAGAGCCTTTTTTTAATTGGCTAAAGCCTTACAATCCCTCTCCCTACGATTAGAACCCTCGTGGGAAGCAGTGTGAAGAAGAAAGGTAATTGATCTTTTTCTTAACTCCCTATGTTATTTCCCAACGCAGAGAAGATATATCAATTGGTACCACTACGCACAGTCATGGGTGCACTTCCCATCATGCATTTGGGCAGAACAGATGGCTACAGTATCATTTACTGAAAGCTCAACAAATACACTAGATGGCAATATTTAGTCACAATATACAAAGTCACATTTATCCTTTAAGAATTACAAGTCTTTCTATCCGTGGATCCCTCTCACAGAAGAATGTTAAAAATATATATGCCAAATTGAGGATTTATTGTCATAATAAACAAATACAGTACTTATGTACTGTATGTTGAATGTAAATATTCGTCCGAATTTTATTCATTTTTTTCTTAATGCATTGCCAAAATGTATATGATCGGGAAAAATTATCAGGAATGATTGGATTTGAATCGGGAGCAAAAAAAAAAAAAAAAGCAATCGGATCGGGAAATATCGGGATCAGCAGATACTCAAACTAAAACGATCAAAGCAAAGCAAAAAAACATCAATCAATCAAATCAATCAAATTTATTTATATAGCCCTTTACAAAACCCGAAAGGCCCCCAAAGTGCTTTACAACAAAACATGGCTCAAGATAAATAAAAGGCAGGAAAATATTATACAATGACATTTTACAAAATAAAATAAAACAAAGAGCGCATCGCAATAAAATTCCAGCAAGTAAAACAATAAAACCGATAAAATCGAAAAGAAACGTTAAAAAAGCCCTTAAGCTAATAAAACCAGGCTATCCTAATCTTTGTAAAAAGGCGAGTCTAAAAAGGTGTGTTTTTAGCCGAGACTTAAAAAGACCTACATCCGTGGTGGTGCGGATTTCGGGGGGAAGGCTGTTCCACAGCCTGGGGGCAGCAACCGCAAAGGATCGGTCTCCCCACTGTTTAAGTTTTGACCTTGGAACATCTAAAAGAAGCTGGCCGGTCGAGCGAAGAGTCCTGCCAGAGTTACGAAAAGTTAAAATTTCCGATAGATAAGATGGAGCCTGGCCATTAATAGAATTAAAAACAAACAGTAAAAGTTTGAAATCAATTCTAAAATGGACTGGAAGCCAGTGGAGTGATGATAGCACGGGGGTAACATGCTCACGTCTAGGTGTACCTGTTAAAAATCGAACATGATCGGAACAACCCTACTTGTGACCTCAAAGAGCAACTAGAATTTTAACAAACCATTACAAATACAGGCAGACAATCATAGGACATGCCAATGCAATGACAATTCCTATTGCTTTTGCACAGATTTTTAATTATGTGTTTTATTACTTTTCTTAGTGACTATTTCTTTCTGGGGACAAAGTAGTTACTGTATACGCAATGAATTCATAGTTCATTATTTTTTCTTTCCCTCACTCAACAAATCCAAAGCATCTTAGTTTGGAGACATCTAGAGGTCACACGGAGCACAAATGCTTTGGTAACCTGTGACTAGCCCACGCACAAAGTCGGCAGGCTTGTAATTTAACAAACTTTACAACTAAAAAATGTTTTAAAACCTTGTTTTGCAAAACCAAGTAAGAACTCTTGTCTGCAACATTATATATCCCAATAATAACATCTGTACCGTAGCTTTAGCCCAGGCTGATTCTACAGCAAAGAGCTGCTTTGAAATGCTGCAGTGATGAGTGGTTGTTTAGCAGCATTTAGCAGTCAATGACACACCGAGGTGATGTCGCCTCAAATATATGTCCATTCAAAATGTATTCCCACTACATACACATACAGTTTTCTCGCAAGACTCCACAATAGCATTATACCGTAATGTTTTTGACTACCAGTCTACTTCCGTCATAATTCCGCATTATTAAAACAGGTTTTTTGATCTGCTATTCACTTTTACTAGCCATTATTACCTGTATTTGATTGGCGACCACAAAGTGTGGTTTAAGGGAACTTCGGATTAAAGACTTGTAGGCTCTAATAAGACACAATTGTTCTCTTTTATTGATCTGTTGACCACATTAGTTACGTAGCATATTTAAACCACCCTTATTTGATATTACTACGTTTAAGTATTTTCTTAAGGAATTTTTAGTATGTTCTGTCTGTATACATCTAAACAAAACAAGCTGAAAGCGCTCGGGAGTACTTTGGGTGTATAATTCACCTCTTGTATGACATTTCACCTTGGGACATTTTGGCAGAACACCGGTTTTGTCATACTCTCGTCTCGTGTCATCCCGTCTTTTCTGTTTATTTTGCTTTTGCTGCTCATTTTGTGAAATAGCGACAGTGCTGTCATGCTCATTAATGTTCCTCTCTGGTTTAAATTGAAAGGGTTGAACAGTTGTTTTTGTCGCTAGAGTCATACTCTGGAAGCCCGGCAGCGTAACCCAGTGATGTCACCGCCCTGCGAGGTCAACAACAATCTACTAGTTAAACCAATTGTATAAAAACGAAAACATCAAGAAGGGTTTTAATATCAAATTATTTTAAATCATAATAACGTTTATCTTTTAAGAGATACAAGTCCGTTGATCCTGAAGTCAGTATACATCTCGCCTCATGCAATCTTTTGACATGCTTGCAAGCATGACCAGTTGTTTTTCACTGAAAATGCTGATAGTTAGTTTTGCCTCATATAATCATTGGCTTTTACTGCCAACAATAACCATGGACTTTTAAATGCCAACCAGCAAGGCTCATGATCTATTTTGTAAGATGAGTTAATCACCAAACAGACACACCTCCTTTAAAGTACAATATAAGCAACACCGAGCTCTCTGTGCATTCCTCTACACAGCTTTGTTCTGTCATTGGATGCACCCAGAAATTTCTTAAATTAAAACTGTGCAGTATTGACCTCTTGCTTCTAGTCTTTTACTTTGCAATCCAGTCTAGCCGTCTCACCTGAATTGAAAACCAACACGCGGAGGACCTGAAAGACTGCTTCCAACAATCCCTTTAAACATGTGGCCGTGACGTAAACCCTAACAACTTCTCTAACCCTATCATCCAATCAAAGTACCACTCACGTCCTGAACCATGGAGAGTAATCTGTACCGTAACCACACTAGTTATGTGACTACAGAGCCATAAACTAAACTAACGGCAACGTACCAACAAAAGTGTTGGTCCTGGCTAGAATAGCATGTACAGCACATATTCAATGGGTTTCAGTAACAACAACTAAATGGTACCACATGCAGGGAGAACACTTTTTTTTTTTTTTTTTAATAGAATTTTTCTTAGTGATTTTGAAGTTCCTATTAATTTAAAAAACTCAAATGAGAAACTGTTTCAATTCCTGGAACTGATGTATGGTCGGAAAGAAAAATCTACTGTTGATAAAAGTGCTTCTAAGTAGTGCGTGAAGCTCTCAAAGGGAGGCAGGAGCAGAGGCCATGACGTGTTACACAGTGTGGAGTGGGTATCCACAGCTATAAATAGCCCTGAGAGGAATCAGATTTGGAAAACCGGAGGGGGGAACTGATGAGATCGCACAGAGGAGCCATATGTTTGTGTGTGGGTGTGTGTGCATACACTCACTGACAAGATGCTGGGATGCATAGAAATAGAGATGGAGCAAGAGTGACACCCTGCAGACAGATGAGCAGACAGAATTAGTGGGTAGACAGCTGAGCAGCAAGTCTGGAACAGGGGCACCGAGACCAAAGTTGTGACGTGACTGATGTGGAGGTCGACGACCAAAACATGGAAGTAGAGCACATATATACAAAAATAAATAAATAAAACACGCTGGATGTTGATGATGAACACTTCAAGGACATTGGCTTTGTTGATAGCACAAATGGATGATAATTGTTTTCTCAGTCTTACATATTGTTTTGAATGTACTATATTACAATAGGTACAGTAATCTGTGGTGAAATGAGCTTGAAAAAATGTTTGGGTGTTTTGGGATTATAGTATTTAGTATTTTACCATTTAAATGACTTAATCGCGCTCTATTTTGTCTAAATCGATATTTTGTCGGAGTGTCTTTTTTGCTGCAGCTATACAGATGATACTTAAAATGTTGTTAGGGGCACGTACAGTGGGGCAAATAAGTATTTAGTCAAGCACCAATTGTGCAAGTTCTCCTACTTGAAAAGATTAGAGAGGCCTGTAATTGTCAACATGGGCAAACCTCAACCATGAGAGACAGAATGTGGAAAAAAAAACTGAAAATCAAATTGTTTGAGTTTTAAAGAATTTATTTCCAAATTAGAGTGGAAAATAAGTATTTGGTCACCTACAAACAAGCAAGATTTCTGGCTCTCAAAGAGGTCTAACTTCTTCTAACGAGGTCTAACTCGTTACCTGTATTAATGGCACCTGTTTTAACTCATTATGGGTATAAAAGACACCTGTCCACAACCTCAGTCAGTCACACTCCAAACTCCACTATGGCCAAGACCAAAGAGCTGTCGAAGGACACCAGGGACAAAATTGTAGACCTGCACCAGGCTAGGAAGACTGAATCTGCAATAGGTAAAATGCTTGGTGTAAAGAAATCAACTGTGGGAGCAATTATTAGAAAATGGAAGACATACAAGACCACTGATAAACTCCCTCGATCTGGGGCGCCATGCAAGATCTCACCCCGTAGCGTCAAAATGATAACAAGAACAGTGAGCAAAAATCCCAGAACCACACGGGGAGACCTAGTGAATGACCTACAGAGAGCTGGGACCACAGTAACAAAGGCTACTGTCAGTAACACAATGCGCCGGTAGGAACTCAAATCCTGCACTGCCAGACGTGTCCCCCTGCTGAAGAAAGTACACGTCCAGGCCCGTCTGCGGTTCACTAGAAAGCATTTAGATGATCCATAAGAGCACTGGGAGAATGTGTTATGGTCAGATGAAACTAAAATAGAACTTTTTTGGAAGAAACACAGGTTCTCGTGTTTGGAGGAGAAAGAATACTGAATTGCATCCGAAGAACACCATACCCACTGTGAAGCATGGGGGTGGAAACATCATGCTTTGGGGCTGTTTTTCTGCAAAGGGACCAGGACGACTGATCTGTGTAAAGGAAAGAATGAATGGGGCCATGTATCGAGAGATTTTGAGTGAAAATCTTCCATCAGTAAGGGCATTGAGGATGAGACGTGGCTGAGTCTTTCAGCATGACAGTGATCCCAAACACACAGCCAGGGCAACAAAGGAGTGGCTTCGTAAGAAGCATTTCAAGGTCCTGGGTGGCCTAGCCAGTCTCCAGATCTCAACCCCATAGAAAATCTGTGAGGGAGTTGAAAGTCCGTGTTGCCCATCGACAGCCCCAAAACATCACTGCTCTAGAGGAGATCTGCATGGAGGAATGGGCCAAAATACCAGCAACAGTGTGTGAAAAGCTTCTGAAGAGTTACAGAAAACATTTGACCTCCGCTATTGTCAACAGAGGATACATAACAAAGTATTGAGATGAACTTTTGGTATTGACCAAATACTTATTTTTCACCATGATTTGCAAATAAATTCTTTAAAAATCAAACAATGTGACTTTGTTTTTTGTTTTTTTCCACATTCTGTCTCTCATGGTTGAGGTTTACCCATGTTGACAATTACAGACCTCTCTAATATTTTCAAGTGGAATAACTTGCACAATTAGTGGCTGACTAAATGCTTATTTGCCCCACTGTAAGTGAATAAATAAATACTTAAAAAAAAAATAAAACAAATTGAGGCAAAAGCCCCGAGTTGAGAAAAAAGAATGATGAAAAATTGGTAAATAGTTACATCTCATGTTGGATTAAATTATTCATGTTCCAAGTCATTGGTTTGTGAAAAACAAACTATTTGTTCGCTTTGATCCAATGTTTGTTGTTCAATTGCTCTAACAACAGATAACCTCTTGAATCCACTTCTTTGAAGTTGAAATAAAAATTTGCAACACTTAAGCATTCAGCCTTTTGAAAAACTCTTGTCAAACTTTAAAGATGGGGAAAAATGTTCCAAAGGTGAACAGGCCTGTAATGTTTTTTAAAAAATGTAACAAGGATAACCTTAAATGTCTTCTGGTCTGCACTTAATGAAAAAGTTAGCGGATGTCCCATTTAGCCTGCTTTGTACAATGAACTGTGTTCCACTTCCACACAAAACACACAATCACAAACACAAGTGCACATCAGCATGACTGACAGGTGTCAAATTGAAGCCAAGCATAGAGAAGACAGGCCATTGCAACTTGAGAAAATGACAAGCTTACTGTAATGGAGAAAAGAGTGACTGTGAGCAACCTTGTCAATCAACACTAGTGATGACGTCTCTATGTTGATTTCAGTATCTGTTTGGCTATTTTTGTTTTAGCTTGTTCATATATATGTGTACCTACGACACATGGATACGTGTTTTGCCCAAACACACACACAACAATACTTATTTAAAAAATATTTTATGAAGTACCATAAGTATTTTAATCAAGGCAACACTTACAAACTTTTCAACCTTCATTAAACCCAGCCCGCCTCCACATTTGGTCCGGCCCCCTGAACAATACCAGAGAGTATTTTGATTGATTTATTTTTTTTCCCCAATAGTGTTATTTATTTCCTGGACTTTTCTGTGAAGAACTCAGAGAGGGTTATTTGGTTATTATCTATTTAATTAATAGTGGTTTTATTATTATTGTATTATATTATATTTAGGGCTGTCAAAATTATCGCGTTAACGCCTACGTTGTAATGTATGATCCTTGGACAAGATTTGTCCGTAAGTATGGTTGTTGTAAAGAATGTACATATTGTGTTAGTAAGCGAAATTTTATATTTTTTGCATGAGACGCTTTTTGTTTATGTTTAGTGAACCTGTATAGCGTGCTAAGCTAACGTTGTTGCTAATGCAATGCTTGTGTACTTTTTTGTAGTTTTACGACAGTCTAAAGAGGACAATGGTTTGAGGCCATTTTATTAATAAATCAGATGAAAAAGGAAGAAGTCTGATTATTAAGGTGTCGTTCACTAGCTGTCTAGCTTTGGAAAAAGTAGATGCTTCGGAGTGAGGACAGCATAGACAGATTTAAATGACTGTAGAGTGAAATGCCCACTACAGTCCTTATGTACCGTATGTTGAATGTATATATCCATCTTGTGTCTTATCTTTCCATTCCAACAATTTATTTTACAGAATATATATAAAATTTACAGAAAAATATGGCATATTTTATAGATGGTTTGAATTGCGATTAATTACGATTGATTAATTTTAAAGTTGTAATTAACTCCATTAAAAATTTTAATCGTTTGACAGCCCTAATTATATTATATTTAAAGATGTCCCAATTGATCGGCATGATAGCCATCCACAAGCTTCTGGCAAGCTTCTGGTTGAATCTTTGACCACTCCTCTTGACAGAATTGGTGCAGTTCAGTTAAATTTGATGGCTTTCTGACATGTACTTGTTTCTTCAGCATTGTTCACAAGTTCTCAATGGGGTTTAAGTCAGGACTTTGGGGACCTTAATTCTAGCCTGATTTAGCCATTCCATTACCACTTTTGATGTGTGTTTGGGGTCATTGTCCTGTTGGAACACCCAACTGCGCCCAATACCCAATCTTCGGGCTGATGACGTTAGGTTATCTTGAAGAATTTGAAGGTAATCCTCCTTCTTCATTATCCCATTTACTCTCTGTAAAGCACCAGTTCCATTGGCAGCGAAACAGCCCCACAGCATAATACTATCACCACCATGCTTGACGGTAGGCATGGTGTACTTGGGGTTAAAGGCCTCACCTTTTCTCCTCCAAACATATTGCTGGGCATTGTGGCCAAACAGCTCAATTTTTGTTTCGTCTGACCACAGAACTTTCCTCCAGAAGGTCTTATTTTTGTCCATGTGATCAGCAGCAAACTTCAGTCGAGCCTTAAGGTGCCGCTTTTGGAGCAAGGGCTTCCTTTTGCACGGCAGCCTCTCAGTCCATGGAGATGCAAAACACGCTTGACTGTGGACACTGACACCTGTGTTCCAGCAGCTTCTAATTCTTGGCAGATCTGCTTCTTGGTGATTCTCGGTTGAATCTTCACCCTCCTGACCAATTTTCTCTCAGCAGCAGGCGATAGCTTGCGTTTTCTTCCTGATCGTGGCAGTGACAAAACAGTGCCATGCACTTTACACTTACAAACAATTGTTTGCACTGTTGCTCTTGGGACCTGCAGCTGCTTTGAAATGGCTCCAAGTGACTTTCCTGACTTGTTCAAGTCAATGATTGTTCAAGTCAATAATCACTCACAAGAAATTGCTAATTCGTGTTGCTGTATGTATATTTTTGACACAGCAGATTTGATCACTTTTTCTGTTAACCCATAATAGAGTCATAAAAGAACCAAACTTCATGAATGTTTTTTGTGACAAAGAAGTATCTGTTCCAATCATTCTATCGGAGAAAAATCAGAGTTGTAGAAATAACTGGAAACTCAAGAGAGCCATGACATTATGTTCTTCACAAGTGTATGTAAACTTTTGACCACAACTGTATATATTTTTTAATTAAATCGTTTTCTATTTGTATTTAACGTTACAGACAAAATGTCTTACACACATCCAGAGTCTTTAGTTTTGGCTTTAAGTAGGGCTATCAAATTTATTGCGTTAACGGCGGTAATCAATTTTTTTTTTAAATTAATCACGTTAACGCAATTAACGCATGCGCTGCACGACCTACTTACGCATTGTCGCCTTCAACCTATAATGGCGCCTTTTTACCTATTTATAGAGCTAAAAGGCAGCGTAAAATGAGTAGAGTAATTTTGGCAGTCTTTGAAGCCTTTTTTTAATTGGCTAAAGCCTTACAATCCCTCTCTCAACAATTAGAAATATCGTGGGAAGCAATGTGGGGAAGCAAGGTAATATATGATCTTTTTCTTAACACCCTATGTTATTCCCCAACGCAGAGAAGATTCAATTGGTGCCACTACGCACAGTCATGGTTGCACTTCCCATCATGCATTTGGGCAGAACAGTTAAATGGCTACAGTATCACTTACTGAAGCTCAACAAATACACTAGATGGCAATATTTAGTCACAATATACAAAGTCACATTTATTCTTTAAGAATTACAAGTCTTTCCATCCGTGGATTCCTCTCACAGAAAGAATGTTGATAACGTAAATGCCATCTTGAGGATTTATTGTCATAATAAACAAATACAGTACTTATGTACTGTATGTTGAATGTATATATTCGTCCGAGTTTTATTCATTTTTTTCTTAATGCATTGCCAAAATGTATATGATCAGGAAAAATTATCGGGAATGATTGGAATTGAATCGGGAGCAAAAAAAAACGCAATCGGATCGGGAAATATCGGGATCGGCAGATACTCAAACTAAAACGATCGAGATCGGATCGAGAGCAAAAAAACATGATCGGAACAACCCTAATTATATTATATTATTTACTTTTGTTCCGTGAAGAATCCAGAAAGGGTTATTTGATTGTGGCTTTCTGAAAAACAATACATTTTTACATTTAGGCACTCCTGCAATCGTCACACTTTTTGTGTTACAAACTGACCCCGGCCCCTCATCAGAGAAGGGAAAAGTAATGTGGCCCTCACAGGAAAAGGTTTGGGGACCCCCTGCCCTAGGGTGTCTGTAACCCTAACTACTAAGTATCTTCGAGGAGGGTGGGAGGAACCCTGCCACACAAAAAAACTACAAATGTGTTGTCTGCTTTACGGCATAAATTACTTCCCCTATGGCTGTCAACCCAGGAGGAAGCCTCTTCCAAAGACGGTACACAAGAAAGCCTGCAAACAGTTTGCTGAAGACATGTCAACAAAGCACATGGATTACTGGAACCATGTCCTATGGTCTGATGAGACAGGCGGGCTTTCTTGTGTATCGTTTCAGAAGAGGCTTCCTCCTGGGGTGACAGCCATGCACGCCAATTTGATGTACAGTGTGGTGTATGGCCTGAGCACTAACAGGCTGGCCCCCCCACCTCTTCAATCTCTGCAGCAATGCTGACAGCACTCCTGTAACGAGTCACATAACATTTTAGAGGGAAAATGACAAGCAGTACTCAATTTGGACATTTAGGGATGTACGTAGTTTCTAATGGGTGTACTCACTTTTGTTGCCAGGGGTTTAGATATTAATGGCTTTATTTTGAATAATTTTGAGGGGAAAATAAATTCACTCTATTATATAAGCTGCACACAGACTACTTTTCATTGTGTCAAAGTATCAGTTTGTCAGTGTTGTCCCATGAAAAAATATACTTAAATATCTGCAGAAATGCGAGGGGTGTACTCACTTTTGTGATACACTGTACAGTCAAAACAAATCTTGAAGAACTAAGCATTTCCTTTTTTATCTGTAGACTGGGAATGCTCATTCTGAAAAGAGTGTTGACTACAAATTTTCACTTTGAGTGCAATGGACTAAGAGTATAAATTATACAACTTGATGCTAAGAACCATTATTAAAAGAAAATATGCACACAATTTGCAGGCATGTGCCACAATAATACACAGACTACATATCAAAACTATACAATTTGTCAATTTTTAATGTTGCTTAAGATTGCAAGGCACTGCATTAACCTGGCTGGTGAGTGTCAGATTACTTATAAAAAAATTCTAATGTCATCATCTGAATTTTAAAGAGGTCTATTATAATTATTGCTATGCCAAAGTAAAGTTTGTCATGTGCCATCTCCATTTATCTTTTCCTTGTTCCTGCGTATACTTCATCATCATTTCCAGGTTACAACAGGACTTTTTCAAGGTCGTCACAATGCCAATTGTTTCCTTCTCACACTTGGATGGCTAAGCAGAGTTGACAAGCTGCCTCCCGGTTGGAGAGAAAAGGACTTTTAGTGGCTCGCTGTATCAAGCTCCCTGGTGCATTGACATGATGTGCATCCTCACCCCCTTTGTTGGTCATTCACTTCTGTCAATAACATACTGTGTGTGTGTGATAGAACATATCTTAAATGTTCAATCATAAAGGATACACTACTGCTGTAATCATATAATAATATGCTATTACGAAACCAACACAACTAAGTTCATTGTTACTCCCAGTTTAAGATTACTATAACGCTGAAACACAACTCAAGTTATTTAAACCAGTGTTTTTCAACCGGTGTCAGGTGTACCCTGAGAAATTATCCAATATTGCTTTTTTTTTTTTTTTTTTTTTTAAAACGTCGTCGGACAGAGTTGCAGTAGGAAGGAAGACGTAGGTAGACGGTTTTTGTTGTGTGCAGATGAGCGAGATATTGCTTGTGTCGCGTTCATCAACTGCTCAGACTTCAACCCATCAGGCACCTTGCTGTCCGTGACAATGTGGACCCCAGCACGAATATTGTTCATCATTTGATTAGACTCGTCAAGTGTCAATATACATGGAAGTGTCCTTTCCATTTTATCCACGTGACGACCGTCAATCCTCCCCCTGTGTTTAATTCATTGTCAAGGACAGCAAGGTGGATGATACCTACAGTAGAAATCAGAGCAGTTCTTGAACGCGACACGAGCAGCTATCCAGCATCGCCATGGCGCCAAGCAAGCTTAAACATCATCTCCAAATGAAACACTCATCGCTTCAAAACAAGTCGATGGACTATTTTGTTCGCCTTCGTTAAAAAAAAACAACAACTGAGAAACAGGCAGCTTTTTTGGAGAAAAACAACAAGGGTAAATGGGGAAGTCCTCAAATCAAGTTACCTTGTTGCTGAACTTGTTGCTAAATCCCAAAAAAGTCCCACACTGTGGTAGAGACAATATTATTACTGCCTGCAAAGCCATTGTCAGCGAGATGCCGACAAGAGTATGATTGCACTACTAATTTATTTTGGGCTATTATTAACAACAACAAAAATCACAAACAGACCACAAGATTTGTGGAAAAACGGAAAGAATAACACCTCATATGTCATATTCAACCAGATCATAGAAATTTCAGGACTACCGTTGATTCAAAAAAAACAAAAGGCTCAAGCACGATATAAAGGTATCTGAAGCATAAGAGGGAAATTAACAGGATTACAAAAGATTGGAAAACATATTGCCTAGTGGGGAACCAGCATACAGTGGAACCTCTACATACGAAGTTAATTTGTTCCAGGACCTTGATTGTAAGTCCAAATGGTTGTATGTCGAGCAGGATTTTCCCATAAGAATACATTATAATTCCATTAATTCGTTCCACAGCCCGAAAACCAACATTAAATCCTTAATAAATACTGCTGGTACTTTTACAAATGGCAATTACACATAGCAAAACAAATATATTATTAATAAAAAAATCAGAATATTAGTATAATAATTGTAACGAGGCCTGCAAGCAGGACTGAATGGGCCCTCGCAGTTTGACACAACTCGGACGGCACGCAGGTCAGGGTTGTGGCAGATTGTCCCCCTCTCGTAGTCTCATGAGAACCTAACTTGCTCGAAACTCGCCTCAATTCAAGGGGGCGCCACTGAGCCATTTTGTTAGGGTATTTCGTAATGCCGCAAGATTATCGAAATTCACGTATGTACGTGCAAAATTTGGTCAGTTTTCGTATGAACCATAAATCGATAAAAAATTCACATTCGATCCAAAATACCCGATTTCCTGTTAGATTTGGAATATGGGTGCAAGAGACTTTTTGGAGCAGTTTTGCATAAGGTATCGACTTACCAAATTTCATTGCTCTACGTTGAAAAAAACCTAATAGGAGAGGCCTTTTTTAAAACTCCTTTCTGTCGCCACTAGTTGGCGCTGTAGGGTTGATGCAAATGTCTCCAACAGGACCCTTTAGGGTATGACTCTCAACAAGCACGGACGTTTGGCGCAGATATGTTGTATATCTGCCAAGTTATGACTGTTCAAAAATTTTTACAAGACAAAATCCTGACTGTCATTTTCACTTTCCTGTTGGACCCTTCTGCTTCAACCAAACCTCAATATTTTTCATCAGGCACCTGAACACATTTCTTAAGGCTCCCCTAATGAAGGTTTGAGGTCAATAGATTTTTTTCCCTTGGAGGAGGAGCCTGTCTCGTAAAAAAAGGCACTTCCTGTTCCCACTAGGGGGCGCTAGGCCTAACGGGTAGTATTTCAATGCAGTCGTGTTCAGGCCTCATACACATGCCAGATATGAAAACGATTGAACCTTGTATCAAGGAGTTATTAGTCATTTACTGAATTTGTCATTTTGCCCAAAAAAATGGCCGACTTTGGCACCCCGCCCAGGTCAGACCCATGGATGAAAACGCACCATTTTGAAATCTTCAGATCTCATATGTCTCCTGAACAGTCTCACCAATTTTGAAGACGATCCAACGAATTCCCTCGGTGAAAAGGTCTCAATGTGCACCCTGTAAATCGATAAAAATTTCACATTCGATCCAAAATAACCGATTTCCTGTTGGGTTTGGAATATGGGTGGGTGCCAATGCCTTTTTGGGGCAGTTTTGGACAAGGTATAGACTCCCCAAATTTCATCGCTCTAAGCTGGCAAACCCTAATGTTATAGGCCAATTTTAAAATTTCAAGGGGCGCCACTGAGCCATTTTGTTGCATTTTTTTTTTTTGCAACGTTGTAAAATTATCGAAATTTAAATTTTGCCGCACGTATGACCAAATTTTGCTGAGTTTTAAGCATGCTCAAGCCTCCAAATTGGCAGTTTTCATTTGCCGAGAAAAAATAAATAAATAAACAAATAATAATTATCCTTTGCAGAACAATAGGGCTTTCGCACGCTTAGTGCTCGGGCCCTAATAACATTAATAATAATAACAATTCCTGTAATAATGTAACAAATCGGACAATTCCTGAAATAATGTAACGAATCGGGTTGTAATGTGGCGGACGTTTTTTTCTGTACCTGAACACACCGCACGGCTGACGTGACAGAGAGAGGGAGCGGTTGAGACTTACTTTCAATTTCAATGTTTTCCTGAGAACACAGTCAACTGCGGCGGAGAGTTGGCGTTTTGTGTTCGATAAGTTCTGAAACAAATGATAAAAACCTGACGAAGCTGGTAATTTCTTTGGCGAGGTTACCACAATAATAATTGACACCTTAACTTATAAAGACTGGCGAACGATGGTCTGGGTAGGACCATGGAGATGTATTGTTGAGCCAGTTCACAGATGCGCACCCCACGCTCATATTTTTCTCTAATTTGCATCATCATTTCAATGGTAAGCATCACCTTTTTCCTTGTTTCACCACCTGTACCAACCCTTTTTGAAACCTGTGTTGATTTCTCTCACAAGAAAATCCGCCGTGCGTTCGTCTGCAGTGCCGTTATGTCACATTTCAAGCATGTCGTCGGATGTAGAAACAAATGGCGAGTCAAATTTTACGTCGGATGTCGAAAAGATCCTGTGTCTAAGCGATTGTATGTCGAGGTACCACTGTATAGAAAAATAAGGATCTGATTTTGCTCCAAATTTGGATGATTAAATGTTTGCATATGCTAAAATCACTCTTAACGTAAAAAAAAAAGGGTGAATCATTACATAATCAAGGTAAATAATCACATGTGAACCTTGTGGATAGGAAGCCGTAGGCTTTTTGGTTGCTAAAGTTAGCTGCAATTTATCCACTGGTGCCTGCTCGCTATAGTTAGGAGGAAATTTATCTAGCAGCCATGGCGACTTGTCAATGCAGGACAGGAAATACACTCCCTTAGTTAGCCTTTAACGATGCCAACGGTGGATCCCTGATTAGAAAATGAATTATTTATACAAATACCTCTCAAACATTCACCCTGAAAACCAAAGAATTGAGAACGGCTCATGAAAAGGTACAAGTGAAATGGTCACTAAACCACAATAATAGGACAAGAGGTCTGTAGCTGCCCCCTTCGTGGAGTGTGTAGGTTGGTCTTTGTGTCATCAAACTTAATGGGCAGATCAATAAGTTATCAAAGAGTCATCATGCTGCCAGTTTGATAACGACTAGTAAAGGGAAGAGACTATTCACAGAACTCCAATGATTGAACTCTTTTGCGTTATCTACTAATGCCATGTCTACATGCAGCAGGGTATCTCACAAAGAAGAATTTTTCCTATGGTTTGGCCTAACATCTGCATGCAGATTGCACATTTTGCCCATTAAAACAAGGATTTTTAAAAACCCTGACCAAAATGAAGATTTGCAAATTCTGCGTTTGATGCGTCATCATGTGTACATTAATAACTGGAGGTTTGCGTTTTTTTTTTTTAACAGCCGAAACGTGTGACAAAAATATGTTCAAACAGTGACTGCGCTTACCCTCACGGAGGATTTGGAATCTTACAACATCACATAGACATCGCAAATGTATTAAAGACATATATAATGCAGATATAAGGGTTGGACAAAATAATGGAAACACCAAACATTTTGGCACCATTATCATTGAAGATAATTGTTAAAGAATGGCATAAGAAACATTCTAATGAAGTTGAGCGTCTCGTACGGCTGGCACAATCCCCAGACCTTAACACTATTGAGCATTTATGGTCAGTTTTAGAGATTCAATTAAGATGTCGATTTCCACCGCCATCATCTCTAAAAGAGCTATAGCGTACTCTAACTGAAGAATGGCTTAAAATTTCCTTGGAAACAATTACGTGTTGTATGAATCAATACCTCGGAGAATTGAGGCTGTAAAGGAGAACCTACACCATATCAAACTAGTTTTTTTCCAGAAGTATAATAAAAAAATTTAAAAAAAAACTTTGATGTAAATATGTATATTTTAATAAATGGTTTTTAAGCACTTAAAATGTAATAACTATGATAAGTTTTAAACATGTTACTGTCCCGCCAAATTATTTTTAAACAACTATAAAAATGCTTGTCTTTATTAAATGCGTCATTGAGTGAGTCCACTCAAATCCGCTCAAGCCGCTCACTTACACACAATGAGTTGCCACAACTATTTAACAAGTTAAACGATGATTGACGCATGCAGCGCTTTGAAGCTTCAACTTCCAAGATCTGCATCAATGTCGAACTTCAATCATCGATAACTTTAATAAGCACTTCCAGTGCACTGCCTGACCAACAAAGAGCAGCAGGATGGAGAATGAGGCTACGTGATCAACTCGGGACGGCTCATCTGTATTTATTTATTTATTTTTTTAATTGGGAAAAAAAAAAATCCGCAATGGAGTGAGTGCGTGAAGTTTGAAGCGCGAAGTAGCGAGGGATCACTGCATTTGGTTTATGAACAGTATATGGAGAAAATGTATTTCTTCTTAAATATTAATTCAAACTAAGTATTCAATTATTCTAGAGATGTCCCGATCCATTATTTGGATCGGATCGGACGCCTATATGGGCAAAAAAATGCGCATCGGTATCGGATCGGCCAACACGGAAAAATTCCGATCCAGACTTCCGATCCAGTTTTTTTTTTTTTTTTTAAAGTCCGGTTTGGGTTTTCCAGCACACCGATTTATATAATCCATTCCAGTTTTGCTTCGGTTTCCCTAAAATCCGATCCGCATTTTACGGCACACCTTCAACACACCACATTTACACTACCATCTCCCAATTTACCAAGAGACCATCTGTAAGAATGTCAGCTGTGTGGGATCATTTCACCTTAAAGGACAACAAAGACGAAGAGGCAGAGTGCAACATATGCCACAAAGTCAAGCGTGGTGGTAAAGCTGTAAGAAGTTTTAATACAACCAACCTAATCAAGCATTTAGCGAAATACCACCACAAAAAAATAAAAGAAGTACGTTAAGAAAACCGAAGACAAAAAGAAAGGTCCTACGCAACTAACACTGGCAGAAACTTTTGCTATGCGTGACAAACTGGCACTCGACAGTCCCAAAGCCCAGGGAATAACAAGAGTCATTGCCGAAGAATTCATTCTGGATGACGAGCCATTATCTCTCGTGAGTAAAGACGCACCATCCAACACTTAGAACCACGGTACAACATGCCCAGCCGTCATTACATCCTTGAGCGATTCGGCCGTGGAAGATTCGAGAACGATTCACAAACATCCAAATTCCAATTATTGAAATATGTCAAGTAAAGCGGAACTAATACACAGCGCGGTCTTTGGGATGCAATGCGGTCCGTTTCTCATTGCGTCCCGAAGACCGCGCTGTGTATTAGTTCCGTAAACATCATGCTTGTCATAGACCCGGGTAATGCCAATGCTCAACTCACGGCTCACCTGACTGCTGCTGACAGCCGCTACAAACTACATCAACATCGTTTTACTGTAGATAATAGATATCATTTGTATATAGAACTAGATGCAAAATGACAGACTCCACGGCGTTAGCAACACTGACGTATTGAAAACTAGTTGCGTTAGTAAACAGCCGCCATCTTAAAGCAGGAGACTTCCCTAGTAGGCGGTTGTGAACCTTCCAAGCGAACCTAATTAACTTTTTATCTAAAATACTTCTAAATCGGCAAAGTCATGACTTGAATCTGTCTTCAAAACAATTTTAAAACTTTCACATGTCGAAAGTAGACAGAAGGGAAATGATGGAATAACGGGAGCAATTTAACAACTTTAACAGTCTATTCGCAAAATTAAATGAATTGAATGTAGTTTAAAGCTAAGCTAGCTTGGGGGGTTTGTGGGATTTTCCACTGAGGTTGTTTGTGTGTTTTGCTTTTTAAAGACATTTTACAATATTATTTGCACGTTTTACTGACTGACTATGCCATTTCTGTTTGTTATTAATAATGTTTTGTGTTTGTCACTGAATAAACCGGTCAGTTTCTTGTTACCAACCATTGTGTTATTCAAACTCACCTAATTCAGCTGGCTAGTTGTTGTCAAGAGTACTAAAACCTTTTTCAACATGAGTCTGACAACTAAGTAAGGAGGCTAAATAACTTTAAACTTTAACACTTGCTCAGATAGGCCAGTATCGGTATCGGCCAGTATCTGTATCGGATCAGAAGTGCAAAACAATATTGGTATCGGATCGGAAGTGCAAAAACCTGGATCGGGACATTCCTAAATTATTCAATTAATTTCCATAATGATCAGTTGCAAAAATATTTGATTGTGACAGCCCAGTCAACTAACGTCTTCATTTATTAGTCAGCACAAACCAATTCCAGCTACTGATCATTCATTCATTAATTCTCCCTGCCACTTATTTTCATGAAACTACCAATCTGGCTGGTCAGTAAACCTATTATGCTGTTTTTGGGACACGGAAAGAGCCTGGAGCACCCGGAGAACATGCAAAATCCACACAGGAAGACAAGATCCCTGGATTGAACCTTTGATCTCAGAACTCTCAGGTGTCAGCCGCTATCGCTGTTGCTGGTCATGAAACTACGTTTATGAACTCCGAAACGAAACTTTACTATTTCTCCAGTCAGGCTGATTTTTGAATGTTTAAAAAAAATGATTTTACAGAAAACAGTAAGTACTACTGCTAAAACCAGTATCGGTACTTGATAAGACCAAGAGTTGTGCTTCGAGGGTGTTTTGTGCACTAAAAGCAGACATCTGTAATACAGACAGCATTACTGCTTTTTTCCCCATCTAATGGCCTAACATTATAGCTCAGTCATCACAATGTCAACAACCTCTTAAAAATTTGTGCGTGTGTGTGTTTTGCTGACGGCGGCCAGGATGACAGAGAGAATGAATGCGGTTGTCGTCGTCGTCGCAGTGATTGTTTTGTTGCTGCGTCAGTAGTTGGAAGACTGCAGTGGAATAGCTCACTCGGTGCGTTACTATGAGCTCCTCATCCTTTTATCACGGAGTTGAATCCTAATTGGATAGAAGACTTCTTTCTGCTCTTGGAGACTCAAAATCGTATTACAGGTCTCTCTCTCACCGACTCACAGTACTCGGCCGTGGAGAAGAAAAAAGATCCGTTTCTCCTTTCAATTATACTTCAAACTCAAATTCACCTTTTTGTTCTCATATGTATTTTCAAAGTGAATGTTCTTCTACCCATGGTGCTGAAACCAAGTTATAGTAATATGCTTTTTGCTCTTATTTGACCTTCAAGACATCTATCTCATTCAAAATACCTAGCCATTAAATTTTAATACAGCTTATCCTTTTCAGGGTCAGGTAAAGCTGGAGCCGTCCCGCTGGTCCCAGCTGACTTTGCAAAAGGTAGACTGGTTGCCAAGTCAATCACAGAGCAGAGAGATATGCAAGCTACTCACTAAACTGAACTACCGCTGCTTGCACTGAAGCGAAAAGACTAAGCTACCAAAATTACAGTGACACCTTATCTGAAATTTTCAGTATTTTTAGCCATTTCGAGTTGCTATAGTTATTTTGAGATGTGATTTTTTTCCCCCCAACAATTTTAAAACTGTCTTCTGAGATCTGTAGTGCAACTATATGGGTATAGAAACCGCCACGTTGAATGCAAACTAGCATTCCGTTAATACCCACGTCAGTTGACAATAATGAAGGGAGTCGGCAATACTCTCTCACTCGCTTTTTTTGAACATGCGACAATCCAATAAACATAAAAATGTTATTACAGTGGGGCAAATAAGTATTTAGTCAAATACCATTTGTGCAAGTTGTCCTACTTGAAACGATTACAGAAGCCTGTAATTGTCAACATGGGTAAACCTCAACCATGAGAGACAGAATGTCGAAGAAGAAAAAAAAACAGACAATCACATTGTTTGATTTTTAAAGAATGTATTTCCAAATTAGAGTGGAAATAAGTATTTGGTCACCTACAAACAAGCGATATTTCTAGCTGTCAAAGAGGTGTAACTTCTTCTAACGAGGTCTAACGAGGCTCCACTCGTTACCTGTATTAATGGCACCTGTTTTAACTTATTATCGGTATAAAAGACACCCGTCCACAATCTCAGTCAGTCACACTCCAAACTCCACGATGGCCAAGACCAAAGAGCTGTCGAAGGACACCAGAGACAAAATTGTAGACCTGCACCAGGCTGGGAAAACCGAATCTGCAATGGGTAAAACGCTTGCCTGGCACTTCTTAACGAGTAACGTCACTCTTGTGCGCCGAAAGTCGTGTCTACAACAACACAGATGGCGCACGGGAGAGTCGAGAATATGTTCCAATCCGCGGTAAAACCAGTTTTAAATTACGAAAAACACATCGAAACAAGTCATTGACAACAGTCAACATGGCTCACGCGAGCCAGGTTGAATAAACTTCTCCATTCTCCGCTCACGCTAATTACTTGTTGCTTTAACAACGTCACGTCTGCCCGTCGCTGATTGGTCCACTCCGTTGTCTGTTTGCTGTGGCTTGCTCCGCCCTCGGAATTTGATCCGCCGGACGGTCGCCAGACTCAATCGCTGGAACAGCGGTGAGTCTGGTATACCAGGCTAGTAAAACGCTTGGTGTGAAGAAATCAACTGTGGGAGCAATTATAAGAAAATGGAAGGCATACAAGACCACTGATAATCTCCCTCGATCTGGGGCTCCATGCAAGATCTCACCCCGTGGCGTCAAAATGATAACAAGAACGGTGAGCAAAAATCCTAGAACCACACAGGGGGACCTAGTGAATGACCTACAGAGAGCTGGGACCAAAGTAACAAAGGCTACTATCAGTAACACAATGCGCCGCCAGGGACTCAAATCCTGGAATGCCAGACGTGTCCCGCTGATGAAGAAAGTACATGTCCAGGCCCGTCTTCGGTTCGCTAGAGAGCTTTTGGATGATCCAGAAGAGGACTGGGGGAATGTGTTGCGGTCAGATGAAACCAAAATAGAACTTTTTGGTAGAAACACAGGTTCTCGTGTTTGGAGGAGAAAGAATACTGAATTGCATCCGAAGAACACCATACCCACTGTGAAGCATGGGGGTGGAAACATCATGCTTTGGGGCTGTTTTTCTGCAAAGGGACCTGGACAACTGATCTGTGTACAGGAAAGAATGAATGGGGCCATGTATCGAGAGATTTTGAGTAAAAATCTCCTTCCATCAGCAAGGGCATTGAAGATGAGACGTGGCTGGGTCTTTCAGCATGACAATGATCCCAAACACACAGCCAGGACAACAAAGGAGTGGCTTTGTAAGAAGCATTTCAAGGTCCTGGAGTGGCCTAGCCAGTCTCCAGATCTCAACCCCATAGAAAATCTGTGGAGGGAGTTGAAAGTCCGTGTTGCCCAACGACAGCCCCAAAACATCATTGCTCTAGAGGAGATCTGCATGGAGGAATGGGCCAAAATACCAGCAACAGTGTGTGAAAAGCTTGTGAAGAGTTATAGAAAACGTTTGGCCTCCGTTATTGCCAACAAAGGGTACATAGCAAAGTATTGAGATGAAGTTTTGGTATTGACCAAATAGTTATTTTCCACCATGATTTGCAAATAAATTCTTTAACAATCAAACAATGTGATTTTCTGTTTTTTCCCCCACATTATGTCTCTCATGGTTGAGGTTTACCCATGTTGACAATTACATGCCTCTCGAATATTTTCAAGTGGGAGAACTTGCACAATTACTGGTTGACTAAATACTTATTTGCCCCACCGTGTGTATGCCAAGAGTTCAATAATCCTTCCAGTTGGCCAAGCGGATTTTTATTTCATGCATTTTTTTGACCGTCTTGTGACGGGACAAAGCAATCACATCTCAACACATGCTTTCCCAACATGCTTACAGTGCCTTGCAAAAGTATTCGGCCCCCTTGAACCTTGCAACCTTTCGCCACATTTCAGGCTTCAAACATAAAGATATAAAATTTTAATTTTTAGTCAAGAATCAACAACAAGTGGGACACAATCGTGAAGTGGAGCAAAATTAATTGGATAATTTAAACTTTTTTAACAAATAAAAAACTGAAAAGTGGGGCGTGCAATATTATTCGGCCCCCTTGCGTTAATACTTTGTAGCGCCACCTTTTGCTCCAATTACAGCTGCAAGTCGCTTGGGGTATGTTTCTATCAGTTTTGCACATCGAGAGACTGACATTCTTGCCCATTCTTTCTTGCAAAACAGCTCGAGCTCAGTGAGGTTGGATGGAGAGTGTTTGTGAACAGCAGTCTTCAGCTCTTTCCACAGATTCTCGATTGGATTCAGGTCTGGACTTTGACTTGGCCATTCTAACACCTGGATACGTTTATTTTTTAACCATTCCATTGTAGATTTGGCTTTATGTTTTGGATCATTGTCCTGTTGGAAGATAAATCTCCGTCCCAGTCTCAGGTCTTGTGCAGATACCAACAGGTTTTCTTCCAGAATGTTCCTGTATTTGGCTGCATCCATCTTCCCGTCAATTTTAACCATCTTCCCTGTCCCTGCTGAAGAAAAGCAGGCCCAAACCATGATGCTGCCACCACCATGTTTGACAGTGGGGATGGTGTGTTCAGGGTGATGAGCTGTGTTGCTTTTACGCCAAACATATCGTTTTGCATTGTGGCCCAAAAGTTCAATTTTGGTTTCATCTGACCAGAGCACCTTCTTCCACATGTTTGGTGTGTCTCCCAGGTGGCTTGTGGCAAACTTTAAACGAGCCTTTTTATGGATATCTTTGTGAAATGGCTTTCTTCTTGCCACTCTTCCATAAAGGCCAGATTTGTGCAGTGTACGACTGATTGTTGTCCTATGGACAGACTCTCCCACCTCAGCTGTAGATCTCTGCAGTTCATCCAGAGTGATCATGGGCCTCTTGGCTGCATCTCTGATCAGTTTTCTCCTTGTTTGAGAAGAAAGTTTGGAAGGATGGCCGGGTCTTGGTAGATTTGCAGTGGTCTGATGCTCCTTCCATTTCAATATGATGGCTTGCACAGTGCTCCTTGAGATGTTTAAAGCTTGGGAAATCTTTTTGTATCCAAATCCGGCTTTAAACCTCTCCACAACAGTATCTCGGACCTGCCTGGTGTGTTCCTTGGTTTTCATAATGCTCTCTGCACTTTAAGCAGAACCCTGAGACTATCACAGAGCAGGTGCATTTATACGGAGACTTGATTACACACAGGTGGATTCTATTTATCATCATCGGTCATTTAGGACAACATTGGATCATTCAGAGATCCTCACTGAACTTCTGGAGTGAGTTTGCTGCACTGAAAGTAAAGGGGCCGAATAATATTGCACGCCCCACTTTTCAGTTTTTTATTTGTTAAAAAAGTTTAAATTATCCAATAAATGTTCCACTTCACGATTATGTCCCACTTGTTGTTGATTCTTGACAAAAAAATTAAATTTCATATCTTTATGTTTGAAGCCTGAAATGTGGCGAAAGGTTGCATGATTCAAGGGGGCCGAATACTTTTGCAAGGCACTGTATCCCTTTTTCCACACTTTTATTTCCTCCTCACATCCTTCTCTCTTTTCTCCTCCATTCACAGCACTCCATCCCCAAATACAAGCTGCTACTAATAGCAGGTTATTTTTAGTCACTTTTGAGGTGTGTGTGTTGGGGGAGGGGGGCTTTTATGTGGGTGTGTATACAAGATGATGGATGGAGGGTGAGGTTTTCACACCTTTCTGGTGCAGGGGGGACGGATGAGGAAAGGTTGGGTGGCAGGTGAGAAGAAGGACATGCACACAAGGAGAGGTTGTGGTAAGGGCGGGAAATAATGTGCCCTCAAATTCCCCTTTGGTGCGATTAACTGAAAAAGCAAAAGCAGCAGTAGATCAACAGGGAGCAACAGGCAGCCTTTGATTGAATCCCTTTTTAAGGTTAAAACAAAGTCTACAGTATTTAGACGGTGGCAGCGTTTTCTTATATTTTCTGCTCACATTCAGACACATGCGGTTTACCACTGATCAGATTTTTGTTCACAATGCAGATGAAAACGCAAAACAAAAGACTTCTGTAATTTTCGGACTATAAGCCGCTACTTTTTGTCTTCATTTTGAATCCTGCGGCTCATAGTCCAGTGCAGCTTATTTGTTGATTTATTTGCGATAATTAGGTAACACTTTATTTGAAAGTGGCGTCATAAGACTGTCATAAGACAGTTTTGATTATGACATGATACTGTCATGAGCATTAATGAATGGTTATGACAGATGTCATTAAGTGTCATCTGGCAAATGTCCAGCTCGGATCTTCTGCATCCGTTCAAAAGTGAGATAATTTGCCGGATGACACGAAATGACATCTGTTATAAGCCTTCATTAACGCCAATGACAACGTCATGTCATAATTAAGACTGTCTTATGGCAGTCTTATGACGCTGCGGTTAAATAAAGTGTTACCGGTTAATATCTTTTGGTGTAAATATCCCATAATACAGTGAGAACAGTTGCGGCCTAGAGTCCGGTGCGGCTTATGTATGACAAATGCCGTTCTCGTGTCAAATTTGGTGAGTGGCTACGGTAAATATTATAGCATATTGCAAAGAAATATAGAGCATATATAGGAAGTCCCTGGGTTACGAACGAGTTCCGTTCCTACACTGGCGACGTAAACCGAATTTCCGCTTAAGTCAGAATCAAACCTTTATAACAATAACTATGCAAAAAGTCCAAAAGTATTGTATTTTGTTTAATGATGGAAGACACACTGCCCTCTGGTGGCAGTGTTGGGTGTGGCTGGACTGTCGCCTTGGCTTCTAAGACTGAGTAGGAGACTCGTCTGACATGGATATAGGACAGCTGCCCTCTTGGTTAGCCCACGTAAGGCTGTAAGTTTTTTCAGCTAAAATATGTTTGTGTATTTATCTATTTATTAGGGACAATGCACATTAATGAGCATCTAAGAGATGTAAATATGCCAGATTGTAGCAAAAATAATGTTAATTTACATCCGCAATCCCAGGCAGGTAAGCATTTGTAATTAAGTTTAGAACTACAGTTCTACAGTGTGAGCGATTTGCTATAAAAATTGTAAATATGTTAGCATTCATAGCATTTAAGCTAGTGGACTTTTGCATGGCAAATTAGGCTAATTTAATCTACTAAATTTACCATTTTGATCAGACGAGATGGACATTTGAACACCAATTTTGTTGTGTCAGGTCCTTTATTGTTAAAATGTGTGTCATTTTGGAACAAAAGTGTACATATCTGTCCTACAACTTTACAAATTGTCAAAAATGAAGTAAAAAGCTTCAAAAACCACAAATGCCTTTTTTGCTGTCAAGCTGAACAACTTCACGTTTTAGTGAGGACAGAGCATGTTAAGTTAATAAAGTTAAAAATAACATACTGTGTGGTACAATAACGTACTGTTTACGCAGCCTAAAAAAAAAACCACTGGAGACAATGGCGAACAAGACTCCGGCGCCGTCAAGTCGAAATCTTGTAAGTCGAGTCAGTCATAACCCAGGGACTACCTGTATCCACATATTTTGAGAATGAGGACGGATTTCATGTCAAAACATCCTTTTGGACGAAAAAAATAAAATGTGGGCCTCCTCTTGAATCAGTTATCATATCAAGTTAGACACATTATGTACTGTTTTGCTATTTTTTTCTATCTTTTCCGACTTCTCTAGCGGTTGTCCCCCCCCAAAACGTAACAAGTAATTTGATTTTCCACTAACATTCAGGCAGCATGAGCAGAAGCTGTTTCTCAAACTGTTTCTCTTGGTCACCAGTGCAGCTGGCGTTTGGTACTTAAGTTAACGATGATTTACAGGTTTGTTGCTTTGATCTGGCATGGTGACTTGGACTCGGTTGCAAAAATATGCAATCAGGACATCCCTAGTATTCATATTAATACTGTTTCATCCAGGCTAAGGGGGTTTATCTGTGAATGATGAAGATTGATGTATATAAAAGGGATTCAGGAAGCTATTGCCGCACAAATGCTGCTTTTATGAAGAAAAACAAAAGTTTATATTAAAAATACAAAACAAAACAATCGCACATCCTGCGACGGGAGTATTGTGCATGCGCACATAGTGATGGCGAAGTTCAAACGATATATTGTGCAGGCCTCGTTGATGAAAAATTGATTAATTTTAGGGCTGTCAAACGATTAAAATTTTTAATCAGGTTAATCACAGCTTAAAAATTAATTAATCACAATTAATCGTAATTAATCGCAATTCATCTCTAAAATATGCCATATTTTTTTCTGTAAATTATTGTTGGAATGGAAAGATAAGACCGATATATATATTCAACATACTGTACATAAGTACTGTATTTGTTTATTATAACAATAAATCCACAAGACAGCATTGACATTAACATTCTTTCAGTGAAAGGGATCCACGGATAGAAAGAAATTCTTAAAAGATAAATGTGAGTACAAGTTATAGTAATTTTGATAGTTTGTATATTGTGACTAAATATTGCCATCTAGTGTATTTGTTGAGCTAAACTTAATGTTTGAATAGAGTATTATTTTGCATAGCTATTTTGATTGGGAATGCCAGATCTCTTTGCATTGAGCGCTTTTCTTTTTGTGAACATAATTTTATTTTTGAGAGATAGGAATATTATTTTTGTTGTGCTTTCACTAAATGATACTGTAGCGACTTAAATATTCTTAACTGCCCAAATGCATGATGGAAATTTGAGCAACATTGAGTCACAGTGGTTGTTGCAAATGGTATATCTTCTCTCCGTAGAGTACAATACATGGTGTCAAGAAAAAGATCATCTCCAGTTATTCTTCCCCATGTCGCTTGCCACAATAGTTATAACAGTTGCCGAAGAGATGCCACCGCTTATTCCATTAAATAGCGCAGCTCCAATAAATGCCTGCGTTACCAATAGCCCTTCTTGGTAATTGGCGGTGCTGTGGACCGGCGATTCATGTTGGCTCGTCGTCGTCGGTTGGCTCGGCTCGTCCGATTTCCTCCTGAGGAAGTCGGCAGCGTACATATAAACACCGAGAGGCGTTGGATGGCATTTTGTGGATACTTTTATTAACAAAACAAAAGCATGTGGGGGATGCAGCACTTGAGCCTGCGCTAACTGCACACTTTCTCTACTCTCTCGCTCCCTCTCTCGCTCGACCACTTTCTTCCTCACTGCTGAATCTGACAATGCCGGTCACATTGAAAATAACAGCGGCCCCCTTGGCGGGTTCCGGTAACACTTGCGTCCACTCCATTTGCTTGTCTCTGCCCTTAGCTCTCAATATACTTCAAACGGCGCCATTGTAGTCTGTTTGCGGCAATGCTTGAGTGGGTCGTTCCGCGCATGCGTTAATTGCGTTAAATTTTTAACGTGATTAATTTTAAAAAATTCATTACCGCCCGTTAACGCGTTAATTTTGACAGCCCTAATTAATTTTAATTATTTATTCATAAATTAATTCTTTAATGATGCTGCCTGTACACTGCATGTAGACAGTAGGCAGATTGCATTTTCTGTTAAATATGAGTGTACACCTTTAAAACAGAAGACGAGAGCAACAGAACAGAGCTGGTGTCCAATAGATACTGAAGGAAAAGAGTCGATTTATCCTTGTTACAGGTTGTTTTATTCTTATAACGACAAGTAGATGATGACACAGAATTCGGGAATAAAAAACACACTTACACTTTAAGACAGACAAACAAAAAAGACAAGACATTACTGGTACCAGGAGACAAAGCAAAGTCTCCGTGCATAGCCTTTTTCCTCCCTTCTCACTGGGGAGGGTCTCTTGCTTGGAATGTACAAACCCCCCACCCTGATCAAATTACATACACTGGTAAGAAGACAAAAGAGGCCTGTGTGAATATGTTAGAAAAGTGGCATTTTTCACGTGTGATAATTTTGAATAAATGGAAACATATTTCTACAATACCCAGTACAGTATCTCTGTGGTAGCTGACAGCGACTTAAAATTGTAAAGTTTTTGTGTCCGTTGGATTGTTGTACGCTCAATGACGCGAACAGTTTTGTTATCTGGTGAGAGCATTAAGGGAATGATGGATTGTATGCAATGTGGGTGTTTCCATACACCGCCGATTTCATTCAATGTCTCACGTTGATCTCGCGCAAAATATCGTTAATACCTCAAGCACTTCTCAGCGGCTCGCCACAGTAGATCACATTCGGTGGCGATGTATTGACGCATCATCGACGCATGATGCACGGCCAACGCAAGCATAGGTATAATTCAAGAGTAAGAAAAAGTGTGCAGGAGAGATAAAAATGCAGCTTATGGAGACAATAGGATGAGATCAAGATAAAAATACACAGGAGTAATATTTACAATGGAGCAAATCACTGATTATTATTTAATTGGCAGCCCATGCAAAACAAAAGCATACTGTACTACCTTAAATATAGCTCGTCACTTTAGAAGTTTACAGCACAGGGTTTGACATTGAACTCCAGCAGAGTTTATTTATAGCCCTCTTGATTTTTTTTATGGCTCGTGTGAACATGCAAGTCAGGAGGTGCTAACAAGAAACACAAGTTAGTAATGAGCGCTGCTGAAATGACTTCGAATCTTCACATGACTTGTGTCAAAATGAAAACATCCCTAAAAATTAAGTGATGTCGCATTTGACCTTGTGGCTTTTTTCTTCTTCTTTTTTTAAAAAATAAATGTTGCTTGTCTTTTTTACTGTCACTCTTTTTAGATGCATGCAGTTATATGTTAAACGTTGGCAATACAGTTTGACAATTCAGTTCCCCCAGGAATCAGTGGCAGAAAAAGTGTTGATTCCACAGAGAACAATCCTGAATTCTGTGGATTCATTGCATTTCCCCTTTCTGATGACAAAAAAAACAACAACAAATATTACCAGTTTCAAGCAAATTAATGCAAATTCATTACTGTCACTCTTTTTAGATGCATGCAGTTATATGTTAAATGTTGGCAATACAGTTTGGCAATTTAATTGCCCCAAGAATCGGTGGCAAAAAAGTGTTGATTCCACAGCGAACAATCCTGAATTCTGTGGATTCATTGCATTTCCCCTTTCTGACGAAAAAAAACAACAACAAAAAACCCCTAAAATTACCAGCTTCAAGAAAATTAATGCAATAATTATGTAAGAATTATTCTATTAAATTATTTGCAATACCTAAACACTGCAAGAAATTATCGTTATGAATTATTAATCGGTATTGTCCCTGTCAAACAGATTTCCATGACTTACAAAAAAGCAAAACAATGGTTTTGAGGCAGAAGTCATAAAAAAAAAAAATTAAAAAATGAAAACAACTGATTGAAACGATTATGACATTCAATTCTGCTCACAAAAAATTCGACTAGTTTTTTACATTAAGGTTAAAAACAAATCAGAGTTTTGTGACAAACATACTGGTACTTGAGAAACGCAAATGATCGCAGGTAACTAAGATCTCATCTTTGCCAATTGGTATATTCGCTTTCGAGCATGTGACGCCCATCGTGAGCACGTAAATGGGAAATACTGAGTGAACAGAGCGGGTTTTTACACTATGTGCACAGAATTTGGTGGACATGTGGTTTCGTTACGTCTCGAAGGCACAGCTGGGGTTAATCTTAAACTTGTTGTGATGTGCAGTATCGATTCTGACGTCACAGCTTTGCGAAGTTGAGAAGAACAAGTGATCCAACAAAATACATTAAAATGAAAGAAAATTAGGAAACAAGATTTGCCTTTAATTTTGTTTAAAACCAGTCAACCCCCCCGACCCCCCCAATCTCTCAAATCATTTTATGCTGCACAGTTTTGGAAAGCTCATCAAAAGCGCAATCAGGACAGCTGAAAAGCTCACTTTTCAATTTTTGGATCAATTACAGTGGTATTAAAAAGGATCTGAACCTTTTGGAATTTCTTACATTTCTGCATAAAACCACCATCAAATGTGATCTGATCTTTGTCAAAATCACACAGATGAAAAAAACTGACATTTGATGGCAATTTTATGCAGAAATATGGGAAATTCAAAAAGGTTCGAAAACTTTTTCATACCAATGTTCATTCATTCATTCATTTTCCATGCCGCTTTTCCTCACGAGGGTCGCAGAGGTGCTGGAGCCTATCCCAGGTAACTACGGGCAGAGGGCAGGGTACACCCTGAACTGGTTGCCTGCCAGTTGCAGGGCACAATGAGACATACAACCATTCAAGCAAACCTACGGACAATTTAGAGTGTTCAATCAGCCTACCATGCGAGTTTTTGGATGTGGGAGGAGAACATGCAAACTCCACACAATAAGGCCGGAGCCCGGGATTGAACCCTTGATCTCAGAACTGTGATGTGAATGTGCTAACCACTCATCCACTGTGCCGCTTCATAACAATGTAAGTGTCTAGTTTCAGTCAAATGTAAAGTTGCACCGATACCGATACCAGTATCGGCAGGGGGCGCCGATCCGGCCCGAATTGGTGGTATCGGTATTGACGAGTACCAACATTTAGGGCGCCGATATCATCTACTGGCATCACTTGAACGCAAATGTACTGACCTCCCCACATGAGCTAACTTCCCAAATCCCGATGCATGACATCTATATGTCTTTGTCTCGAAAATACCAAACAAAATATACACCTTCGTCTTCAATATTAAGGATGTTCACTACAACGCATTTCAGCGATGTTACACTCCTCATCTAACATGGCATTTACAAATGATTAGCATGCGTGAGCTAGCGCCTGCTGTTGTAGCGACGATGGGATCAGAACGGTTAAGACCGTGGGAGACAAGGCAAACTCATGTTTCATGATGAACAATGAGTGGCAAATTAAGAGCGCCTTACTTCAAACTCTTCCTGTTTAAGAAAGTCGATTGCCATATGCTGTTGTTGTGCAGTAATGAGCAGAAGTGACTTCTGTGGCCAGAAAACACTCAAGCGCGCACACTAGATGTCATCAAATAGCAAACTAGATGTCCTTTGTTAGAACCCATGCCAACTCTCGCGCGCACACACTAGATATCATCAAATAGCAACCTAGATGTGCTACATTAGATCCCATGCCATTAGCTGCGTGAGCACAAAGCGACGCGTATTCCATATACTACATTGATGAATTAGAAACTGCCATGACTGAATGGAAGTTAAGCAGGCCAAATCAATCCATACCAGTGACTATAGATAATGATGCAAATACTGTTAATTCAGTACATGTTACAGATGGACTCGGACCACAAATAGGATGTTTTGCTTATATGGTATATATAGCTGCTAAGAGAGCTGCAGCAATCAACAGTGTGCCCACTTTACAAACAGTAAAGATTGTTCTCAGCACTTTTATACAAAATTTCTTCAGATCAGTAAGAAGAAAGCACATAAATATTATGCACTAAAATGCTTGTTTATATGATGGCACTGTTATTTTTGCTTGTGAGCAAAAAAAAAAAAAATAATAATAATAATAACAGCTATATTTTCTGTTTCAGAGCATTAAATGTATTGAATTTAGGGCTGTCAAACGATTAAAATTTTTAATCGAGTTAATTACAGCTTAAAAATTAATTAATCGTAATTAATTGCAATTCAAACCATCTATAAAATATGCCATATTTTTCTGTAAATTATATATATATTCTGTAAAATAAATTGTTGGAATGGAAAGATAAAACACAAGATGGATATATACATTCAACATACGGTACATAAGGACTGTAGTGGGCATTTCACTCTACTGTCATTTAAATCTATCTATGCTGTCCTCACTCTGAAGCGTCTACTTTTTCCAAAGCTAGACAGCTAGTGAACGACGCCTTAATAATTAGACTTTTTTTTTTTCATCTGATTTATTAATAAAATGGCCTCAAACCATTGTCCTCTTTAGACCGTCGTAAAACTACAAAATAAAAGTACACAAGCATTGCATTAGCAACAACGTTAGCTTAGCACGCTATACAGGTTCACTAAACATAAACAAAAAGTGTCTCATACAAAAAATATAACATTTCGCTTACTAACATAATATGTACATTCTTTACAACAACCATACTTACGGACAAATCTTGTCCAAGGATCATATAAGCACAACATTATCAGCCCGAGACGTCGTGCAGCCATAATGAACTGGCAAGAAAACAATAAACCATGTCGCAAAGCGACCACAAGAGTTCGCTGTTGGACAGCACAAAAAGCCTTGCTGTAAAACTTACCAAAAGGCAGAAGACTTTCTGAGCGGGACATGTGCGTTAATTGCGTCAAATATTTTACCGTGATTAGTTAAAAAAATTAATTACCGCGCGTTAACGCGAGAATTTTGACAGAAAATCGTACCGAACCGTGACTTAAATGTATCGTTGCCTTCCCTTATACGTACACACACACATATATGTATGTAAAATACATATATATATATATATATATATATATATATATATATATATATATATATATGTATTTGTTTTTTGTTTTTTGTTTTTGCAAAAAGTGTGGTATCGGTATCACACTGCACAGCCAGGTATCTGTATCGGGCCCAAAAAATGGTATCGGTGCAACACTAGTCAAATGACACATACAATGAATACAATATAATTTCATTTCACGTTATTTCACTTTTTGTTCTATATTACTTTTCCAAAGCTTGAGCAACCTTTGGCATTGCAGCGACAAGATAACTTTTTATCTTGTCATACAAATGATGTCAAATGGCAAAACACAGCTTAGCATTAAAATGAAAATCGCAAATGATGTGGAACGGCATCATCTTGAGGCTTTTGACTTGCTTTCTACTTGTTGCGTATTCGGCAAAATATGACACAAAAACCCAACATTTTCCAGCAAAGCGTTACCTTGACAGGCACGAGAAATAACACCAGTGGCAGACTAAGCCACCTTAAATTTAATAAACATTTCCTTTTTGCTGTCAGAGCACCATTAACACACATTGCGAGATGACTTCTCGCCCTTGCACACTGAAAACACACTGTCGGCGCTAGTCTGTATCCGCCGATGTTTTATTAATCAACATTAAAATTCGTGCTCAACATGCACTTGTCAACGCGAGCGGGAAGTGACAGACAGGTGTGTGATAATATCTGTCAGGTAGAGAAAGAAAGAGGGATGGAAGCCGTTGATGCTCAATGCACATGTATAAACAGCACAGAGTGCTTAAAAAACTGAACAAGAGAAATGGATCCAGTTGAACTCAATGCCAACCAGTAATTGAACCACATTTCCAAGATTTTGCATTAAACTCCAGGGTGCTAAGGACTGAGGTAGGGCTGCAGCTATCGATTATTTTAGTATTCTATTAATCAATGAACAAGGTAGTTCGAATAATCGAGTAATCAGATAAGGAACATAAAAAAAATAAAATACCTCACCTGAGCCTCGAACACTAAAAAATAATATAAAAAAAAATAAATGGGGATCTAAGTACAATAAAAGAACAACTGGCTAACTTACATAGCAAAAGTCCGCTAGCTTAAATGCTATAACATGCTAACGTTTTTTTTTTTTTTTTTTTAAACACAATACTCTTAACAAACGGTTCAAACTCACATTCCCACAAAATAAATATCGCGTTAACGGGTGGTAATTAATTTTTTAAAATTAATCACATTAAAATATTTGACGCAATTAACGTACATGCCCCGCTCAAACAGATTAAAATGACAGCACAGTGTCATGTCCACTTATTACTTGTGTTGTTTGGTGTTTTGTCGCCCTCTGCTGGTGCTTGGGTGCGACTGATTTTATGGGTTTCAGCACCATGAGCCTTGTGTAATTATTGACATCAGCAATGGCGAGCTACTAGTTTATTTTTTGATTGAAAATTTTACAAATTATATTCAAACGAAAACATTGAGGGGTTTTCATATAAAATTTCTATAACTTGTACTAACATTTATCTTTTAAGAACTACAAGTCTTTCTATCCATGGATCGCTTTCAAAGAATGTTAATGTTAATGCCATATTGTTGATTTATTGCTATAATAAACAAATACAGTACTTATATACAGTATGTTGAATGTATGTATCCGTCTTGTGTCTTATCTTTCCATTCCAACAATAATTTACAGAAAAATATGGCATATTTTATAGATGGTTTGAATTGCGATTAATTACGATCAATTAATTTTTAAGCTGTGATTAACTCAATTAAAAATTGTAATCGTTTGACAGCCCTACGATAAATTAAATCAGAAATGCGTTAAAAAAACATTAGCGCAAACAAAAACTTCGCTTATGTTGGTCTTAACAGGGAGCAGCTGGATTCAGCAATGTGAAATGAGTTATGTCATATTCACTGTTGCAACTAGAGGGCCGTGTATCCACCCAAATTAATAAAACTAAATGCATACACTTTCAAAACAAAACATTACAACACCCTTCAATTAACTGAATACTAGAAGCAGCATAATTTAATTTGAATCTTTTTTCTAATCAAATTACTTGAGTTAATCGATTAATCGTTGCAGCAATAGACTGACATGTTTTAATTAATTCAGATATAAACATTTTTGTGGTGCACCGTTTAAAAACATGATAGAGTGTATTTAATCTAGTTGGTACTCCACACTTAAAAGGGTTATTCAATTGAGTATAAATTGTAGATAACACTGGAGAGAAAATTAGAAGCTTGTTTCATTATGGAAAACGCCACACCGCCTAACACACAATAAGCTCTAGGACGGATGAGTTTCTTAGCATTCATACACCATTCTGTAAAAAGCGAAAATTGAATGAACAGAAAAAAGATGCGGGGAAAAAGTGAAAGGTGCAGTTTATAGCTCTCTGGAAGCTATTGAATGCCAGATTAAATTACATGTTCTTTGCTTCCCCATCCCACAAAGTAATTACTTTGCGGTAATGAGCCGCATGCGATGGTGATCATTACGCGGCTGCCCACCACCTACATTCATCACCGAACATGAAATATTGATTTAAAGCTATTTATTAGCTGCTCAAACAATGTGCGTGAAAAGTCACTGGGGAGTTAACTCGGTGTTGCAGAATATCGTGGAATAACATCCGGTGTACTGTGGAATCATTGTTTTGTAATAAACACTGAATTGTGTTATTTACTCCGTCAGTTCTCAAAAGAGCTTAATTTTCCACTTATTTACTTGGAACTGATGGAAGAGTTGCATGACAAAATTCCTATTGATCCATGCAATTGTGACCTTTTCCAATAAATGTCTAGGGAGAAAAAATGCTGCCTTACAGTAAAAGCATGTCAAAGGAGGACATAGTGTATAATGAAATGGAAATGAGGCAAATGATTCAGGGAAGCTTCAGGCTGGGAAGATCATTAACCAATGAAAAGTTTCCAGACTATTAAAGGTAATGAAGCATAATGTATTTCCATTCTGTATTATACTTTAAAAATTCTTCCTGGTCCCCAGACGTTTGCAGAAGATGTACAGGTAGTCCCTGGGTTATGAAGGACTCGGCTTGCGCGATTTAAACTTTACGACGCCGGAATCTCTTCCATTATTTTTTTCAGGTCGCACAAACAGTACCTAATTGTACCGCACAGTTATATCCTCTGGTGGTCGAAAAGTGTCATTGCATGTAATTGACATTTCATTTTATGATTTTAAAATTAAGAGTTTTCCGGTAAAATATTGTCTATAAAAGTTGTAAAGCAATAAAACAACAAAAATGAAATGAACACAAAAAGATATTTTCAAAATGGGTCAAATTTTTTTTCGAACAGATCATGTGACTACCACCTTAGACTGTCATTTGCTTTGCTTAGCCAACCCCCAAACCCCCCCCCCCCCCCCCCCCCCCCCCCCCCCCCGAGGACCAAAGAGGCGAGATGGATATACGTAATTTTTTCAAACCTCACCTTTCAAAAACGACAACAACTACTGAGCAAGAATCATGGATTGAAAATTTGGACCATGAAATGACAGCGAGCACTGCCAAAATGGTGAGGGGAGTTTCAATTTTCCCACTAAAGATGCTAATTGTACAACAGAGCCACCACCAGTGTCTTGCCAATGGAGTTACCACCGTCAAATATTGGATCCCCTAGCCGCGGGAGGACACACACACACACATTACTTATGAGTTATGTTGACTTAAGCAATTAATTGAAGCCAGAGAAGAACCAGCTATATATTTGGACTTCGGCGTTTATTAAACTGGAGAAACTCCATACAGTACTTCAATTACAGTAATAACAGTTATAGGTCATCCTACGAGTAAAACAGTAAATTATTGTCTTTTTTTAAGTGCAGTACGTATGTTATGTTATACGACAGAATTTTTTTTTTTTAATGGATGGGCCATGTTTTAAAACCTCATAGATAACTACATAACCAAAACATGGAAATCAAGCAAATTAGTGCAGCGCAGTGGCTCCGCCCATGGGACACAATTTTTGACGGGGGTAACTACATTTGCATGACACTGGCGGGCGTACTATATTGAATGGCGAAAAGTATAGCTGTCCTTAGCAGCCTGATTTACAATTCCCCTCAAGAATGATGGGAAACAAAAAAAAAAAAACGCTCATTTTTAAGTCATGATTATTAATATTCTTGTAAGTTAATTTTATTGCTGCCACTGCGTTTCGAGGTCATCAATATGTTGTGCCCCCCTGCCCCAAAAGTCAAACTCCTCCTATGCTCACAGTATCTTACTTTTTACTTTACTTTATTAACATAACTTGTTCTGTCCTCACTAAACATAAAGTTGTTCAGCCTGACAGACCGCAAACAATGCAACTGTGGTTTTTGAAGCTTTTTACTTCACTTATGTTAAAAAAAGACACACATTTTAACAATAAAACACTCGATACAAAACGATTGGTGTTTAAACGCCCATCAAATCTGATCAATATGTAAATTCAGTAGATTAAATTAGCCTAATTTGCTTACCAAAAATCCGCTAGTTTAAATGCTACGAATGCTAACATATTTACAATTCTCATAGCAAAACGCTCACACGTAACTCCACAAAATGTAGCTCTAAACGGAATTACAAATGCATACACAAACATATATTAGCTAACGCAACTTACAGCCTTATGTGGTCCAAATCAGAGCGCAGCTATCCTTTATCTTATAGACGTCTGAGTGCTCCTGTATGGAAGCATTATTGAACGACAGTCCAGGCAGACCCAACGCTACCACCAGAGGGCAATGTATACTCCACCACAAAACAAAACATAATACTTTTGGACTTTTCGATAGCTCTTTTGAATTTTTAAAGGATTTATTCCATCTTACATGGAAATTTGGGTTACGTCGCCATTGTAGGAACGGAACTCGTTTGTAACCCTGGGACTACCTGTATATCTATTCTTTTGTGTTAAATGTAAATTTAAAAACATAGATTAATAGAATAGTTGAAAAGAAAATCAACTGTTAATCGATTATGAAAGAAATAAGTGGTAATTGCAGCTCTACACTCGCGGCAAAAGTTTTGAGACACTTCACTATTAAGTAGGATGAGAAAGTGTGTAAAACTTTTCACCACGAGTGTATAGTTTTGATAAGATTTTATTGAATCAGTGGTGTTTTCGTCAACGGTGACAATGACCAACAAATTTTTCATGACGAGCTAAAAACGTGTTTTGGGAGACTAAAACATAACAAGATAAATGCCAGTTTTCATCTGACGAGAAGAAAACGAGATGAAAATTCACCAGTTTCCGTCACAAGTTCACAATGTGTGACATTGTCAAATTGTATGTGTAGTTAGCACGCATCCTAGTAGTGTTTGGTCGTGTCACTCATGTGACGTGCTGCCCCCCCCATCCTGCCCTACACACGTTTACTAACCGGTGTCCTTAGTCTCCAGACTTTACTTTTGTGAAACACGTCAGGTGCTGCTTGGTAAGTTTTGTTTTCTTATATTGGCGAGATATTCCATTTTGCTTGAGGCTTTAAAAGTCTGTGCCGATTGATCATGACACTAAATCTAACTTGTAGCGTTAGCATAGCGTTCGCATTTGTATTAAGCGTCGTGTCGCCTTAAACTCTTGGGAAACTTTTTACATATATTTTGTGGCGTCCAGGTGAGTTTAATTAATTGAAAATAATGTGCTGTTTTCCTGCTGAGTATGTATTATCATCACAAAGATATCCTTGTAGACTCTACAATTCTGTGCTCTTCTGTCAATGTTCATTCGAAATTGTTGGAAACATTTATTAATTTATCCATGGCCCAAAACCTTTAAATTTCACAGATGAAATCATTTTGAGTATTGTCGACTAAAACTAGACGAAGACGAACTAATTTTAAAATGACTATAATATGACTAAGACTAATAAGTATTTTGTCCAAAAGACTAAGACTTAGACAAAGTTTAAAAAGGCTGCCAAAAACAACACTGTATTGAATGTATGTTTAACTATTCCATTTCAGGTCCTCCTTCAGAAAACATCAATCTAACATAAATATGAACTCATGGTCATTCACTGCTCACCGTCACCACTGATACCATCCCAACTTGTACAGTAGAAGAGCCAAAGCAGTGACACATAGAAGAGGTAGGACAGCTGGTGGAAGCTTTGGGAGATAGAAGCAACAGACTTAAGCTTGACTGCTCATGTCAGATAAGAAAGCAGCTAAAAGGACAAATCAGCATGACTCGGACACATCTTATATAACATCTAAGTCAGTCTTCCAGAGGGATACGATGGGTACATAATGCCCTAGGCGTCACGTATAAAAGCAAGCTGCATGAGCTTCAGTTAATGCATTATAATTGCACCAAAACAAAAAATATATAGTTTGTCTCTCTATTTGGTAGACAAGTTAGAACTGACCTACAACTGCTCAGCTCCCTCTACTCGAAATCTACAGGGAACAATATGCCCCCAGTTAAAATTAAAAATAACAAAATGGCAAAAAAAAAAAAAAGAAAAGGGGCACTGAGGATCGATGTGAATATTAAAATACAATATACCTATCAAAGGTACAGCTCGATCGATATGGGTTTTTCCGGACGACCGATACCGATTATTTGTAGTTAGAAGGGCCGATAACCAATTTTTGTGTGTCAAAATGTCAAAATTGGCGTAAACAAATTGAATAATGCAAACAATGAACTTCAATGAAATGCTGAAAGCATGTTTTTTGAATCACACAAATAGAAAATGATAGCTCCAGAAGTGCCTGAATTTCCTAGACTCAGAAAATATCTCTTCTAAAGTTCAATATAAGGTGAAATAAATAGCTCTTTGAAAATTTTTCACAGAAAAGAAAACCCTGAGCGCCTCGTCTAAGTATCCTTCGGAATGATACTTATAAACCCCACGATTAGGATATAGTATGAAGTAGGGGTGTGACAAAATATCGAAATGGTGATATATCGTGATACTTTGTATCCCAAAAGGTTATCGATATGCTCCTGCCAAGAATCGAGATATCGTTTTAATAAGGTGTCAATGTTTAATAAAAGCAACCAACAAGTTGCTACCAAAATCTTCCACCATGATGATGTCTCCGGTAACTGTAAGGCTGCCATTGACGGTCCTTGACGCCCAATCCATTTAGACTGGGAACGTTCGTTCATTCGAAATCAGAGCATTCGCAGTCATTCTGTCTTATTTTCGGAGCATTTACAGGTCACTTGCTGTTCATTTACAGGCCATTTTTTGTTGAGTTTGAGTCACTGCTTAATCATTTCATAATCATTCATAATTTCATAATCATCACTTCCTGTTCTGTAACACAAAATAAACAGGACGTGACCCATAATATACCCAAAAATCAACAGTAAGTAACTCAAAATCAACAGGTAAATGACCTTAAATGGCCCAAAATTACCTCATTGCCTGGCATTGGCTACCAATGACGGCCATAGACGTTCAATCCGTTTGAATTGGGAGGGATGGCAGCGAATAAACGAATGTTCATTCGCTGCCACCCCTCCCAGTTCAAATGGATTGGACGTCTACTAGTGATAAACTCATTGCAATTCGCAGCAGAAGCTTGTTTTTCTGTTTATTAGTTGTTTGTAGAATATCCTAGAATGATTTCCTGACCAATGTATCGATAATCGTTGTATCGCCACATCGTCAGATCATTGTTATCGTGAGCTTTGTATCGCAAATCGTATCGTATCGTGAGGTAACAAGAGGTTCCCACTCCTAGTATGAAGCGCTTTGAGGGGCTTAAAAAGGTGGAAAGGCGCATTACAAGTAGAGCTGGGAATCTTTGGGCACCTAACAATTCGATTAAAATTACGATTCAGAGGCTCCGATTCGATTATAAAACGATTATTGATGCACCCCCCTCCTTTTTTTTTCTTTTTTTTTTTTTTTATGTTTTGTACATTAGTTCCAAAATTGTTCAAAAATACTCTCAGGCTAAACCACACTACTATTTCAGTATCAAGTTAACATATAGCAGTAAACAAATATTAAAAAAATAACATTAAATAAAAAACTCCAGTCCCCATTCTGTATCAGCAGCTTTAAACTACATTCAATTAATTTAATGTTGTGAATCAACCGTTAAATTTGTTAAAATTGCTCCCGCTATTCCATAATTTCCCTTTTGTCTACTTTCGACATGTGAAAGTTTTAAAACTATTTTAAAGATAGATACAAGTCAATATTTTACAGATTTAGGAGTATTTTAGATAAAAAGTTAATTTGGTTTGCTTGGAAGGTTCGCTACAACAGCCTTGCAGGGAAGTGTACTGCTTTAAGATGGCGGCCGTTTATAACGCCCGCATCTAGCTTTTTGTAGATGTGCTGCTAACACTACCAAATCTATATTGCATCTAGTCCTATATAAATGATATCCACCATAACATGTTTATATGGATGTACTTTGTAGCAGCTTTTCGGCAGCAGTCAGGTATGTTGTTGTGTTTTTTTATCTCGCTGCATGAGTTGAGCTAGAGCCGTGAGTTAAGCATTGGCATTACCCGAGGGGCCGGGTAATGGGAAGCATGATGTTTAGCTACTCTCGCTCTGTTCCTCCCGAAGACCGCGCGGCGCGCTGAGTTTTGTGTACTTCCGCTTTACTTGGCATATTTCAACAATCGGAATTTGGATGTTTGTGAATCGTTCTCGAATCTTCCATGGCCGAATCGCGAATAATCTAAGAATCGGAAATTTTGCACACCTCTAATTACAAGTGTAACTCCTTGACCATTACCATTTAACCAATCACAGGACGGGGTGAATATTAGCACTGCAACGGTTTGCGGTTCAAAGCCGAACCGTACGGTTCGCCCTGTACGGTACAATACGCCTTAATGAACCACGCCTTTTCGGTTTTGCAATTCATTTATTCCGAACGCTTGTGGAATGAATTGGTCGAGCTGTGTGTGACGTGAAACACAGTTGTGGAGAAATTCTTGCCCCGCAAGTAAGCCGAGTAACGCCCTCTCTCGCTTATGAGCGAAGTGAAAGTGAAACAAGAAAGAAAATAAAAAGCTATGGCGAGCGGAGGAGTGGAGAGACCGAATTTTGAGGAAGCACCGGCTTCTTTCAAATCTGCGGTGTGGCAACATTTCGGTTTCCCTGTGGACTACAATGCGGAGATTGAGAAAATATTGAAAAATAAAAAACTTACAACAATTTGCAAGCATTGCTCAGCGCTTGTTCCCTATGCTAATGGCAACACTTATAACATGACTCCGGCCCCCCTAAGCCGGCATCACCCACAGATATCACTTTCTCAGAGCAGGACAACCCCCGAAGATGACACCAGTGAAAACACACGGCGGGCTTCGTTAATTTATTTGCAACGCTTGACCCGCGTTACATTGTTCCCTCGCGGACATATTTCTCCAACAACGTAATCCCCGACATTTATTGAATGGCACGCAAAGCATTCGGAGATTATTTCGCTAAAGCACATAGTTTCGCCCTGACCCCTGATAGTTTGACGTCCCATGCTACAGAGTGCTACTACCTAACTGTGATGGTCCACTATAACGTTTCAGCAACGAGACAACGCGCGTTAGAGAAAAGTCAGAGACACGGAGAGGGAAGAGTGTTTGTTGTGACGCTGTAGCAAACGCGATGCTAGGCTAGGCGGCTCCAATATTTCCTGACTGTAGCTGACAGCCTACAATCTACGCCTAGATATCTCACGCATATAGAACTACATGCGAAATGACAGACTCGGTAGCGTTAGTAAACAGCTGCCATTTTAGAGCAGTAAACTTCTCAGAAAGGTCTCTTGTAGTGAACTTTCCTCGCGAACCTAAGTAACTTTTTATCTAAAATACTCCTAAATCGGCAAAATCTTGACTTGAGTCTATCTTTAAAGGATGAAACAGTTTTAAAATTTTCACATGTCGAAAGGAGACAGAAGGGAACTAATGCTAAAACGGGAGCAATTTTATCAACTTTAACGGTTGATTCACAACATTAAATGACCTCCAAACATAGCAAAGGTTACTATGTTTTTTTTGTTTTTGTTTTTTTTTTAAAAGGAAAAAAAAAAAAAACATGAACGGTAACACCAGTTACTTTGCCATGTAACTTTTACTACTGTGTGTGTATTTCAGTAATCAGTCACTACACTAGCCAAAGAGCTAAGAGGCCTTTTAACAGTCGAAAATGTTTACATTTTAAGTGTTCATTTCATTTTCTTAAAAGCAAAGTAAAGACAGTTTTAAAAAAAAGAAAGAAAAAAAATAATAAATAAATTTAAAAAAATTTTAAAAAGCAAAACGCAAACCGAAACCGAACCGAAACCGTGATCCCAAAACCGAGGTTCAAACCGAACCATGGGCTAACCGAACCGTTGCACCCCTAGTGAATACTAGTACAGGAGACAGCAGGCAGGAGAGAAAGGCGCAGCAGCATCTGAGCTGAAATAACCCAGTTTTAAATTCATTTTTTCATATTGGCCGGTCGGTCCCCCCTTTTTAAAAAGGGGGACCGGAGGGTGTGTTCCAATTATAGAGGGATCACACTCCTCAGCCTCCCCGGTAAAGTCTATTCAGAGGTGCTGGAGAGGAGGGTCTGTCGGGAAGTCGAATCTCGGATTCAGGAGGAGCAGTGTGGTTTTCGTCCCGGCCGTGGAACAGTGGACCAGCTCTACACCCTCGGCACGGTCCTCGAGGGTGCATGGGAGTTCGCCCAACCAGTCCACATGTGTTTTGTGGATTTAGAGAAGGCGTTCGACCGTGTGCCTAGGAGAGTCCTGTGGAGGGTGCTCCGGGAGTACGCGGTACCGAGCCCCTTGGTAAGGGCTGTTCGGTCCCTGTACGACCGGTGTCAGAGTGTGGTCCGCATTGCCGGCAGTAAGTCGAATTCGTTCCCAGTGAGGATTGGACTCCGCCAAGGCTGCCCTTTGTCACCGATTCTGTTCATAATTTTTATGGACAGAATTTCTAGGCGCAGCCGAAGCGTTGAGGGTGTCCAGTTTGGTGGCCTCAGCATTGCATCTCTGCTTTTTGCAGATGATGTGGTGCTGTTGGCTTCATCAAGCCGTGACCTCCAACTCTCACTGGGGCGGTTCGCGGCCGAGTGTGAAGCGGTTGGGATGAAGATCAGCACCTCCAAATTCGAGACCATGGTCCTTAGCCGGAAAAGGGTGGAGTGCCCTCTCCGGGTCGGGGATGAGATCCTGCCCCAAGTGGAGGAGTTCAAGTATCTTGGGGTCTTGTTCACGAGTGAGGGTAGAAGATTGACAGGCGGATCGGTGCAGCGTCTGCAGTGATGCGGACTCTGCACCAGTCCGTTGTGGTGAAGAAGGAGCTGAGCCAAAAGGCGAAGCTCTCGATTTACCGGTCGATCTACGTTCCTACCCTCACCTATGGTCACGAGCTGTGGGTCGTGACCGAAAGAACAAGATCCCGGATACAAGCGGCCGAAATGAGTTTCCTCCGCAGGGTGTCCGGGCTCTCCCTTAGAGATAGGGTGAGAAGCTCGGTCATCCGGGAGGGGCTTGGTGTCGAGCCGCTACTCCTCCGTGTTGAGAGGAGCCAGTTGAGGTGGCTCGGGCATCTGGTTCGGATGCCTCCTAGACGCCTCCCTGGAGAGGTGTTCCGGGCATGTCCCACCGGCAGGAGGCCCCGGGGTCGACCCAGGACACGCTGGAGAGACTATGTCGCTCGGCTGGCCTGGGAACGCCTTGGAATCCCGCCGGAGGAGCTGGCTGAAGTGGCTGGGGAGAGGGAAGTCTGGGCTTCCCTGCTAAAGCTGCTGTCCCCGCGACCCGACCCCAGACTAAGCGGAAGATAATGGATGGATGGATGGATGGATGGATGGACGGTCGGATTAAAAAAAAAAAAAAAAAAAGAAAAAAAAAAAAGGCCGATACCGATATCGCTCAAATATCCAAATATCGCCACCGATTATCGGTCTATCTCTAATCAAAGGTCATTGTTATCCATCCACAATAACGGAGCGGTACGAATTTTCAGTCCACAATTAATGAATGTAATTAATCAGCACAAAAACTTAAAAAAATAAATAAATAAAACTAGGCTCCAACGATCTAAGTGTATACATCCCTAAAACGTACATACCAAATTTTATTGTGTTCCATCCATGAATAACGAGAATAAGAGTAGCAATTTTATTTCGTTTATCAATGCAAATAATCAGACCTAGTTGAAAAAAAAAAATCCAGATTGAAGGATCATCTGCCCATGAATAACAAAGGAATAGCAATTTTAGTTAGTGTCCTCCCCAAGTACAACAAAAAACACAGGAACAACAAAGGAAGTGAGATTTGGAGACCTCCCTTTGCATAATAAAAAATAAATATTTACAGTAGTGGTCAAATTCATGGCAATAAGAATAAAACTACAAATGACAAACATGCGTAACATAAGCAAACACATACACAGGCTTCTGTTTAAAGTTCATGTTTTGAAGCGTACCAAGAGAAGGTAATCATAGTTGTAATAGATGCACATTAATTAATTATAGACACAAGGCTTCAGAAGTTGCACTGATAACATCAGAGAGAAAGGGACTTTAGTTTAAGAGCGACATATTTAACATTAGTAGTTTGCATGAGTTTATGATGCTCATTCGCAGCAAATTAAAATCGGCGTGAGCGGAATGGCACCTCCCTTAGCACTTTGGCATGGCCCAAAAAAGGCCACTATAGCGCGACTGGGAAGTGTGAATGGCCTTGATGAAATCCCTAAGCAGCACGACCATTATACAGTGCAGCCTTCATTGGCTGCCACGGTGCGGGCTCGCTTTTTCGCTCAACAGACATGCGGGAGCTGGTCGTCATGGTAACATCTGGCCTTGGTAAACTTATGGATTTGCGTGCATGTTGTTTTAAAATAAATACTTCATGGATGGCAGGCAGTTAAAAGAGGAGTTTTTGCTTCGGGATTGTTTGCTTGAAGAAATAATGTTGATTTATGCTGCCAATGTCAAGGCTGACATTTAAGTTAGGAGCACAGAAATGTGGCGCATTAAAAATTAACCATCAGGGCCTGTCATCCTTTTTTTTGTGTATAAGAATTTGGCGACTTTAAGCTTATTTTAAATGAGAACATTAGAAATTGTTTTTATTTTATTTTATGTGGGGATTAGATAATCAGCATTAACCACGCCTTTTAGTAGGAAAATGGAGGTGATGCAGCTAGGACCGTGAATTCAACTCAGATGTGTGTCAATGACAGTTCCATGATGATTTTTCTCAATTTGGTGTCCATCAGGCAAAATACTTATGACATGTTGAATATGAATAAAACAAGTGAAAATGGCTTCATGGGCTGAATTTGCGAACAAATTTGGGGTGTTTTTGAGTACAACTATTACCAACTAACCTTGATGTGGTTCATACTGTAGTCACAAAAAGAGACATTCATATACTAGGGTTGTTCCGATCATGTTTTTTTGCTCCCGATCCGATCCCGATCGTTTTAGTTTGAGTATTTGCCGATCCCGATATTTCCCGATCCGATTGCTTTTTTTTTTTTTTTTTTGCTCCCGATTCAATTCCAATCATTCCCGATAATTTTTCCCGATCATATACATTTTGGCAATGCATTAAGAAAAAAATGAATAAAACTCGGACGAATATATACATTCAACCTACAGTACATAAGTACTGTATTTGTTTAGTATGACAATAAATCCTCAAGATGGAATTTACATTATTAACATTCTTTCTGTGAGAGGGATCCACGGACAGAAAGACTTGTGACTTTGTATATTGTGACTAAATATTGCCATCTAGTGTATTTGTTGAGCTTTCAGTAAATGATACTGTAGCCATTTAACTGTTCTGCCCAAATGCATGGTGGGAAGTGCAACCATGACTGTGCAAAGTGGCACCAACTGATATATCTTCTCTGCGTTGGGAAATAACATAGGGTGTTAAAAAAAGATCAATTACTACCTTTTTTCCCCACATTGCCTCCCACGATATTTCTAATTGTTGAGAGAGGGGTTGTAAAGCTTTAGCCAATTAAAAAAAAGGCTCTAAAGGCTGCCAAAATTCACTCTACTCATTTTACGCTGCCTTTTAGCTCTATATATAGGTAAAACGTCACCATTGTAGATTGAACGCGACATTGCGTGAGTGGGTCGTGCAGCGCATGTGTTGATTGCGTAAAATACTTTAACGTGATTAATTTTACAAAAATTAATTACCGCCGTTAACGCGATAAATTTGATAACCCTACTTTAGCCAAAAACTAAAGACTCTGGATGAGTGTAAGACATTTTTCCTGTAACGTTAATACAATTAGAAAACGATTTAATTAAAAAATATATATATTTAAAAAAGGCATGTCCGATATCTTTTTGCCGATTCCGATATTTTGAAAATGACGTGATCGGACCCGATCGATTGGGACGCCGATCAATCGGGACATCTTTATTATATACAGTGGTACCTGGCCTTACGAAATTAATTAGTTCTCAAAGTAGTTTCGTAAAGTGAAAATTCCGTATGTGGAGACGGGTTTTCCATGTAATCCGTTCCAAGCCCCCCAAAATTCAGACATCTTTTATAAAGCATAAAAATTCATCAAAACATGTAACAGATACATATTGCATTTAGATTACAGTGATCCCTCGCTACTTCGCGCTTCAAACTTCGCACCCTCAGTCCATCGCGGATTTTTTATTTATTTATTTCTTCAAATAAATAAATAAATAAATATATCTTTTTTTTTTTTTTTTTTTTTTTTTTTTTTTTTTTTTTAAATAAAAATAAATAAATAAATACAGATGAGCTGCCCCGAGCCGATCATGTAGTCTCACTCTCACAATCCCTCCTTCTTTGTTCGTCAGGCAGTGCACCGGAGTTGCTTATTAAAGTTACCGATGTTTGACAGATGTTTAATGTTTGATCTTGCCACAGATGCCTGCAACCCGAAGCTTCAAAGCACTACATGCGTCAGTCGTCATTTAACTTGTGAAACAGTTGCTGTGGCAACTCATTGTGTGTAAGTGAGCAGCTTGAAATGAATAGACTCACTTAATAAAGCATTTAATAAAGATAAGCGTTTTTATAATTTATTCTTGTTTAAAAATAATTCAGTGGGACAGTAACACGTTTAAAACCTATAATTATTAGGGCTGTCAAACGGTTAAAATTTTTAATCGAGTTAATCACAGCTTAAAAATTAATTAATCGTAATTAATCGCAATTCAAACCATCTGTAAAATATGCCATATTTCTCTGTAAATTATTGTCGGAATAGAACGATAAGACACAAGATGGATATATACATTCAACATACTGTACATACAGTAAGTACTGTATTTGTAAATTATAACAATAAATCAACAAGATGGCATTAACATTAACATTCTGTTAAAGCGATCCATGGATAGAAAGACTTGTATTTCTTAAAAGATAAATGTTAGTACAAGTTATAGAAATTTTATATTAAAACCTCTCTTAATGTTTTCGTTTTAATAAAATCTGTAAAATTTTCAATCAAAAAATAAACTAGTAGCTCGCCATTGTTGATGTCAATACGTCATCGATGACGTTGACAACGTCGACTAGCCGGGACAGCTCTATTACAGTACAGTACTTTATTGTTTACAGTACTTCCTCTTCTTGTTTTTCCGGGTGTGTTGTGGAGGATAAAACGTATATATATTTTTTTGTTTCTTTTGGCAATGTCATTGTATTTTGGATTATTTTGCCACTTTTTGCTCTTAAAAAAAAAAAAAAAAAAATGTAATTTGAGTTCGTGAAATAGTAACAAAGAAACATGCAACACAACCTCACAATACACGTCGGTGTATAAATACCATGTAGACACCACACTTCACTTGAGCTACAAGCAATAGGTTTAGGTTGGCTTCCATACAGCAGGACTCATTAAAACGTTCATTTAGCTTTTCCTTATAAACACACATATACAGCATATGAACAGGTTGCAAAATACTTACAGAGATATGGCACAGACAGGCTGTGTACTGTAAAAGTGAATGAGCATATGGCGGAAAAAACAGACAAGACTGAAAAAGCAGTTTCTGCTATTGGACTCCTCTTTAAAATAAACTGCTGTATTTTAGGCCAAAACAACTGTTGTGTTTGATAGAACAATATGTCTATATGCTGCCATAGCAGATTAATGGCACACTAAGCTTCCGAACTATTTTTAATTTGTCCGTTTTACCCTGAATACCCCCGTTTACAGACGTCGCGCAACCGCTTTTGTTTCAACCTAGCCATAAAAAGAAGGTAAGTAATTATATTTATTATTCAAAATGTCTTTCATTTTTAGCTTTGAATCATTAAATGATGTCTCAGATTTAGTTTTTAAAAAAAGAACCACTTCGAAAAATTATTCATTTGCATATTTTAAACTTTTAAACAAATTACATCACAATGAAAAATTTGGCGTCTGTAAAAAAGTCACAGATATCTACCTCACAACAATCGCTTAATTGTTTTTTTTTTTTTTTTTTTTTTTTGTTACTGTCGCATTTCCCCAATATGTTAGATGATGAATAAATCAATCCAAATAAAAAAAAAAGAAAAATATTGTTTAAAAGGGTAACTATATGAAAAAGAAAATCTCAACCACTCCTTGTTGTCTGCGATTTCTGCATCGCGACCCTTGTTATATCACTATGTTTCACCCATAAAATAAAATAAAAATCCAGCTGTGGCCATTCACAGGTGTGTCTAGACACTCGGTGATACATGCTACATCGAGTTTTTGGATCGAAACATGGTATGTACGTGATAATGTCTCGTTAAAATCATGGCGTCTTTAATTCTGCTCTTGCGTGCTCTCGTCTCCAGTTAGGGTTTTGCTGTTTAAAAATGTTTTTTTTTTTTTTTTTAAAAATGACCTACTCTCCAAATTTTTTCCCCCAGAAAATTGAGATTTTAAGCTTTCCAATGATGTATCACAAGTGCATATCGGACAATTTTGAAATTTGTCCAAATTGGGGGTCTCAGAGCGGAACTTCAAGTCACCTGAGTTTTTTTTTGGCATATGTTCCAAACTGCGTCACACAGAAGATGTAGTGAATTATTATGAACACAGGTGGCAGTAAAATATTGTAAAATGTTAACCGGCTCTAAACATGGCAACTCTAGCCAGCACATTAGTTTTTTTTGTTTTTTTTTTTAATTAATTATTTAATTATACATAGCATAAATTAAAAACCCCAAACTTTTCACCCAATTCCGATCCTCTAAAAATTTCTGATCATGTGATCAGATCAGGACATACCCAATTTACATACAGTACATATTTTTTATGGGTTTGATGAATTATAAATGTGTCTTTAGCACTTCACTGGAGCAGAATAATGCAGTTACACTCCAACAAAATAGGTTCGAGGTCATTAACAACCACTGCATTATAACACGCACTATCTATTTTGGGGAAATATATTAAGGATTTTAAATATTCCTTATAGGTCAAAAAGAAGCAGCAGTCGATTTCAAATTAAAAGACTTCTCTAAAGAGAGATGGTGGTTTTCTCCCTCCATCTCTAGAGATTGCAACATTCAACACAAAGAGGAGCAAACAACATCAGCCCGCTTGCCTTGATTTGACTTTTGCATTTTTTCCTTGACAACTGACACTGAAGAAAGATTTGGAAGTCACTCACAGCAGGGGGTGCAGAGGATCGAATTTTGTTTTTCCAATCCAAAAACAGCCGTTTCGGTCCAAATTTGTCATACATGACAATAAGTAATAAGTCTTTAAATAATACATTGTGTTAAATTGATTATTATTGGATGGTCCTGTGTAATTGCAGTGCTTTATGAATGTATTTTATTTTTTTACCTCGCCCGTTAAAGTTAGTAGCTGGATCCAAACACCTGATTGCGCCAGGTACAGTAGGCTGCTAAAGTTAGGCTCCATTATGGTTATGTCACGCTGGTTTCACAATCAACAGCTATTTGACACATTTAATGTAACATCCCACTTCTTTGTAGATGCTCTTCTGAAATATTTTCCTTGCACCTCTGTACATCCCGGGCCATCTTTTACAGCCACCTTATCCACATCAGCACTAAGTCCAAGCCCGCCAAGTCCAGTACCTTTCCACACACAAACTGCTAGTGGAAAAAGAAGTACAGTGTGAGTGTTTAAATATTTGTAGTGAAAATAGGTATCGTCACATGGGGAGGGGGACACCAGAAAATATATTGCCTAGGGTACCTAATTGGTCAGGAACGACCCTGGAATCAGAAGCACTTCTGATGGGGTCTGTCTATCTCCATATTTACTGCGCTCTTCACAAGCTCACTCAAGACATACTGATCAAAACAAATATTTTTAGTTAATACCTAGGCCTGTCGCAATAACAATTTTTAGTAGGCAATATATTGCCTCATAAATTATTACCGATATGAGATGTTACTGCCAGTTTTTTTTCCAACCACAAATACAGCACCAATACATCCTAATAAATTACCTATTCTAATGCAATAAATTGTTATCCTTAAATCAAACACAAACTATCGTATTGGCCCAAATATAAGACGGCCCTGATAAAAGACGACCCCCTCTTTTTCAAGACTCATGTTTGAAAAAAAGACTTTTTGAACACCAAATTAATTTTTTATACAGAAAATAATTACAGTACATCTGAAACAAATGATGATAACAATATATTTGAGAGAAAAAGCATGTTATTTTGCCTCATTCAAATCTTAATATCTGAACATTTAAATATGTAAACTAAAGTGCAATCACATTCGGCTTCTGGTTTTTGAAATATAAATAAACCAATCTATTGTGATAAAACAACAAAATTGCAATAACTGCATTAACCATCAAAGTGAAGTCTAAATGTAAATAGTCTTGAAACAAATCTGAATACAGAAAACATTGCAATAAAATAATGCAAACTGGTTAAACTAAAAAGAGTAGCTGAGATCTGTCATGACAGAACATCGCTTCAATGATATCTGGCGCCATCTAGTGTCGTGAATGGGTATAATGTCTAGACCGCGAATATAAGACGACCCCCACTTTTTCAGTCTTATTTCAATGCAAAAAACACTGTCTTATATTCGGGCCAATACGGCACATTAAAAATTATGAGTATAAAAAAAAACCACAACGCATAAAAAAGTATTTTAAAACTAGTTCAGTGCAGGATATGAAATAGGTGAGAGAGCCAAAGTCAATTTTGTTGTCTGCCAATTAAGAGCCCATTAAAAGTGTTGGTTTGATCCAAAATCACTGTCGTCTTGTCTGCCAAAGTGCACATATTAACAAATTTGAAGCCAAATTAATAACTATTATCATTGCCGATCAGATTTTTCAGAACGGGTGTCATTTTAAATATACTCTCAGTGTAAAATCTGAAGGATGTGCCTTCAGAAATCTGAACAGCCCGTGCTTTTATTTTGAAATGTTCACCGGAAGTATGCTTGCTAAGCAACTAACTGTACGCTTTACACTTAGTAAAAAAAACAAAAAACAAAAAGAGCACTTCGCTATTCATCATGCATGTGGCGTCAGTAATTGTTTCTTTTGTTTGTTTGTTTGTTTGGTTTTTTTTGTTCGCATCGTAATCCAGGGATTTTTCATGTTTGAAGTGTCACCTTTTAACCACAATTCTGCGTTGTGAAGAAGACTGCCAATATTTTATAGCAGGCTAAATTACCAGTGTTTTTGATAACGGCGTTAGAATATAACGGCGTTACTAACGGCGTTATTTTTTTCAGTAATGAGTAATCTAATTAATTACTTTTCTAATCTTGGCAAACGCCGTTGCCATTACTGAGGAAGGCGTGCGTTACTATGCGTTGCTATATTGGTTGAATGACGCGATAAAAGTCTAAGGGAGACGGACTCACCGAGACGACAGAGCAGAGCAGGAGAGGGGAGGAGGCAAAAAAGTTGTGACGCCGAGCAAACGCGATGCTAGGTGGCTCCAATAATACCTGACTGTAGCTGATAGCCTACAAACTACGCCCACATGATATGGTAGACATGGTAGATATCACATATATACAGAACTAGATGTAAAATGAGAGACACGGGGGCGTTAGCAACATGTACAGTATAGGAACTAGATGCGGTAGTAAACAGCCGCCATCTTAAAGCAGTAGACTTCTTAGGAAGGCTCTGTTGTAGAGAACCTTCCTAGCGAACCTAAGTAACTTTTTATCTATAATACTCCTAAATCGGCAAAATCTTGACTTGAATCTATCTTCAAATGATGAAACAGTTTTAAAACTTACACATGTCAAAAATAGATGGAAGGGAACTAATGCAACAATGGGACCAATTTTAACAACTTTTAACAGTTGATTCAGGATAAAGGGTAAATTAGGGTAAAGAATTGGGCTAGGGACAATTGTCCCAAAAACCTTGTACACTTCACTTAGTGTGACCTAAGTTTTTTTTTTTTTTTTTTTTTTGAGGAAAAAAAAAAAAAAAACATGAAAATTATCACCAGTTATTTTGCCAAGTAACTAATTACTCTTACATTCAGGTAACTGAGTTACTCACGCAATTACTTTTTAGGAGTAAGTAATTTGTAACTGTAATTAATTACTTTTTTAAAGTAAGATTAACAACACTGGTTATTACATTGTTTTTTTTCCCATTAGCTTCAATGTGACAATGCTAACGTTTTACACTGTTTAATATTGAAGTGTTTTCTTATTTTGTATGTCTGAACTTTAATTCTACGGCGTGTCGATGGCCAATAAACATCTGTGAAAGCTACTGGAGTCTCGTATACAATCAACACGCACGTGTGCCGAGTGCACGCAGCACAAGGATCAAAAGTACGCACAAATGTATGCACGCATGCACGCGGCGATAAATCGCAGCCAGGAAAATTACCGACCTCATTTTTATTTACCGTGCGATAATTTGACTTATTGTACATCGCGACAGGCTTATTAATAGCTAAGCTCAATACGGACTTCATGCCTAATGCATATTGTAGCTGTTAATACGTTAGACACCACTCGTATGTTCAATGAACGACATAATCAAGGAATAAAAAGCAGTTTCCCAGTTAGAAAGCTTGTGTTTAAATAATGGGTAACTTGAAATGTTTGTTTTCATTCAGCAAAATGCAGCTATTGTTGATACGCAATTTTGAGACAGGGAAAAATGTACAAAAAAATGTATCAACACACACAGAAAAAAAACACACAAGGACTGTAAAATAAATTTGCCTTTCCCGTCCAACGTCTATTACAGTACATACACAGGTAAATGTATGGCTTGCCACATATGCACAAATCTACTGTATACAGACGTCAAAAGTTACTACAAGTAGATAAGGAGATGTGTGGCAGGCAAGTCCAATTAGTATTCACAGCGGCTTCTACTGACAAGGTCGTGCAAACATTGGTTTTCTTTTCCACCTTGCACGATCACTTGCAGGAGTTCAACTCTTGAGTTGAGTCTCCCAAGAGGCCAAGTGAGCTTCTGCTTGACGTCGCTGGGAAGAAGCAGGCGGTGGTCTCTTGTGAATGCGGACAGCGTGTGAATGAAATGGTCTACAAAATGAAGAAACTTTACACAACTAATCCCGCAGCTCAGATTATCATTACGAGTAAAGTGCATAAATACGGCTAAGCCATTCTTAATAACATTAGGTGTAATTATGTCTGCTCGCTTTCCCACTGAGTTGTGTGGATTGATGCATGCGTCTACACTGTAGTTGATTTGACTGCAAACGAAAGGCATCTTAAGGGGTCGGGGAAAAATTTTAGAATTTGAGGTATAAGTAGAAAAGAGGTGCACCTGTATTTGACTTTTTTTCCCTAATCAAATGAAATCACAGTAATTAAAATGACGTGAGTTTAAATTCATAATTGATTTTCTACTACTATAGAACGTAGTTTTTAATATGAATAACAATACACAAATAAAATAGTTTCAGATCGAATTACAAATAGAAAGCCTCACAACTGAAATACAACATACCGTATTTTTTGGACTATAAGTCGCACCTGAGTATAAGTCGCACCAGCCATAAAATGCCCATTGAAGAGGAAAAAAAAACATATATACAGTGCCCTCCATAACTATTGGCACCCCTGAAAAAGATGTGTTTTTTAGCTTCTAATATTTTTTTTTTATTCAAATAATATGGGACCTTAATGGAAAATAAGAGAAAAATCCAACCTTCAATACAAGTGCATTCATTTAGTGGGGAAAAAATCCCACATAAAGAAAAAATTATTTGACATCAAATAATGTGTGTCACAATTATTAGCACCCCTGGTGTTAATACTTTGTACAACCCCCTTTTGCCAACAAAACAAGGTCTGGGGACTGAGATGGCCATGGGAAGAGCTTGATTTTGTGTCTGGTGAACCATTTCTATGTAGATTTGGCCACATGTTTAGGGTCATTGTCTTGCTGAAAGACCCAGTGACGACCCATCTTCAGCTTTCGGGCAGAGGGCAACAGATTTTGATTTAAAATGTCCTGGTATTTCAAAGCATTCATGATGCCATGCACCCTAACAAGGTTTCCAGGGCCTTTGGAAGCGAAACAGCCCCACAGCATCACTGACCCACCCCCATACTTCACAGTGGGTATGAGGTGCTTTTCAGCATGCGCATCTTTCGTGGCACGCCAGGCCCACTTAGAGTGTTTGTTACCAAAAAGCTCAATCTTGGTCTCACACAAAAATACACACAGTCCCAGGCTTCAACTGGGGCCGTGTGCTTTGGTCAGATGAGACCAAGATTTCAATATCTCTCTTTTTTTCCATTAACGTCCCATATTATTTGAATTTTAAAAAATCATTAGAAGCTAAGAAACACATCTTTTTCAGGGGTGCCAATAATTATGGAGGGCACTGTAAGTCCCACCGGAGTATAAGCATTTTGGGGGGGGAAATTTACTTGCTAAAATCCAACAAATAGAGCAAATATGTCATCTTGAAAGGCAATTTAAAACAAAAATACAATAGAGAACATCATGCTGATTAAGTGTACAGAATGATAATGATACATGATGCATGAACAACGAAATACGAACGTGGCCGGTATGTTAACGTAACATAGCTATTCAGTGTTATTCAGATAACTATAGCATAAAGAACATGCTAACAAGTTTACCAAGCCATCAGTGTCACTGCAAAACACCAAAATAACATGTGAAATGATATGATAATATGTTAATAACTTCACACATAAGTCGCACCCCAACCAAACTATGAATAAAACCAATTTATACTCCGAAAAATACGGTATAATGACGAAATTCAACTCGACTATTACACTGAACGTGGACCTAAATAAAGTCATCAGTTTTAGGAAAAATACAAAGAGATAGGAGTTTATACAAATTATGCAACTAAAGTTTAATGCAGTTAAATGAGACAGACAAGCTATATATAAGTGTAGATTAAGTTACAAAACGGACTGTAAAATAAAAATAATATATAATCAAATTAGATTCATTTATTCAAAAAAGCAATGAAACCAAGTAAACTCGTTAGAATTCAAAGTAAACAGTACTATATGCTCTCTCTCACACACACACAAACACTGTGGTTGTTTGGGTATCTAAAAGTAGAAGCTCTAAACTGCTCCTGTGTACCAATAGTGCCTCATAATGCACACAAACAGAGTCAGGACACTAAAAAGACTCCGACAGTTCCACGCAGCCACGAAGCTGTCCGGGTGTGAATATGCACGGGCTGCCTTACCTTGAGTAAGCGTTCCCATGAGGAAGCGGTAAAGGTATCGAGCCACCTTGGTGAGCTGCCTCTTGCAGCGTTTCCTACACTGGCTCATCTTGATGCAGCTTTTCTGGAGCTGATGTTAGCTGCACTCGGGCTGACTCGTGAGCCTAGGAGAGCAGGAGCCCAAGGTAGCAGGGGAGTAACTCACTCTGTGTGTGGATGTGTATGTGTGTAGGTAAGAGTAGTGTGTATGTTTCTATGAAAGTCTCACTGCCTGCGCCTTTCTTCTCTCCGTCCTCCTCTCTCTCTCCCCATCCTTCCCTCCACCTGTAGGGTGCTGGCTGTCAATCACGAGCAGGGTCCGTCTCTCCTCCCCCTCCCCTGCCAGCAGCCGAGTTCTCTTATTGGTTGAGAAGGGCGGAAAATTGCGGCCCTACACACATTGCCGAGCTTCTGCACGCATGTGTGTGCGTACTACGAGCAGCAAGCTGGCTTGAGTGGCAGCTGGTGGTTTTTCCTTTACTTCTTGATGTTTTTTTATTCCTCCCTCTCCACTCACTGCTCATAAAAACGTCAGCAGCCGGCTAGAGCTCTTGTGCGTCTATGTATGTGTGTGTTCAAGCCAGCTGGAGGTTGTGAGAAGTGTCACAGGAAACCAAACAGAGCCATTCATTAGCGTCACTTTCTCGCCTTATGTCTCTGTCTGTCTCATCAGCAAAGCCGGGAAAATGAGGAGGAGGACATGAAAAGGGGAGGTGAAGGCACACATTAGATCTGGAGAGGAGTAGGAATTGATCATCAAGAGGACAATGCCAGGCAAATGAAAGGCTTTCGATGAGCAGTTGTCACCGGAGGATGAGTTACAGTGAGCTGTTCAGCCATAAGGGATTGGGCAGGAAAGGTAAGTATTTAAAGCTCCCATTCGCATCCTGATCATCCTGTCACTTTTTTCCCTCATTCAATTGGAAACCTGCAGAGTCAATCAACTTGGTCCCCCCAGACATAGATGACGCACATTTTTTTCAGCTACAAACTGCATTAGCCCTCAGAAACTGTCACTTCACCTTTATACTCCACAGTTCGCAGCGCTGTATTAAAAAGTGATACTGTTCCCACGGCAACCTCCCGACTCAATGGAGTGTGCGTTTGTGTGAGAGACACAAATGATGACACGCCTTACACTGCAATTCAGAGAAGAAATCACTCAAAAGTAGAGGCGTGCGAAATTTCCGATTCTTAGATTACCGTAATTTCCCGAATATAACGCACACTTTTTCCCCCCCCAAATTCAACTTGTAAAATCATGGTGCGCATGACAAACGGGTACATGGATGGAGACAGAAATATATATACGGCGGAAAACACAGATAAGACTGAAAAAGCAGTTTCTGCTCTTGCACACCTCTTTAAAAGAAACTGCTGTATTTGAAGCCAAAACAACTGTTGTGTTTGATAGTACAACATGTCTATATGCTGCCATAGCAGATTCATGGCGTATGAAGCCCCCGAACTGTTTTTCATTTGTCCGTTTTACCCTGAAAACCCCCGTTTACAGACGTCGCGCAACCGCTATTGTTTCAACCCAGCCGTAAAACAAAGGTAATTAATTATATTTATTATTCAAAATGTGTGTTGTTTATGTCTTATAATCATTAATTAATGTCTCATATTTCGTTAAAAAAAAAAAAAAAACGACTTTAAAAAATAATCACTTGCATATTTTAAACTTCTAAACAAATTATGTCACACTGAAAAAAATTTGCGTCTGTAAAAAAGTCACGGATATGTACTTCATAACTATCGCTTAATTATATTTTTTTTTGTTACTGTCGCATTTTGTCCGATATTTTAGATCATAAATAAGCGACCCAAACAAAAACAAAAAAAATTGGAAAAAAAAAGTTTAAAAGGGTAAATATATGAAAAAGAAACTCTCCACCACTCCTTGATGTCTGCGATTTCTGCATCGCGACCCCTGTTAAATTACCATGTTTCACCCATAAAATCCCCCATAAATCCAGCTGTGGCCATTCACAGCTGTGTCTTGACACTCAGTGATACATGCTACATGAAGTTTTTGGATCAAAACAAAGTAAGCACTCGATAATATCTCGTTAAAGTCATGGCGTCTGTAATTCTGCTCTCACGTGCTCTCGTCTCCAGATGTTTTGCTGTTTAAAAAACATTTAAAAAAAAAAAAAGCCCTCCTGTTTAAAATGTTTATTCCCCTAGAAAATTGAGATTTTAAGCTTTCCAATGATGTATCACACATGCATATCGGACAATTTTGAAAGTTGGCTAAATTGGGGGCCTCAGAGCAGAACTTCAAGTCACCTGAGTGTTTTTCGCCATATATTACATATATATATATATATAAACTGGGGCTGTCAAAATTATCGCGTTAACGGGCGTTAATTAATTTTTAAAACTAATCACGTTAAAATATTTGACGCAATTAACGCAGATGTCCCGCTCAGACAGATTTAAATGACAGTACAGTGAAACGCTCACTTGTGTTTTATGGAGTTTTGCCGCCCTCTGCTGGCGCTTGGGTGCGACTGATTTTATAGGCTTCAGCACCCATTACATTGTGTAAGTAATTATTGACATCAACAATGGCGGGCTACTAGTTTATTTTTTGACTGAAAATTTTACAAATTTTATTAAAACGAAAACATTAAGAGGGGTTTTAATACAAAATTTCTATAACTTGTACTAACATTTTTCTTTTAAGAACTACAAGTCCCTCTATCCATGGATCGCTTTAACAGAATGTTAATAATGTTAATGCCATCTTGTTGATTTATTGTTATAAAAAACAAATACAGTCCTTATGTACCGTGTGTTGAATGTATATATCCATCTTGTGTCTTATCTTTCCAATCCAACAATAATTAACAGAAAAATATGACATATTTTAAAGATGGTTTGAACTGTGATTAATTGTGATTAATTACGATTAATTAATCTTTAAGCTGTAATTAACTCGATTAAAAATTTTAATCGTTTGACAGCCCTAATATAAACCGATTTTTTTTTTTTTTTTATTGACACGGCCACGTTGTGTTGAAGAAACGTATGCGGCGAACCGTTGTCGACCATTACGGTACTTGACGTCACCATTTTGTTTCGGTAATACTTGACTCTAATCGGCCGAAGATTTCGTCTGTGTTAAATTCTGCTTTTTTCACTCTTCATATAGCGCAGAATTTAGTTTCCTGAACTCATTTGAGTCAACGTTTATTGCAGCTCCGCAACTCGGACCATAACAAACGTAAGCACACAGACTTCCTGTGTCCATCGACTATATCTGTCCCTCAGGAAATTCAAACACAAATAACAATAGGTCCTATTGCTACTGTCGTGTTGAAAGCAATGAGCTCTCACGGATTTCCGACTCACGTTCTCACTTTAATTTTACCGTATCAATCCATGGAAGAAACATTTATTCATCATGATGAAACGAGCAAGTTATACAGCAACCTTTAAAAGAAAAGTCACATCTGTTTTGTTTTCACCCTGATTCTGTTAAGTTGGAGAAGTTGTCAAATCATATAATTACCGTAAATATTGTCAGTTTATAGTAATATTTTGAACTACATTATGCTATGCTTGTGCTGTGTTTCACCAGTCAGTAAAATGACATTTCTGTATCTGTACACGAGCTCTGTTTTCTTGTATTCTTCTATTCATTGCTGCTAAAATTAGGGTGCACGTTATAAACGGGTACCATAATTTCCCCTAGATTTTACAAGTAAATTTGGGGTGCGCATTATACACGGGTGCACCTTATATTTGGGAAATTACGGTATTCGCGATTTGGCTGTGGAAGATTCGAGAACGAGTCACAAACATCCAAATTCCGATTATTGAATTATACCTGGTAACGCGGAACTAAAACACAGTCGGCGCGGTCTTCGGGGTGCAATGAGGAACGGACCGAGAGTAAATATCATGTTCAACTCATGCCGCTAGATAAAAAAAAAACAAAAAAAAACATCATACCTGACTGCGGCAGACAGCCGCTACAAACAACGCCCAGTTGCTAGTTGCTACAAACATAAGGCCACATACGGCTACAGTAGATATATATGTGGAACTAGATGCAAAATGACAGACGACGGCGGTTTTAGAACATGTATTAGAGAAGTAGATGCGAAATGACAGACTCGGCCGGTGTTAGTAAACAGCCGCCATCTTAAAGCAGTAGACCTCTCTGGAAGGCTCTGCTATAGCGAACCTAATTAACTTTTTATCCAAAATACTCCTAAATCGGCAAAATATTGACTTGAATCTATCTTTAAATGATGAAACAGTTTTAAAACTTTGACATGTCAAAAGTAGACTGAAGTGAAATTATGGAATAACGGGAGCAATTTTAACAACTTTTAACGGTTGATTCACAACATTAAATTGAATGAAGTTTAAAGCTGCTGATATAGAATGGGGACTTGAGTATTTTATTTGCTATTTTGAACTGTTAACTTGATACTGAACTAGTAGTTTGGTTTAGTCTGAGAGGATTTTTGAACAATTTTTCCTTTGCTGGGCTGTGGGAGGAGGGATTGGCTGCGCTGCGCGTGCTTGGTGGGGCTCGCGTGCGACTGGATGTGATAGGGCGCGCTCCGGTGGGGGGGTCCCGGTGCCGGGATAGGCGATGGGGTGGCGTAGGGTCGGTTGCCAACGGGCTTACACTCACAAGGGATTCACAAGATTACTGGGTTCTAGATCACAGAGCTAATTTGTGTACACTCTACCCCTTTTAATCACTTAGTTTATACTTCCACACCCCCGTCCCCCTCTCTCCCCGGTCAACAGGCCCCCCACAAGGTGTCAACTGGAAATACATCTAGCTGACGATAGCACCAACATATTAGTAGTTAATGTAGACGTTCAATGTATTTCTTGTTGTTGTTTGTGTTTCTTTTCTTTCTTCTCGTGTTTCTTTTCTTCTGTCCCCCCCATAACCCCTTACTGTTCGCTGCTTTGTCATAATAAACGAGGTATGTTGAATGATCACAATGGGAGTATGTCATACTCTCAATGTGAAACATTAAAACTGTTCAGACCAATCGGCACTAGGGATGGGAATCGAAATCCGATTCCAATTCGGAACCGGTTCCGAGTGTTTCGAGGCCTCGACATCACAATGAAAAAGCCTTAACGATCCCTTTAACGAGTCCTGAGGACGCATATTGCGTCGTGACTGTCTTGTTGTCCAAATGCATCAAACTAGCATGGCGCCAAGAACCACTCGCTCCAAAGTTTGACTACACTTCACCAGGAAAGAGTGTAAAAAAGGAAAGGTTACGACGGGTAAGCACGAGCATTGCAGCCATAAACATAACAATGACAGCACGTAGGTTCAAACGCTTGAAAGTGTGTCTTCACAGTACAAAGTCCCGGCTATACAGTTAGCTAAACTCCCAAATGACGATGCAGAAGACGTTGGTATAATTTGCTGACTTTATTCAACCATCACTTGAAGAGTGAAACTAAGAATAGAAATGAAACAAATCAATTTCGTCCCCAATAACAAACAGGTTTGCATCAAAGTAAATCAGCGATGATTAGCTGCTAATAACAGTATGGTTAGCATTCGTTCGCTAGCATTAGCACATCGTTCAAACCACTACACAACTGGACTTAAGTGTCCGATCGCGAGTGGAAACACAACAACAACAACACAAAAGATGATACATACAGGCGTTGCCTCTGTAGATATTAACATTAACAAAGAACGTAGGCTCGTAGAAGTGTTTCCCTCTCTCACTCACTTGGATGCGCCATTTCTTCTTTGGGTGTATGCGCGCTCCAGTGGTCCTCAAACTGCGGCCCGCGGCCCAAATATGGCCCGCCTCCACATTTGGTCCGGCCATTTTGAATTTTTTTTTTTTTTTTCTCAATCGTGTTATTTATTTTCTGGCCTTTTCCTTGAAGAATTCAGAGAGGGTTATTTGGTTATTATCTATTTGATTAATAGTGTTTTTATTATTAATTATTATTATTATTATTATAAAGAATCCAGAAAGGGTTATTTGATTGTGGCTTTCTGAAAAACAATAATTTTTTACATTTATGCACTTCTGCAATCGTCACACTTTTTCTGTAACAAACTGACCCCGGCCCCTCATCAGAGAAGGGAAAAGTTATGTGGCCCTCACAGGAAAAAGTTTGGGGACCCCTGCTTTAACACATATTGCCAAAGGCAGAACAAAAACCTGCCTATATATATATACCAATATTTTTTATTTCTATTAGATAAATGTTTCAGTAAAATGTTACACATTCTTGTGTATTTGCCACTTATTGCCACAGTTAACATTGAGGCTTTGGGCCTCTTTTGATCTCGTTGTGAGTTTGTAAGGTTGTGACTTCTGATTAAACAAACTCGATGCCAATCAAAACGTTTGTTCTTCTTTTTTCCCAAATTAGAATCGATAAGAGAATTGATAAAGAATTGAATCGTTAAGCAATATCGATAATGGAATCGGAATCGTAAAAATCCTATCAATTCCCATCCCTAATCGGCACTTAGACTTCCATTCTCCGTGTCAAACAGCTGAACAGTGGCCTATACTACGAAGCCGGTTTTCTGGCTTAGCAGGGTAACTTCGAGAGTAACTTTATCACGTGCGACGTAAGTTCGCGGCTATGCGAGACTACGAAAGGTGGAAATGTTGGAACCGAGAAGTGTTGCCATGGCAACACACGCCACACGCCAAACCTGGTCGTGTCAGAGTTAGATCTTGCTTAACATCAGGATTCCAATTAACCACGCTCTATTTAAACAGCACTCCTCCGCGGACGTGTCCTCCTGACAATGACAGCGTACTTGGACGACCCATACGACATTGGCGCGCGGATTGTGAGGGGCTCTCTCCGGAGGGCACGGGTATTTCGGGACCGCCAGAATCCGCTAGCGTACCCGGAAGATGTTCTCCATGAAAGATATAGATTTTCAGCTGAGGGAATTCTTTACCTGTGCCAACTGATCTAGGCAGACGTCACTAATGTAACCCGCCGAGTCAGGCCCTCACAACCGCGCAGATTGTGTGTGCCTGTCCGTGCGCTCTTTCGCCAGGGACATTATGCCGTGCGATTCGGAGTGGGGTATGGAAACGCTTCAAATTGATGCATTTATAATAATCATAGAAATACGTAGACTATTTAAACATTGAGAAAACTTGCGTTTTTTTCTGCCAACTGAAGGAGATTAAATTAAATGTCAAATCCACTGATAGGACAGACGCACATATATAAAAGTTATAAATGTTTAATGAATATGCATCTTACAGTCTTGTTTAACTGTGAAAAATCGTTACAAAAGACGGGCTTTTATTTACGCAACAACGCATGGCATCCCCGCATTTCCTTCTTCTCCTGAGTCCTCACAAATATAACATTTTTTTTTTTTTTTTTTTTTTTTGTCGGGCTCGGGCCTGCAAATCAAGTTTATTGATCGGACTCGGGTCGGGTCGGGCTGGATTTTTTAGGCCCAAACTAAAAAAAAGAACATACGTATTCGTACAGTCAAGGGGACTAAACATACAATCATCCTGTTTCGTGTGGTGATGCGTGACAATTATTTCTTACTGTTAATGTACCAAATCTTATTTTATTGTCCTGACAGCAGGCTTTATTTCTTTTCATGGACATAAGTAAACTGGCATATTGACGCATTCACAAATCACACAATCTGTAAATTCGCTGTCAACAGACCCGTTGCGCTCTACTCGCCAAAGCGGTGTTGGATTTCGCGGTGAGGGTGGATTTTAATTCCTCATAATTCCGCATGATCATCGCGCATTCCTCCTCCGTGAAGTAAGGTGCCCGTGCCATCGTCACAAGTAGTGTTTGACTCTGGTCACCGCCCCCTTTTATGTGAACGCGCAGTAACTCTGACTGGGTTGACACAGGTTCGACTAATCAACCTCATAATCAGCGTCGTAGTACCGATTGACCACAAACTAGACAACCAGGTTTTGTCAACTCCGGTTACCCGATGGTAAACTGGATTACTTCTGGGGAGGTTGAATTCAGTTCGTAGTATAGGCCACAGGACAGGTTTAAAAAATAAAATTAAATTAAAAAACAATGCAAAAAGGGTGACCTTTGTTTTTTCTGAATGAGAAAGTTCAATCCAATTATTTACTATAAACATATTTGATGTGAAAGACGTTATAGACTGGATCACGTAATTACGTGTAGAACATGAAAAGTAACGTCAGTTACTTTGCCGAGTAACTCTTACGTTGAGGTAATGGAGTTACTGACTCAATTACTTTTTGGGAATTTGTAACTGGAGTTAATTATTTTTTTAAAGTAAAATTAACAACACTGTTTAACAGTAATACTATGATTTTAAGGTTTTTTGCACAAATACGAGATTTTTGTAAACAAAAGGCAGCAACAAGTTTTCAATATGAGTAAAACTAGATACGAATACTAACTTAAATAACAATGAAAGCAAATTGAAAACGGACATTGGACTTTAAAACCAGAAAACGGAGAGCTAAAAGCAGACAGGAGCAATAGAAGTAATTGACCACAATCTTATTCTAATTACATATAAAATAGTTTACTACATTATTACAAGTTTGTATGGATGATGAAAAGAAACACAAACACATTTTTAATCCTATTGTTTTGTTTTTCCCCAGAAACGAAAGCTGAATTACTTCCAAACAGAATGCATAGCAACCTGTTTGCCGCACACCAAATAACTATAAATCCGAAGAATCCCTCGCCCTGTGGGATATAATTAATTACCACCCAACACCTCCGTTTTGTGTTTAGTGCTGTTAGCCGGGAATTAAATTAAATGTCAAACGGGCTACCGTGAAGGGAGTAAAAATAGTCTCTGTCTAATTGTCTGTTGGGAGCCATAAAAGCAGTGGAAATGGGCTAAGGATCGTCCTACTGTTGACATTATGGTATGGTTGAGACATGTGGGCAGTAACTGAAGTGGACTCAGCAGTCATTAGGACTGAGACCTCGGAGACCTAAGACATCAAGTCAACGTGAACACATCACATCTTATACTCTGTGTGTCAACAGAAGAGATAAATGAGTTTCACATTTCCTGCTCCCTGCCTGCCTTTCTGTGCTTGAATTTGGAACAGTATATACTAGGGGTGTGACAAAATATCAAAATGGTGATATATTGTGATACTTTGTATCCCAAAAGTTTATCTATATATTCCTGCCAAGAATCGAGATATCGTTTTAAAAAGATGTCAATATTACGGAGCCCCCCGGGTGCCAGGATAGAAAAAATAAAAAATCATAGCTAATCTGTACACACACAAAATGCCCACAGATTACTAAACTATACCCACAGATTAGTAAAATTTACCCACAGATTAGTAAACTGCACCCACAGTTTAGCAATCTGTACCCACAGATTACTAAACTGTACCCACAATTTACTAATCTGTACCCACAGTTTACTAATCTGTACCCAGAGATTACTAAACTGTACCCAGAGATGACTGAACTGTGCCCACAGTTTACTAATCTGTACCCACAGTTTAGCAATGACCCGGAAACAGTAGTCACCAATGTTTAGCGGGGACTCCGAGTCCAAACGCCGAGGGACCGACCGAGCAACCATCTGCACCATTTGCCCTCGGCGAACAAAGGGGTTTTAAAAGGTAACTATTGCACGTTTTCTTTGGTAGGCGTCTTTCTGGTGTCATCAATCAATATGGCATGTTGTGTTTGCACATTTTCTGTGCTGCTGTCGTGTCCGTGCGTGCTTAATTCAAGTAGTGTTCATTTGTCAGTTAGCTATTTTTAGTAGCCGCATTAGCGGCTACTAACACACAACATGCCATATTGATTGATGACACCTGAAAATGTAGACGGCTACCAAAGAAAATGTGCAATAGTTACCTTTTAAAACCCCATTTTAGTAATCTGTGGGTACAGTTTAGTAAACCGTGGGTACAGTTTAGTAATCTGTGGGAACAGATTAGTAAACTGGGGGTACAGATTGCTAAACTGTGGGTACAGTTTAGTAATCTGTGGGTACAGATTAGTAAACTGTGGGTACAGATTAGCTATGATTTAATTTTTTTTTTTTTACCCTGGCACCCGGGAGGCTCCGAACAATATCTAAAAAAATAAATAAATAAAAATGAACCAACAAGTTGCTACCTAAATCTTCCACCATATTAGTGTCTCATTTAAAGCAGTAATGTGAAGTAAGGTTGGCCAACCATGTTTTTGAATAATATCAATGGCTAAACAGTTATAAGCATATTTTTGTTATCTTTTTTAACGCAACCCTTCCAGATTCTTTGTTTAACCCATAGCAACGCCCTTGACAACAAAAATGCTTTTCTTCGGCAATCTTAGGAAATCTTCGGAAATTACGTCACACCGGGAAGTGCGAGGGAAGTCCGCCATAGAACAGTATTGTTTGTTGCATTGCTTCTCGGTAAGATGCCACGGCGGTGTGTGGCGATGTTTTGTTCTCACTCAAACGAAAAGTTGTATGAGTGGCCAAAGGATAGCAGGGCACATAAATGGACATCTTTCGTTTGCACGAAGCGAATGAATTTCACGGCATCATCGAGTAGTGTTCTCTGCTGCAATCACTTCGAAGATGCCTGCTTCCTTAACCGGTCTGCTTATGATCAAGGATTTGGCAAAAAGTAATTGTGATTTTTGGATAGATGACTGATGACTTTGTCAAAGCAGAGCTGCCAACTGTTGTGGAATGAACAGCATAAACTAGCGACGTTAGCCGAAAGTTAACTCGTGGCAATCCCCGATCATAGTTGTTGTTGCGTTCGCTAGGTTAAGCGTGTTTAAATTGTGCGTCATCTATGATCTTGTCCGAAAGGGTTAATCCACTGTCAATCCGGAAAGGGGTTTGGATGTGCATATAAGCGGGTCGGCGTCGCGGTAATTCACGGTCACGTTGCAGTAAGAGACACACACCGCCGGTGAGTTGGTGCACATTTATTTGTATTTTTATTATGTATTTCCACCTTCATGCTTCATCAAGCATTGCATTGCATTTGTACGGTTCGGCATTTCTTTCACGGTGATCGCTTGATAGCCTTCTAATTTGTGTTTTACGTACGAGAGCCGCTGACAGGTGACGAAAACATGCGTGATGCTTTTAATGTCTGGTAGCGAATCAGCGAGCGCGCAGGTCATGCAGTGAATCGTGGGAAATGTAGTCTCGGGACAACAGTGAAGTGGTGCTTTGTAATCTGTTTGCTTGTGTGAAAAAACTACATTTCCTCACGCCATTAGACGCCACTTCCTCCCGAGAGCCCCGAGCCATGTTGTACTGTTAGCTCCATGTGTTAATAAATAAAGAAAGTTGTCAGCACGTCGTGTGTTTGATACATTTGTAAACAAAAAGCTCATAACAAGACACTATGCACGATCCGTTTAAGAGACGCTAGAGTAGTAGGAGGCGAGGAGGAGATCAGCGAGAAGCAAAACTTCGCGGTCGAATGTGGCGGCAGTCCGCTATTATTTTGTTTTCTTATTCTTGCCACAATAAAGTGGAGAAAGCCATCAACGACTCATCTCCTTCTTTCCCCCCAACGTTTTTATATTATTATTTTATATGCACGAGAGCTGCCGGATCTGCCAAAATGAACATCAAGTCTGATTATTATTTTTTTTAACAATGTCATCAGATAGACAAAAACATAAAATTATGTGCAAATGCCTGCATCTTCAAATCATGAAAATAATAACAGCCTATATGTTACCAATGTTGTAATCTCGATGGGTCTTGTATCCATTCCATGTCAGGTAGTCTAGGCACATTGTTTGCATCCTGATTAGCGTCTGGCTAATACATGTTAGGTCCAACATAAAATTCCAACCTCCTCTTCCTCCTCCAACTCTTCAAAAACTTGGATCTCCTCCCTTGCGCTCGATCTATCGCTTATATCGCTGTTTGAATCATTGTTTGAAGGGCTTTGTATGGCGGCCGTATGTATGGAGCTGCCATCGCTGTTCCCGGTGTGACGTATCACTTCCGGGTTCGTCCCCTTTCAGGCTCGAACTTCGGAAACGCGATTATTTTGTCAGATATACAACATATAAATTATTTTTTCATGCTTTATTTGTTGGACAATGTTTAATTACTTTAAGTGTGACCCTATTTGGCATGTTATGAAATTACTTCACATTACTGCTTTAACTCTAAGGCTACATTGACGGTGCTCGACGCCCAATCCATTTAGACTGGGAACGTTCGTTCATTCGAAACCAGAGCATTCACAGTAATTCTGTCCGATTTTCAGGGCATTTACAGGTCACTTGCTGTTCATTTTAGGGCATTTACAGGTCATTTTCTATTGAGTTTGAGTCACTGCCTATTCATTTGGGTGATTCCCAGGTCATTTCCTGTTCTGTAACTCAAAACAAATAGGAAGAGACCCATAAAATACTCAAAAATTCACAGGAAGTAAGTGAAAATGAAGAGGTAAATGACCTTAAATGGCCCAAAATTACCTCATTGCCTGGCATTGGCTGCAACTACCGGTCATAGACGTTCAATGTTTAGTAAAAAAAAATAGTAAAAAAAAAAAAAAAAAGCTCCTATTCTGAAAATGAGATGTGATAATGCCGGTGCGTAGTGCTGGGGTCGATTTATTCTAGTGGGGTACAGTTGTTAATCGTATGATGGCTTTTGTATTTAAATATACAGGATATAAAACATTTGTGTTTAAGGATTTTAGTTCCATAGATTCACTTTTGTGACATGATCTGCCATACACGGAGTTTAGGAAGGGTGAGGGGGCCAGGCCCCCCCCCGGTGGCTGAAAAGTGTCATTGCATGTAACTGACTTTCCTATATATTATTTTAAGTATCCCCAAGTCCTGGGGATACCCAGGACTTGAATTATATCTATTCATCTTTGTTGCTTCATTTCTAATTGTGTATCATATTGCCTCTGTAAAGCCCTTTGAGACTTCTTTTGTGATTGAGGGCTATACAAATAAAATTGAATTGAATTGAATTGAAAGTTTTCCGGTAGTATATTGTCTATAAAAGTTTTAAAGCGATTAAACAAAAAAACAAAAAATGAATGAAATGAATTATTGAATGAATGAATGAATTATGAATTATTTTTCATTGAAACTTTGGACCATGAAGCGCCAGAGAGCACCGCCAAAATGGTAACACTAACTGTACAACAGAGCCGCCACCAGTGTCTTGCCAATGTAGTTACCCCCGTTGAAAGTTGTATCCCCCTGGCCACGGGAGCGCGCACACACACACACACATTAGTTATGAGTTATGTCGACTTAATTGACGCCAGAAAAGAACCACAGTTATATATTTTGGACATCAATGTTTAATAAACTGGAGAAACTCCATACAGGTCTTGAATTACAGTAATAACAGTTAGAGGTCATCCTACGAGTACAACAGTAAAACATTGCCTTTTTTTACATTCAGTACTTATGTTAAGATATATGACAGAAAAAAAAGTTGTTTTTTGTCTTGATGGTTGCACCATGTTTTAAAACCTAGTAGATAACTACATCAACGAAACACGGAAATCAAGCAAATCAGTGCAGCGCAGTGGCTCCGCCCAGGGTTAACAATTTTTGACAGGGGTAACTCCATTGGCACGACACCGGTGGGCATACCATATTCAATGGATGATGATCTTGGCAAAACGTATAGCTGTCCTAAGCAGCCTGTTAGAATTCCCCTCAAGAATGATGGTAAACAAAAAAATTAGGGCTGTCAAATTTAGCGCGTTAACGGGCGGTAATTCATTTTTTAAATTAATCACGTTAAAATATTTAACACATTTAAAACATGCGCGGAACGACCCACTCGTGCTTTGCCACAAACAGACTACAATGGTGCCGTTTTATGTATATTGAGAGCTAAGAGGCAGAGACAAGCGAGTTGAGTGGACATAGGCATTCATTGGGGCCGCGCTATTTATTGGCATAAGCTTTGACATCTCTTCCAAAACATTTATAACTATTGTGGCAAGCGATGTGGGGAAGAATGACAGGAAATGATCTTAATCTTAACACCCTGTATTGTACACAACGCAGAGAAGATATACCATTTGCATCCACCACTGACAGTCATGGTTGACCAACTTCCCATCATGCATTTGGGTGGAACAGTTAAGTCGCTACAGTATAATTTACTGAAAGCACAACAAAAATAATATTCCTATCGCTCAAAAAAAATAATGTTCACAAAACGAAAAGCGCTCAATGCAAAGAGAACTGGCATTCCCAATCAAAATAGCTAAGCAAAATAATAATCAGACTTTGGTCAAACTCTATAAAAACATTTCGTTCAGCTCAACAAACACACTAGATGGCAATATTTAGTCACAATATACAAACTATCAGAGGTCTCTTACGTTGTGAAGTCAACACTCAAATGAACGTAAGGTACAATGAACCCGGAAACTACGGCGTCAGTCGAGGGGCAAAACGCACAAGAAAAACTTGGCTAGATCTTTAATTAATTTAAAACTCGCCCTTGACACCTTGTGGTGTATTTCAATCACTCCCTTCCACAATGGCAAGCTATTAGTTTATTTTTTTATTGAAAATTTTACAAATTTTATTAAAACGAAAACATACAGAGGGGTTTTAGTATAAAATTACTATAACTTGTACTTACATTTATCTTTTAAGAATTACAAGTCTTTCTATCCATGGATCCCTCTCACAGAAAGAATGTTAATCTTGTGGATTTATTTTTATAATAAACAAATACAGTACTTATGTACAGTATGTTGAATGTACATATCTGTCTTATCTTTCCATTCCAACAATAATTTACAGAAAAATATGGCATATTTTAGAGATGGTTTGAATTGCGATTAATTACGATTAATTTTTAAGCTGTGATTAACTCGATTAAAGATTTTAATCGTTTGACAGCCCTAAAAAACCCCCGCTAATTTTCAACTTATTATATACAGTGTATACAGTATATATATATATATATATATATTAAATAAATATTTCTAATATTAAGTTAATTTTATTGCTGACACAGCGTTTCAGGGTCATCAACACGTTGTGCCCCCACCCCCCCTGCCCTAAAAGTCAAACTCCGCCTATGGATCCTGCTGTGAAAAAGCACACACATTTTGACCTTAACAGCGTTCTATGTAAAAACTTAAGGCTGTTAAATGCCAGATGTTCCCGTACAGCTCAGATGTGACTCTTTTAGCTGTGTGTCTCTTTTTAGAAAGAGGCTAATGAGGGCCTGGCATGTTTGGTGGGCAGCTGTGACACTAAAAGACACACAAAGTGTGGGGCATATACACACAGACACAAATACAAATATGTTTTTTTTTTAATCTAAGCAGCAGCTGCTGAGACCCACTCAGCAGTCTATTTAGCGGGAGCCTGCAACTGAGGAGAGGAGGTGGAAAGCAACAGTGAGTGTGAGTGAGGATGGAGTGAAAAGTAAAGACGCAGGTGGGAACACTTTTCTCGTCCAGGGATGTGCAATGTGATCATACTCGCACTATACAAGCCTCCTTAATGCAATTTGAATCGGACAGTCTTAAAGTGGCACTTAAGTTTTATTTTTCTAACATCTTTTATAAACTTGGATTGCATTTCACCAGGTGTGCACAACAATTTGCGTTGAAAGTGGCCAAGAAGTCATTTTACAAGCTACTTTCTCTTTGGGGTTCTTCTGCAGACGATCCGTTTCTCATTAAAGGGTATGTAACGGCAAAGGGGGTGTGAGACATCAATAGAACCGTTATGTGCCAAGATAACAAATATTGATAAAGTTAACAAAAAAATCAATCACATTAATGAGCAATTATCGAAAATAGATCGAAAATGACGAACATTTCCGATAGTGTTCCGGAAACAGCCGAATGGGGCGGCGACGTCACACCAAGTGATTGACAGTTGAGGCGGAGCCAGGTGCCATTGTTTTTTATCGACGAGAGAGTAGTGTTCGGGTTTGTTTGACCAAAACATCACTAAAATGGTTCAAAACTGCTGTGCTATGTGGTGTACAAATAGCTATTTATCGGAATATAGTATCCATGAGTTCCCGAACGCGAAAAAAAAAAGCTGGACTACGCAGACAATGGGTAAAGTTCGTCCGTGCAAAGAGGGCTAATTTTCTAGACCCAGCCTCCGGCACGGTTTTCTGTTATTTTCCACCTGAAAGCTTCTCGAACTATGGACAAGTGAAATCGGGTTTTGCTGCAAGATTGCTGCTCAAAGCAGATGCGGTGCCCACCATACACCAGCCACCTAAATGTCCCGAGATATCAAGAAAGAGGACGATGACTGGCAAAGGAGGCTAAGGCTAAGCAAAGGAGGGGAGCAGCCAAGCTCGAAATGGCCAGAGTACTCTTTTATAATAAAAAAATATCACGCATTGGATACAGGACTGGACACATGTATAAATTATCGCTCGTAAAATATATAGAACAAATCCTCTGATCCCATTCATATTTGTGTCTGTTGGCAGAGCGAAAAACTATGATAGCGCAATAAATGATAATTATTCTATACATAACTTTATTTTGCGGTCACGGTGTATCAGCTTCACAAAAAGAAATGCAAAAAATATCATTCGTTGTTTCCCACACGATCTGCTGCCGATGTTTCATGTTTCTGAAAGGTGGCAACCCTACTTTGGAAACAGTTCCCAAATTACTGCAGCATTTCTTTAAGTAAAAGACAAAGTAAAGTTGACGTAGTGAACTGACCAGAGATTGTTGCACCAGTCCAGCGACCTTCCTCTGCTCTTGCAGGCTCAAACTCGTTGTGTTCGTTCACGTTTTGTCTTCAAATGTTTTATCAGGTTCGAGGTATTGAAACTGGCCGATTTAACTCCACATCTCGAAACTTTCAGGCCGCAAATCTTGCATGCAGCCATTGATTTGAATCGACGGGATTTCTATTTTGAAATATTTCCCGACAGCCGCCATTTTTCTCCTGGTTTATTTTTCCTTCATATGAAAAAGCGGCCTTGTGATTGGTCAGAAGTGGCTATTGTCCCGTTCTCATTGGTCTGGAGCAGGCCAATAGCGATAGCTGCTTGGTGTTCACGTGTCATCACACAACACAGAGACAGAGTGTAGTGAGCGCCAGTAGAAAAAAAAAGGCTGCGGTCAAATGTTATAATAATGGACTGGTAAATGGTATCGGCGCCGTCTTTGTTGGTACTCGCCGATACCGATACCACCATTTCGGGCCGGATCGGCGCCCCCTGCCGATACTAGTATCGGTATCGGTGCATCTTTAATAATAATACTTTTTTTTTTTCTAGAGCGCTTTTCAAACCACACAGAGACGCTTCACAAGAGACATGGAATCACAGTACAGTCTATAATTATTAGGCCTACAATTATAGAAAATACAATTTTCAGTCACCTCACACTTCCACTTCAGCGGATTCTGTGCGCAGAGAGGTGTATTTCAGTCAGGTGGCAAGATTTCACTGCATTTTGTGCTTCCAAAATGCTTTAGATAGTCCTTTAATATTTGTACTTGATTACACACTATGCCAACACACTCACATTGTGCATCAAGGCTGGAGGTCATTGTTGTCTTTCGGGGGTGACAACAACCAAAAAAGTCTATCCAGGACTAGGCAAGGAGGGCAACATTTGCCAGGGAAGAAAAGTGACAAAATGGCTGCAGCTATCGATTATTTTAGTCGATTAATCGATGAACTAGTTAGTTTGAAAAATCGAGTAATCAGGTTAGGAACATAAAAAATTTAAATACCTGAGCTTGGCTTCAAAGTGTAGAAAAAATAAATAAATAAATGAGGATCTAAGTACAACAAAAGAACAATTAGCTAGCTTAAATGCTATAAAATGCTAAGTTTTTTTTTTTTTTTTTTTTTTTACAACGCTCTTAACAAATGGTTTAAACACATATTCCCACAAAAAAATGGCTAAATGTACCTATAAACTAAATGATGAATGCATTAAAAAGCAGCTGGATTAAAAACTTAGCTTTTGTTGGTCTTAACAGGGAGCAGCTGGATTCAGCCATGTAAAATGAGTTATATCATATTAACTGTTGCCACTAGGGGGAAGTGTATTTAGCCAAATCAGTAAAACTAAATGCAAACACGCTCAAAACAAACCATTCAACGCCACTTAACTCATTTGCTCCCAAAAACGTATAAATACGTTCTATTTTTAACTGTTTCAGTGTCCCAAACAATACCTCTTTTACGTTTTTTTTTTTTCACAAGAGACATCTCTGGGTTGTGATTCAACTTCGCTCCAAAGCACAACGGCGAAAATCCATTTTAAAGCAATAAAACTGGCCACTGGAGGGAAGTAGCGCATTTGGTAAGACCCGCATCCCCGATTCAAAGGAACGAACAGCCGGGCCGCACGGCTGAGCGCCAGCAGAAGACGACCGAATGGACGTTCAGGATGCCAGGCGGCGGACAACCGAGCAGAACAACAGGGAGGACGCCGGGTATGCCAGGCGCTGGACGACCGAGCAGAACGACCGGGACCACCAGTGCAGCGTATGATGCCACTGAGTCCATGCTGCTCGCCGAGCAAAGAAAGACGGTGATGAGGGAAAAGTTTACCAGGGCTGTCGCTGCCACAACAGCGTCATCTCTCCGTTAGTTATGTGTAAATAAATTGTTACTTTGCTATCAAAAGCTGTATTTGTCTTGTTGTTTATGTTATTTTGTAAAAGGAAAACATTGGCAGTGTATCAAATACTTGTTCTCCCCACTGTGTATATATATATATATATATATATATATATATATATATATATATATATATACCGTACTGTGCAAAAGTTTTAGGCAGGACACCTGCCTAAAACTTTTGCACAGTACTGTATATTTTTATCATATTATGTATATACAGGATATACTGTATGTATATATTTTCCCCAAGTGGAAGCTTCCATGATCCTAATAAATTTAATAATTAAAAATATATATATACAGTGCTGTGCAAAAGTTTTATGCAGGTATCCTGCCTAAAACTTTTGCACAGTACTGTATAAATATATATATATATATATATATATATATATATATATATATATTTTTTTTTTCCCCCCCTCACTATTTTGCACTGTTGGTCTACTGTACATAACCTGTTTTGACCATAGTATGTTAAAGACCAAAAACGCCTATGACCATACCTGCTGTTTGTGTTGAATTGTCAAATATAAAACTATTCAGTCTTATTTTTTCTGTTGAATGTTTATCCAAACAAGTTGAATAAATATTATTAAGCTTCAAAACGGTTCGTCCAGCATGTTTGGTTGTCAATGGGACATGAGAATGTTAATTGTGAAGAAAACAATAGTTTGCACATGATGGTTATGGTGCCCTGTAAAAAGGGACCCAACCAGGGCATTGTAAACTATTTTTTCTTAGAAATATAAAGGCAACATCAAAGGCATGCAAATTCGGACAAAATAGGCTCAGGTGTGTTAAAGAGTTAAAACAGTTAAGCCTTTTCGTACACTACTATTAAATAGTATGTTTTAGTGTATTAATAGCTATAAAATTTCACTATTTACATATGCAGGGAGGAAGTGTTTTCACTCCTTTTGCCAAATTGAAAGATGTTTGAAACAACCACTGGTAGCACGTCCACCTCACAAGAACAGAGGTTTAATCCAAGGGCTATGGGCTTCCATTGTGGAGTTTGCATGTTCTCCCAGTGCCATTTTCCCCAGGTACTCCAGTTTCTTCCCAGGTCAGGTGAATATTCTAAAATTGTTCCAGAGTGTGAATGTGAGTATGAAAGTTTGTTTGCCTATATTTGTGATTCACTGCCAAATGGGTCGAAGGGGTATTCTGCCTCCAACCCACAGTTGGCTGGGATAGGCCCCAGCACCTCCATGATGATAAGCCTTACAGAAAATGAGTGAAAGGATTAAAACATCTCAATGAGCATTGTCCATTTCTTTTATGTTGCTCCTATGTGGCGTTAGTTCTGTCATAACTGTAAATGTAAGTTATTATTTTTTTAAAGGGTGGACATGACTCTTGGCCAGTGTTGTTGCTGATGTTGAGCCTACAAAGCAATTCAATTGTTAACTGTGGCCACTTGTAAATGCAATTGTAAGCAAAGGATATGTAGGTGGTTACAGTCACAGTCTTGATGACTCTACAAGAGAAACCACTATGATGTGGCATGCGACAAATATAAATTTGACATCCCTGTTCTACAGGGCTATAAGAATTGTGCCACCTACTCCGTCTAAATTCCTGCCGTTTTCAAGTTGGTTTCTTTAATGTTATCTTTAGTTTCGCAGGCAACATAATTTAATCTGATGAAAAAAACGTTTTTCTACAAATGAAATCCACACAAATGCACCACCCAGCCGTTTGTAATATGAGGCTATTACATGTCTGTATGATCTGATAAGAGGGTAGATTTGGATAGGGACGGTAGGGACATAACACTAGCAACTTTTCAGGATGCTCAAATTTTCCCCACCAACTTTAAAGCAAACTTATTTGAATTGTACCTATAGGTCGTTCATATGTTGTAAGGATATAATTGACCCTACCATTATGAAGCGAATTATTTTCATGATGTTCAGACTTAGATTTACCTCTTTTCACTTGCTGAATGTGCTGGTCCATTTTTCCCCCTCAAATGCACGTGTGACTGGCTTTTGTATTCATTTATTTTCTGCATTATTTTATTTCAAAATATTTTTATTTGCAGCTTAAAGACATTTTTCAGAGAATCATACATTAATCATAATCAAAATTAAAACGTTTTCATTTTTTGTGGAGTTTGGCTGTGCTTGTGGACAAAAAAGTAGTGTTACACCTGAAGGAAGGCTCCATTTTTATTTATTTTGTTATACCCTGACTAAGACGTATTTTCAGTTCTATTTAATTTGTTTATTTTGACAAATGTTGAGTGGCATCACAACAATTTTTTATTTTTTGCATTCCTGGATGGTTACGAGATTATTAACAAGAGTTTATATAAATATAATTTATGTTCAAATATTGCAATTTAAATTTGCTAATAAAATCTAGACATTTATTCTGAAAGTTTTCAAAATGTTTATTCAGCAGTTTTTCGTAACAAAGGTTCGAATCAAATGTTGTATCACCTGAACCAATACATATGTAAGTTAGTACGAGTCAATACAGATTTATTTTGCATTGATCATTTAGCCTATACATGAATTAAGTTCATATTTGTGAGAAATGTAGTCTTGACCCCCGTTCACCCAATCTGTTTGGTCCTATTAATATCCCGCCCGCAGCAAAAAGTGTACATTGCAGGTTATACTGTCCCTACCAATTTTGAGACCAACTCTACGCCCTTGGTATTACTATAATCAATGGGCCAAAAGTTTGGACACACCTCATTCAATGCAATACAAATTAAGTTCCCAAACCTATTGATTAAGCAATAAATTCCACTAATTAAACCTGAAAAGGCATACCTGAGAAGTCAAAAGCCATTTTAGGTGACTTCCTCTTGAAACTCATCAAGAGAATGGCAACAGTGTGCAAAAAAGTCATCAGAGCAAAGGGTGGCTACTTTGAAGATACGAGAGTGTTATAACTGTTTTTAGTTTTTCACCATTTTTTGCTGAGTACATGAGTCCACACGTGTTCATTCATAGTTTTACTACATTCAGTGAGATTTTACAATGCAAATAGTCATGAAAATATAGAAAACGCATGAATGAGAAGGTTTGTCCAAACCTTTTGCCTGTACTGTATGTAGAAACATAATGTATGTTACTAAACAATAAAAATGCCCAAATGTCCAACTGATGTTGTGGACATAAGTGGATTCTTGTATACAATTCTATACAGTCACCCGCAGTTATACATGACAATAGCGGCATCTGTTGACACAGACCAAAATAGCGTCAAGGCATCCATCTCGACGTGAGGGCAAATACTGTGCGGTCTATGAATTCAGATCACTGAAGACATTTTAAACAATGAAGAGCATTGACGAGGACAAAAAAAGTTGTCGCGGAACATACTCTATACTTATTTGCACTACAGTATTAAAGTGATTTGTCTCAGTGATAAGAAATACAAGTATTTATTGTTGTCTTGATATAAACTATGACGGTGGTACAGTTCAGGTTGTGTTTTTTTTTTCAGTCTTCACCTCGGTTTTTGAGTCTGGGCTTGCTATACTTTTCTGACATGATTTTTGGATGAAGAATAAAAATCTTAAAATTCCTAAAATTGTCCCTCTGTTGTTTGTGAACAAAAAAAAAAAAAAAAAACATTCAAATGAAGTGTAGTCCATCGCAGATTTTTTTTCCCCAATTAAGAAATAAATAAATACGGATGAGTTGTCCCGATCCAATCACGTAGTCTCACTCGCCCTCCTGCTGCTTTTCTTGGTCAGGAAGTGCACTGGAGTTGCTTATTAAGTTAACGATGATTTACAGACATTAAGGTTTGATCTTGCCAGAGATGCTTGGAAGTCGAAATTTCAAAGCGCAGCATGCGTCAATCATCGTTTAGCTTGTTAAACACTTACTGTGGCAACTCATTTTGTGTAAATTGGCAGCTTGAGTGGATGTGAGTGGACCCATTCTAGCATTTAATAAAGAAAAGCATTTTTCTACGTTACTCTTGGTTAAAAATAATTTGGTGGGAGAGTAACATGTTTAAAACTTTAAAACCATGTATTAATTTATGTATGCATATATAGATATGTAACCAGTGTGTCAGCCCCACCCCGCTCTCAGGTAGGGACACTAACCACTGCACCATTAAAGCTCAAGCCAACGGCACAGCCGTCAGCGTCCCCACATGAAGGAATCTGCAGTGAGGTTTCCACGCTTACACTCACCCCCCGAAACCTTCGCTGCTGATCCGGGTAACGGCACCAATGCAACCGATGTGTCAGCGCCGCCCCGCGTTCCGCTCCCACCTCTGACCAGGCCGGGACGCGACCCGCACGCCACGACGCTTCCACTCGGCAGGTAGGGACGCTAACCACTGCATGTACCCGTTACATACGTGTATATATACTGGTAGTTTTTTTTTTTTTTTTTTTTTAATACCTTGGGGAAAAAGTGGCAAAACATGTCTTGTATGTATCTCTTTCCAATGCTAAATCTGAATAAGTACACTGAACACAAAATCAATGTATACAATTTGAACTTTGTCGTTATTTACACACAAATCTGATGTTCTTGGCAGCCATTTTAGCAGTAATTCTAGTTTTTATTGTTTTTTATTTAAAACAACTTTTTCCTTTTAACCACATTTCAGGAATTTCTAAACGTAACAGTCTCATTTAATTAAAGAAAGAAAACTCAAATTTCGTTTTATTTTTGTTTGTTTGTTTGTTTTTTGAAAACTACATATCAGATTTGGATTCAGCACCCCCAAATAACATCAATGCTACATTTCCCTCGCCCCAAAAGTGGCAAAAAAAAAAAAAATAAATAAAAAAAATAATAATAATTTTAGGAACCAAACTTCAAACTTCGACATTTCAGTTGCATTTGCATTAAGTAGTCCTAAGAAACTCTTTCTTTCTGTTTACATTAATCCATGCATTGTTATTATTGCTATTTAAATGTTAATACGAAATGAATTTTTGGAGAGTCTTTATTCATGCCACTCCATAGCTACCCATGCATTATAGCCCCGTGTCAAGTCTTACTATTGGTCATGATGGTGTGTTTATTTTTTAATTTCTAGATGTTAAAAGTTTTGTAACCAGTGATCTCTAACTGTGCATAAAAAACAGTGGCATCAACGCAAAGCAACCAGCAGAGGGAGGCAAAATAACATAAATGCAGTTTGTCTACAACACTACAATCACATCTTTAGCTGTCCTCCACATACCGAAGTGTTAATTGAAGATAATTTAAACGTCAATCACGAAATCAATCACAATTAAGCGTTTTATTATTCATTACATCTTTCCTGTCATTTCAGGGAGCCTTAAAATATTAATCTTAGAGAGTAATGCATGCGTTAGAAAGCAAAAACATGTTGAAAAAGTATTTCACTAATGGACCAAATGGGATCCATGCGCCTGAATATATTAAGAGAAAATGCATACTAATAGGATGTTACAATATTGATGGAGAATTTGGATCAGATCAGCTCGATGAGAACTCTAAATTGGATTGATTGTTTATTGCAGAGTATGAGAAGACAATTTTATTGTAAAAGAAAATGACACCAAGAAAAAAATATCTCAATTGTTTCAAATTCTTGGATTTTATATTATATGGGTGTGTCAGAGAATATTTAAGCAGCAGCACTGGATCAGAATTGTTGAATCAAAATGGAAGGTGACAGATTTGAGTTTAGAGGGATCATTGAGGATAGTAAATAAGGCTTCAAGCTCCATATTTTGCCTGTAATGTTATCAAAGTTAGTCAAGCTTAGTTCACCCAACCTAGAGTTGCAAAGGGACTTGACGTTACACCCACCTCGAGTGGTACTAGTTGCAAAACCATCACCTGCCTGCACACCAATTCATGTCTAGCAACTATGAATTCGATCAAAGCGTTGCTTGTTTGATGAAGCCGTTTTGAATGCCAGAAGGTCGGTTTTTAGGCTGCTGCAAGCAAGACAATGCATTTGGCTATGAATCATTCTAACTGCAGAAAACAACAAAAGCTCTTAATTTATTTATTTTTTTAAATTTTTTTTATAAAAGCCATTAATAGGACAATATCGTGCTTTCCTGTAAAATGTACATACTGTAAATTGACAATGTATTTGTACTTTTGTTACTACCTGCCACAACACACAAACTCTCTAACCTGTTCTTCCTCATTTAGAGGTAGACAGCAGGTGTTTTACGACTGAAAGATCAGAGTGCCTAAGAGACGGAGCCCCTCTGAGCCAGGCAGCTTGTGTAGGAGGAAGAGAAGGAGGTGGAGGAGGAAAATGAGAACTTCTATTTTCAGAGTGTGTCTACTTTACAGTAGCAGCCACAGTTAACCTGTATCTAATGCTTGTCTCCTCTCATCAACACAAATGAGAAATGATTGTGGGGAAATGTCTGTGTGGGTAAGGGTAAAGAATGGCTAATGATGTAAATGTTAAAAGACAAACATTGTGGGTGGCCTGCATGTTTCACTCTTTGTTTCTCAACACGATCATCCTTTAGAAGACATCTTGAGTGCTTTCTTTGTTGCCTGTGTGCTGATGAAAAGAACTTTTTGTGGGGGTGAGAAGGGGGGAAAAAAATCGCAAATTTTTGCAAAGCCTAAATTAAAAGTGGTTGCTGAATATTTCATCTGCAATTTAAAAAGGGAAAAAAAACATTAGGGCTGTCAAACAATAAAAATTTTCATCGAGTTACTCACAGCTTAAAAATTAATTAATCGTAATTAATCGCAATTCAAACCATCTATAAAATATGCCATATTTTTCTGTAAATTATTGTTGGAATGGAAAGATAAGACACAAGACGGATATATACATTCAACATACTGTACATAAATAAGTACTGTATTTGTTTATTATGACGATAAATCAACAAGATGGCATTAACATTAACATTCTGTTAAAGCGATCCATGGATAGAAAGACTTGTAGTTCTTAAAAGATAAATGTTAGTACATGGTATAGAAATTTTATATTAAAACCCATCTTAATGTTTTCGTTTTAATAAAATCTGTAAAATTTTCAATCAAAAAATAAACTAGTAGCTCGCCATTGTTGATGTCAATAATTACACAATGCTCATGGTGCTTAAACCCATAAAATCAGTCGCACCCAAGCGGCAGCAGAGAGCGACAAAACACCAAAAAACACAAGCAACAAGTGGACTTGACACTGTGCTGTCATTTTAATCTGTTTGAGCGGGGCATGTGCGTTAATTGCGTCAAATATTTTAAAGTGATTAATTACAAAAATTAATTACCGCCCGTTAACGCGATAATTTTGACAGCCCTAATATATATATATATATATATATATATATATATATATATATATATATATATGTATATATCAGTTTCTGCTCTTGCACCCATTTTAAAAATAAACTGCTGTATTTTAAGCTAAAAGAACTGTTGTGTTTGATGGAACAATATGTCTATATGCCAACATAGGAGTTTCATGGCGCATTATGCCACTGAACTATTTTTAATTTTTCCGTTTTACAGAAGAAGAGGACAGAAGAGGACAGGGAGAATGTGTTATGGTCCGATGAAATCAAAATAGAACTTTTTGGTAGAAACACAGGTTCTCTTGTTTGGAGGGGAAAGAATACTGAATTGCACCATACCCACTGTGAAGCATGGGGGTGGATACATCATGCTTTTGGGCTGTTTTTCTGCAGAGGGACCAGGACGACTGATCTGTGTAAAGGAAAGAATGAATGGGGCCATATATCGAGAGATTTTGAGTGAAAATCTCCTTCCATCAGCGAGGGCATTGAAGATGAGACGTGGCTGGGTCTTTCAGCATGACAATGATCCCAAACACACAGCCAGGGCAACAAAGGAGTGGCTTCGTAAGAAGCATTTCAAGGTCCTGGAGTGGCCTAGCCAGTCTCCAGATCTCAACCCCATAGAAAATCTGTGGAGGGAGTTGACAGTCCGTGTTGCCCAACGACAGCCCCCAAACATCACTGCTCTAGAGGAGATCTGCATGGAGGAATGGGTCAAAATACCAGCAACAGTGTGTGAAACGCTTGTGAAGAGTTACAGAAAACGTTTGGGCTCCGTTATTGCCAACAAATGTGTACATAACAAAGTATTGAAATGAACTTTTGGTATTGACCAAATACTAATTTTCCACCATGATTTAGAAATAAATTCTTTAAAAAATCAAACAATGTGATTTTCTGTTCTGTTTTTTCTCCACATTCTGTCTCTCATGGTTGAGGTTTACCCATGTTGACAATTACAGGCCTCTCTAATATTTTCAAGTGGGAGAACTTGCACAATTAGTGGTTGACTAAATACATATTGGCCCCACTGTAAATGTGCTAATTATCAGTTGTAAAGAGTTCATTTTGCCTATACTTATATATTCGTCAAACCCTTTCTTTTATCCCAGGCAATAGTAGGTAGTTTTATTTACCTGACATGTTTCGGCGAGCACTTCCGCCTTCGTCGGAGGGTCACTGATAATGGTGTGACGCGTCTTTATCAGCTTATGGATGAAGGCGTGACTCACCTGCCAGAATGACAGGCGAGTCACGCCCTCTGCAGCCCATTCACTCTTCCAAGATGCTGTTCCAGGTCGTAGAGAGCATGTATGTCCCCTCGTCCCTGTTGATGGTCCTTGGGCCCCGCTTGCGGATCTCAATGGCCTCCCTGATCCAGCGCTGATGTTTGTTTTCTTCGGTGCGGATGACTTTGGCCTTTTCCCAGTCCATGATGTGGTTTTCCCTTTTGCAGTGATCGGTGATGGCTGATTTGTGATGTTCTTGTTGTGATTGTTCTTTTATTGCCCTTGTTTGTCTCATTGTTGTCTCCTTTTCACATTCCTTCTTGTGTTCTGTTTTTCTTGTAATGAAGCTCCTCCCTGTCTCCCTGATGTATGATTTATTGCATGATTTGCATGGAATTTCTATTATTATTTCTATAAATATTGAGTTGCATTTGTTTTCTGGATGGACCATCAACAAGGACGATGGGGCATACATGCTCTCTACGACCTGGAACAACATCTTGGAAGAGTGAATGGGCAGCAGAGGGCGTGACTCACCTGTCATTCTGGCAGGTGAGTCACGCCTTCATCCATCAGCTGATAAAGACGTGTCACACCAACGTCAGTGACCCTCCGACGAAGGCGGAAGTGCCCGCCGAAACATGTCAGGTAAATAAAACTACCTACTATTGCCTGTGATAAAAGAAAGGGTTTGACGAAATGTGCTAATTATCATGATAATTATAGATATCAACTGATCATACATTTTTTCATCCCAACTTTAATTTCCATAGTGCTTCTTGTTCAGATTCACAGGCAGCTGACGCCTATTCTGACCAATTCCTGGCTAAAGGTAGACTACATGCTGTTTTGGTTGCCATGTAGGGGCAGTTTACACGGGGACTCTCCGAGAAGACGAAAAATTTCACATTAGCATCTATATGGTTCCATGTTTCCGTTTCCATTCGAACGATGTCGCAATTCCGCGTGAAAACGATGTAGTATTAATGCCGGGCCCTAGTGGGCAGTGTAGTTTTACAAGGGGGCAGCCAATGATGCACTTCCTTGACAACAACCTCCACAGACCGGAAACACGCGTTTTTGGTTTGGATGGATGAGGAAGTACAACTTTTACCACGTTGGATTATAAAGCTGCCTCAAAAGGTACAACAACGCAAACATTTGACACACTACACAAAGGACAAGCCGAAGTTCCGCCATGTTTGTTGTTGTGAATGTTTAGTAGCTGAGACTGCGCATGCCCAACGTGACGTACAGGTGCGGGTGCGAGTGCCTACGTCATCGAAGCGAAGGCGGTTTTCATTCATTTGAACGCGCTGCGACCCTCGAAATCGGATTCTTCCACTTTGGAAGCAGGATTCAGAATTTTTCGTCTTCGCCGACACCATATGCACGCGAGGCGAGTCCGCAACTCAGTCATTGCGTCTTTGTGTCGCAGAGTCGCCATGTAAACTGCCCCTTAGTCATTGGGCACTTACAGACAACTACTCCCACTCACATTTACAGCGTCAAATAGATACTCCATTATGAGCAAGCCCAATATGAAAATATGCATTTAATCAACATTGCTATTACTCTTGGGTATATTTCATTTAATAGCTTGTTTGAAAATACTGCTATCGTAAACCCTAAAAATTTCAGCCCGATCATGCAATTACCTGGTAGTGTTTTGCTGGAAGAAAAGTGGTCACTATTTGTTAAAGATAACAAAAGGTATGCACACTAATGGTAATCATGTTCAATAAGTAGCCTAAGTTTTTTTTTTTTTTGCAGGTATTAGACAACATATAGACGACAAGCCTCATCTGATGCCTTGATGGTTTCTCGTGAGTCATTAACCAAAAGGCTCGGTATGGTGCGTCTGATGAAGACAGCTGCTGGGTTAAATGGACCATCTGTATCTAAATGATATAATCATTCCTAATAGAACAGGGAGGCATCGGTCCCATAGCTGTCAGCTGGCCCAGAACAACAGGTCACCTTCATTGCAATTAACTGCCATCCACCTGATTGTCATTCTGCACTATTTGCCTGTGCCTTGTCAGTCTGTGTTCTTTTACAATGTTTGCCTTAACTCCTCTGAAATCCAACACATTGTGTTCCTGGATAAAAACCGACCAGATATGTGTTTCAATCAAGAGAATCAAGAATCAAGAGACACTAGTATTTAGAGGTGGGAGTCTTGGGGCACCTAACGATTCGATTACAATTCAGAGGCTACAATTCGATTATAAATCGATTATTGATGACAACCCCCCACTTATAATGTTTCGTACAAAGGTTTCAAAATTGTTAAAAAATCGTCTCAGGCTAAACCAAACTACAATTTCAGTATCAAGGTAACAGTTAAAAACAGTAAATAAAATACTCGTCCCCATTCTGTATCAGCAACTTTAAACTAAATTCAATTAATTTAATGATGTGAATGAACCGTTGAAATTGTTAAAATTGCTCCCATTATTCCATAATTTCCCTTCTGTCTACTTTCGACATGTTTTAAATCGGTTTCATCATTTAAAGATAGATTCAAGTCATGATTTTGCCAATTTAGGAGTATTTTAGATAAAAAGTTAAATTAGATTCGCTACAAATGAGCCTTCCAGAGAAGTCTACTGCTTTAAGATGGCGCCTGTTTACTAACGCTGTCCGTCGTGTCATTTTGCATCTAGTTTTATATATATATATATATATATATATTAGGGCTGTCAAACGATAGCTGAACATTATTACCATCAGAACAAAAATGTGTATGACTCGTATCATGTTTACATTACACACACACTCTCTTTCTCAACACAGACAGTTGCAAGAGAGAAAAAAAGCACCATGTTTTACCACTGCTAGACACACTAAACACGCCGGAGTTAACTCTTGTCGCTGGTGGGAAACGTTCACGTCGTACCGAACCGAGATTTTTGTGTACCGTTACTAACCTTTAATTTTGTATAAATGAGAAATCATATTGGAGGTATCGCCTCCTCGGCAGCCACCCTCCGCAAACATGTGTTACATTTCGGTTGGCCCTCCTTTCGTAAGCCGCGGCCGTCTGTAACTTTTCCATAGCCGAGGTATTCCCATACCACCGCTTTCGTTTTCTTCGATGGGGGAAAAAGTTCAGTAGTTTCACCTCCTCCAGCCATCGTGTAGCACAGCTGACACACCGACATTGAGCAACAACCGGTGATATAGACCCCAATCACATGACGTGACAACTCCGCCCCCCTGACTTGATCCGCCATATTGTCCGTCAGCTCGTCGTGTTTACACATTACCGCTAGGTACATTCCTCTTATTACGGCGTGTTTTTCTGCTCGTTAACATTAATAATCAAAATGCTGAAGGCATGTGTGGCGGTTGGTTGCAGTAACAGCGAAGATAGACGGAGAGACTTGAAGTTCTACCGTATTCCAAGAGACCCGAAGAGGAGAGCGAGATGGACTGCTGCAATTCGACGAGAATACTGGGCACCAAACGATCACCACAGACTATGTAGTAGTCATTTTATATCTGGTAAGATGCATTTAATATATATTTCGAGGGTTTTGGGCTGACAACCACAATGAAGATCATTGCGAGGCTAATCGCCGACAACATACAGTTTCAAATTCAAGATGTTTATTTCTTCCACCATCATTATTTTTTCAATAATATTTAGCTGGTACCAAGTGAAAGAAGCTGGCCTCGTCTACAGATCATCAGTTAAACAGGGGTGTCCAAATTTTTTGCAAAGGGGGCCAGATTTGGTGTGGTAAAAATGTGTGGGGCTACCTTGGCTAATTTACGTAGAACAATATATTTAAACAAATTTTAGCAAGCCCTTCTGTGTGTCACATTTGCTTTATTATTTTTTTAATTCATAATTTCAACAGTCTCGTCTTTGTGGCGTTCTCTTTCGACACTCGGGCTCTTGCGAAATACTGCTGCGGTGACATTAAACTCGCTTCAAGTTGCTATAATTTCTCGCTGCATATCTTCCCTGTAATGTTGTCGTACATGTCAGCGCGTCTTGTTATTATCGCGTCACATCGAACTCTTTGAAAACAGTGACTGTCTCTTTGCAAATGAGGCAGATACAGTTGTTGCGTGTTTTATTGAAGAAATAGTCCAATATCCACCTATCCTTGAAGCGACGGCCATCGCAGTCAACTTTTTAAAATTTTTTTTATTGATTGTCGCCATTTTAGAAAATTGGAAGTAAAGGGTCACACGGGGTAATGTTGCTTAGAGTGCTGCTCTTAAAGTTTTTCAAACTTTCGTGAGAATAGGCTGATTTTGTGTGGACAAGATAGTTGTAGATATCAGGGTAGCAGATGTCAGGCAGAGAGGGCGGAGACAGCGGGACGAAAAATATCGATTTAGGCATCAAATATGGATCTGGCGAATGGATAGACTGACGCTTTTCCACATAACGCCTTTTATGCAACGCATCCAATGAGTTTACAGCGTCTGAAAGCACCGGGGCTTCCATGAATTGAACTATAAATTGCACGACAAATTGAAACCATTGAGAATACGGATAAACAACGACGGACAATATGGCGGCCGGATACAGCGACACGTCATTCTGTGACGTTGGTGAGTAGGGTCTATAGGCAGACGCGTATTTTAGTGAAGAAATAGTCCAATTTCCGCCTATCCTTGAAGCGCCAGCCGTCGCAGTCAACTTTCATTTTTTGTTGATTGTCGTTATTTTAGAAAATTGGACGCAAAGGGTCACACGGGGTAATGTTGCTTAGAGTGCCTTTTAGTGGGTAAATAAGGAGCAGAATTTAGTGTGTAAGCTACTTCATATGCTGGTAGCAGTACTGCTGACCAATTTATTAAGTCTGTGTGCAGGCCTGACGTTATTGATTTTATGACAGAGGCTGGAGGCCGGATGAAATTTGACCACGGGCCACATTTGGCCCCCGGGCCGAACTTTGGACATGTCTGATATGGAGTATTAGTTCCGCCAACTATGATGCAGTATCCTCACTGGAAAAAAACTGGTGAAACAAAAGTGGCACCAATTCATTTCAATATAAAAAGTCATTCTCTTCATAATATCCCACAAGATATCTTCTGTAAAGCAGGAACTACCTGACAAACAATATCAGTATAACCATACACCACAGAGTAATATAACACTCTCAGAAAAAGTCTAATTCATACCCTCACTCCGAATGTTTCTAATTTATAATGTCCATGATGGTACTTGCTACTCTGCTTTCTTACAATAAATAACAACAACTTAAATGTTTATACAGTTTGCCTGGTCTTTTAGATTATTTTACCTTTTCATCCATTTTGTATCATTTTTCTTCTCAGAACTACGATATAAACCTTGTGCTCTTGCCTCCTGCAGTGTGTCTCTCCTTTATACTGCATGGGTGACAGAGAGAGAAAGTGAAAGCAGCCTGGGGTCCAGGAGACGAGCAGTGAAGGAAAAGAACCTCTCAAAGCTCACACAACTTTCTTTTATCTATAATATATCGTGCGGCTCATTTAAATGCGGTCTTACTGGCCCATGCTCCCTTTTTGCCAAGTCTCATGGAAGCACTCGTCTGCACAAACATTCTGAAGGTCCTTTTCCGGGGACAGAAACAGGCTTTTGGCATTTCCCCGCACATGTTCATTTTTCATTCCCATTCCGAGACCTTATCTCTGCCAAGCAATTTCACCACCACCCAGTTATACACCCACAACTCAATCTATTTGCCCACATTCATTTCAATGCTCAACTGTTGACACACATTTCCTTAATGGAATGGTCTAAAACAAGATAGAGGTACGGAACGTTAAAAACAAGTAGAGAGGTATTGCAGTTTGAGTAAAAAATAAATAAATTAGGGCTGTCAAACGTTTAAAATTTTTAATCGAGTTAATCACAGCTTAAAAATTAATCCTAATTAATCGCAATTCAAACCATCCATAAAATATGCCATATTTTTCTGTAAATTATTGTTGGAATGGAAAGATAAGACACAAGACGGATAAATACATTCAACATACTGTACATAAGTACTGTATTTGTTTATAACAATAAATCAACAAGTTGGCATTAACATTATTAACATTCGGTTAAAGCAATCCATGGATAGAAAGACTTGTAGTTCTTAAAAGATAAATGTTAGTACAAGTTATAGAAATTTTATATTAAAACCCCTCTTAATGTTTTCATTTTAATAAAATTTGTAAAATTTTCAATCAAAAAATAAACTAGTAGCTCGCCATTGTTGATGTCAATAATTACACAATGCTCATGGTGCTTAAACCCATAAAATCAGTCGCACCCAAGCGCCAGCAGAGGGCGATAAAACACCAAAAACACAAGTGGACATGACACTGTGCTGTCATTTTAATCTGTTTGAGCGGGGCATGTGCGTTAAATGGGTCAAATAGGGCTGTCAAATGATTAAAATTTTTTAATGAAGTTAATTACAACTTAAAAATTAATCGTAATTAATCGCAATTCAAACCATCTATGAAATATGCCATATTTTTCTGTAAATTCTTGTTGGAATGGAAAGATAAGACACAAGACGGATATATACATTCAACATACGGTACATAAGTACTGTATTTGTTTATTATAACAATAAATCAACAAGATAGCATTAACATTATTAACATTCTCTTAAAGCGATCCATGGATAGAAAGACTTGTAGTTCTTATACGATAAATGTTAGTACAAGTTATGGAAATTTTATATTAAAACCCCTATTAATGTTTTCATTTTATTAAAATTTGTAAAATTTCAATCAAAAAATAAACTAGCAGCTCGCCATTGTTGATGTCAATAATTACACCATGCTCACACATGGTACTACTACTAACCCATAAAATCAGTAAAAAAAAAAAAAAAAAAAAAGATATGAACTAACGTTTTTCTCCTGCTGAAAGAAGAGAGTCTAATCTTTCTTTCTTCTTCCATGTTTATATAGCAATAGAACAGAATTTTCTGTGGGCCTTGCAAAATCAGTCAAAATCCAGGAAAACAGCCCAGAGCGAAGGGGGTTGCTCCGGTGAAAATGGCTGGGAGTGAACGAGTTAATTACAAACGCATATACAAACATCTTAGCTGAAACAACTTACAGCCTCATGTGGGTCGGACCAGAGCACAGCTATCCTTTATCCATAGACATCTAAATCTGCTTCTCAGTCATACAAGGCGGCAGTCCAGTCAAACCCAACGCTGCCACTAGAGGGCAGTGTATCCTCCATCATTAAACAAAATACAATACTTCTGGACTTTTTGGATCGTTATTTTGTAGGGGTATTTACACAGAAATTCGGGTTACATCGCCATCATAGGAACAAAACTTTTTCATAACCCGGGGACGAACTGTATGCACTTGTGCACAACATCATTGGCTATTGAGCACCAGTCTTCTGGGAATTGTCCAACTAGCCAGAGTGCTTGATTTCTGGTCAATACGACATCTAATGCACACAAAACGTGTCTTCTGTATTGTATGAGTATTTGGTAAATAATTATTTGAGGACTGTCAATGCCATTGTGCTGCTTTTGATTGCCAACATCGCTGGCATTAGGGAACAAAGTGCTTACCTCCGCAAAGACGTGGTGGCTTTTTCCATGGTCTTACGTCATCACTAGATCATTTTGTGTTGTTCATTTGAAAAGTAGCTCACGATGCAAAAATGTTTGGGCACCCCTGATCTACACAGACAAGTGGCCTATCATCAACATAGTTCACTTGTATTTCATTCTCTTCCCATCATTTTTATGGGCAAAGTTAATTAAGTCTGAACAAATTAGAGGTCAAACAGCTTGGAACAAGTTCTATACTGCACTTTGAATAATGTCAGCATGAATAAGATGCAGTATGTCAAGATCAGAAATTAAGATTTATTTAGATTTTAGTGCCAGCATAATTACTAGTGCGAACCTTTGCAACTTTCAAAGATCATATAAACAAACATACGTTAAACGATTGGTTAAGTGGAGGACGATATTTATATGCAGAATTAGAACTCGGCACAATTGTCCAAAATACATTTTGAGCATCATCTTCAATCTCATGAAAGTGGGAGCATTAAACATAACTCTAAAAAATGGTGCAATTAACGTTTAGAGCAAAATTAATTGCGACTTAGACGATCCTCTGAAAGGATCTTTTACAGCAAGCTTAAATGTCAACATTAGTAACAACCGACAGAAAAATAACTACTTGGGCTCATAATCATAATGCTGCAGAGATTATGAAGAGGTGACTTCTGTGGTTCAACACAAAAAAAGGTTTTTCTCTAGACAAGATTGAACATAACATTGCTCGCAGAAATCTAATTTCGATATCTAGGTTCACAATTAACTAGTTTTGCATCCTCCAAGATACAGTACCGCTTTACATATATATATATAATATATCTATATTATATATGTATAATATATAATGTATATATACGGCTGACTAATTTCCTCCCGATTAGTCAGCCGACTATTTTTACGATTAGTCGACTAATCAAATTTATTTATTTATTTACTTATTTTTTACTACTTTAATAATTAAATTTTTGTTGAAGCTTATTCACAAAAAACATTTTGGAACGCCTAAATTCTTTATTAACGTATAAATAAATAACATATATATCAATAATAAATCACAAACAATGAGGTCAAATGCTGCTGGCATTAACTAGTGCAAAAAAAAATGAAAACGGAAACACTAAGACTTCACCTCTTTAACAGGAGTCAAAACTCTTTTTGTGGTATGTCACTGTCTATATTGTTCTAAATGTTAAAATGAATTGCAATGTCCCGGACAACCATTTTCAGAATACTTTGTGTGAGTTCAGATGCTTTTTCTGGTGTGCATTCCGCATTTTTGGGGGAGGGGAAAATAGATAAAGTAGAGGGCACACTGAAATATTACAACAATTATTTTGAATGAGAGGCACATACTCACAGTAACAAAAATTAAACATATAGTATTAATTTATTTAAATATAGTATACTACTATATGTATAAACACAATGATACTTTATAATATAAAGTAACTAACATTAGTGCAGTCATAGATTACAGTAAGCAGGCCAGTGCTGTTTCCATATATTTTTTTATTATATTATGTGTATATACAGGATATATGTATATATTTTCCCCAAGTGGGAGCTTCCATGATCCTAATAAATGTAATAATAATTAAAATATATATATAATTATATAATATATATATTAATTATTTTATTAAATAAATTTGCATGTTGATACGATGCACATAAAGGTAACTTCCATTTTTTAAAAATCGTTAGAAAGTTGTATGGACTTACAATCCACTAGCTTGTTGTTTAGAAAATTATACTTTGGTGACGGCGCTTCAAGTGTTCGTTTATAGCCGACGTGCTACTGTGGTATGAGAGCTCAGCTTAGCAAAAAGTACACACAGTTGCACCCTCCATATTTTCCTTGAAATAATTCCGGCTTTGGCTTTATGCCACTTTCACATGTCACCACTTCTGCCCTGTTTGGTAATTGGTGGTGTTTTCAACTCCTCGCCATAGTGAAGAGTGAACCGGCGATTCACTTGGTGCGTTGTCGTCGGTTCGTCCGATTTCCTCCTCAGGAAGGCGGCGGCATGCGTAAAAACACCGAGAGGCGTCCGATGGCTCTTTTTGAATACTTTTATTGACCAAAACAAAAACGTGGGGAATGCAGCCACTGAACTCCGCGGTATCCGCGCACTTTCCCAACTCACCGATCTCGCTCCCTCTCTCTCGCTCGTCACTTTCTTCGTCTTTGCTCAATCTGACAATGCCCGTCACATTGAAATAACAGCGGCCCCCTTGAGGACCCAGTAACAACCGCTTGCATTGCGAGCGCCTGCCATTCTAAACTTTATCCGCATGTAATTTTTTTTTTAACCCGTCATTACCCGTCGACGGTATGTTTTGCCCGTCGACGCATTTACGTCATCGATGACGTTGACAACATCGACTAGTCGGGACAGCTCTAATATATATTATTTTTTCTTATGGCCTAAAAGTATTTTCCTACAAATATGTAATTATGACTGAATAATTATGACACCTGCATTCATGTAGTTTGGGAATTGACAGTCATTGCAATTTATCACAAATTCAGTTCACTGCATGACAGCAACAAGCGTAGTAACAATAAACGTATAACAAAACGTGGAAAACAATGGAGAAAGTGTTCCTCCATGCAAATAAGAAATAAACAAGGAAAACATCCGGTTGATTATCATTAGATCAATAAATACAATGAGGTCGGTTGAAATCATGATAAGCTAATCAAACACCTACAGTAGGGCTGCAACTAACGACTATTTCTATAATCAATTAATCTGATAAATGTCACTTTTTTCAATTACCTTCACAATTTAACTTTAAGTTGTTTTAGGCATAGTGTAATTACCAATGAATACAAAATGAATAACTATTTCCTTCAAGAATAATATTTTATTACAGCTTCCTGACTTAACTGTAGTCTACAACTGTACTGTTAAGTACATAAAACTTGTTTTAGTTTTAATAAAGGTTAAAACAAAAAGAATTTCTCAATACACAAATAAGAATAAAGTCCTATTCATTCAAATAAAAATAAGAAAATAGAATTTTTTTTTTTTTTTTTATATGGGTGAAGCTTTGATATAAATTGTATCAATTTCTCATTTATTTCCTTTAAACGAACTAAACAACAAAATCCAACAAGGAGGAGGCAGACTGAAATGAATCAGTTTTCTTTATCAAACAGTTGTTCATAAATACAATCCAAATCCAATTTCAAAGCACACTCTCTTGTATGACAATTTACAGTTTGAATGGGAGTCTGTGTTGAAAGCAGACTCGAAGCTGTCAAAAGAATCAGTTTATGTGGTTGGTTTCTTTATAAAAAGAAATGAGAAAACTTACCACTACTTATTATTTAATAGAGCTGAAACAAATACTCGAGCAACTCGAGTAACTCGAGTTTAAAAAGTGATCCGAGTAATTTTATTCACCTCGAGGAATCATTTAATTTTGCCAGCTCTAAGCATCACGCTTTGCCCAGACTACTTTTAATGCGGGACAACGCACTGACGTCTCGTGCGTAGAGGAAGAAGCAATAAACAAACAAAAAAAACCTTACTGCAGCCGACAGTCGCTACAAACTACGCCGACGTTGCAAAAACTACGCCTGCATTTAGGACTAGATGCGAAATGACAGACTCGGCCGCGTCTGGGCAGCGTTAGCAAACAGCTGCCATCTTTAAGCAGTAGACTTCTCAGCGCTAATAAATATAACGTTACTGTCACTCGCTCACGTAACGTTAGCCCTTCGGAGGGCTAGGTTTCTATTGATTATGACCACTGTCGATGCGAGGCTAACGTGTCTTACATACAGGCTTTATTTAATCTGTAAAAACACAGCGCTGTAGAGTGATGAGGGTGTAAAATTAAAACATAATAAAGCTAACTGTCAGTTTTAGCTCAGTAGTCATTGCTGAATAAAACACCAAGTAGCACTGGTCCCTATTGTGCTCCAATACAGCAGGTATCATACATTTATTTTGAACACCGCAAAAACTCAAATCCTATCAGTACTTACAGTTTAGACTAACTTAAAACTTAACTAGAACTTAAAAATCAGGCATGAAAATGGGTCAGGGGTTAAAAAGGTGAGAAAGGTGTGGAGGAAATATGTTCCGGCGTTCTGCCAAAATGTCCGCCGTCGGCAAAACGTCCTACATGTGGCGAATTTGACCATTTTAATTTTTCACATAAGGCTTAATATTCGAGTTAACGGGGGTTTAATTAGTTGAAGGAGTTGATTTCAACCACCATTGACTCGCGCTAGCTTAGCCACTCCGGAGCCCTGAAACTAACAAATAACTGTCAAACTGCACAGAATTTGTTCAAATCAACTCCAACGACTAATTAAACCCCCGGCTAACTCAAAGATTAAGCCTAATGTAAAAAATTCTGAACTTCCCCTTTAAAATAAAGACCATTGAATATGGCCATTAAAATGTTGTCTATAAAAGTTTTAGAGCAATAAAACAAACAACAAAAATGAATAAAATGAACAGGAATCCTTCAAAGTATTTTTTAATGGGTCCAAATTATTTTTCGAACAGATCATGTGACTATAGAACCTTAGAGACAGCCGTTTGCATTGCTTAGCCAAAACTACAGCTGAGGAGGCAAGATGGATATTTAGAATTTCTTTAAACCTAAGCTTTCAAAACCTTCAACAACAACTGAGCTTGAACCGAGGATTGAGCACAAGCAATATCAAAAAGTCCTGGCTGTCGTGTTACCTGTTGTGCTGTTATTCCAAGTGGTGCTTGAATTGGATGCTTATAGCGGTCGACAGTCTTTTTGAGCCAGCGCAAAGTTCACAGCGCACGAAGATATTTTTGTTATCTTTACTGGACAAAAATGTGAAGTAATGGCTGTGTTTCCAGTGTGCAAATGCAGCCGTTTGTAGTATATCTCCTGCCTATTTCATTGCATCCTGGCGAGGTAGCATGGCTATGTTGTTTTGGCCAAACTCCCAGCGCTCACGCATCATGGTAATACACTCAGCGGCTGTGATTAACCTCAATGAAGTTGCTGTCCTAGCTAATCCTTGCCTATCATTCGTCTTTGTAAGTTTTTAGTAACTTTGTGTATTGAATTTGAAAGGAAAATGTGTGTTTTGTTTTTGGCGAACTTTTTCATGCAGCTCAACTGTTGAAGCTACTCACATGTGGAAAAATACGAGTGTACAACGTTTTAAATGTATTCATTTGGTATATTTCAGTTACCACGATTTGAGAGATCAATAAATTGAAGAATTTACGGCTTGCGTTTGGAGTGCTTGTTTTTGGGTTTGCTGGAATAGCGTCACTGACACACGCAGCATCAAACAGGAGAAGGGGTAAGCGCTGCCACGCCAAGCCACTTCAGGCTGCATTTTCGACACATGAAAAATAACGAATACGTACTACTGTATGACGGGAAATTTTAGTGGTTTTGTAACCGCGATGTTTTCATAGCATGGTAATCTGTGAAGGTAACTGGCACATGCCTACACCCGATGCCCCCCCCCCCCCAAAAAAAATCTCCTCGGATCTACACGATTCACGTAGGTCATCCTTTTTTACTTCAAAACGGCGAATTTCGCCGAAAGGTGAGAGATTTTCATTCCTGAAAAATAGCTTGACACAAATGGAAATTCAATTGAAAAACGTGGGAAAAACATGTAGCTTTCAAGTGAGGTGTGTTATGAAGCGTAATTACATTTTTAGGTAAGAAATATGTTTTTTCTAGAAGATCTAGAAGTTTTTTGAGTGAAAGCAGTGATTTTTTTTCCTAATCACATCTGAGATGCAATTGTTGGCTGTTTTCAACAATGTAAATCGAAAATAAATACATTAATTGACTGAAAATGGTTCAATATTGGATTAAATGTCTTTCATTCTCATGTATATTTATAATTGCGCTTTACCTGGGAAAAAAAAAGTTTTATCCGATTACTCGATTACTAAAATATTCGATAGCTGCAGCCCTACTATTTAACAATAACTCAAGTGCTAATATGCTTCTCAAAGCACAATACAAACAGACACTTAAGACACTGATTAGCATTATCGCTAACTAGCTTAGCTCTCCGTGCTAAGTAGTAACGTCTCTTCAACAAAATATACAAACAATACAACTAGCTTCATTTACTCACCTCTGACGGAGGCAGACTAGATCAAACAACACAAAAGACAAAAAAAAAACTCGGCACTTTGCAATATAATTGATTCACCAACTCAACCTCAACCTAGCAGTGAACTCTCTCTCTCTTGCTGTAATCACTGGCGCGCCCGCAGCCTCACATTACACACAAACAATGACCCAAACGCTCATAACTGCTGGCAAAAATCAATTATCAAATTTGTTGGCAACTAATTTATTGATCGATTTTAATCGATGAATTTTTGCAGCCTTAAAGAGCATAAGACAGGAGAAAAAAAGTCTTAAATAGGATTATTATGTAAATTAGAATCATATTTTGAGACGATTCGACTACATACAACAATTTAGCAAAGCGCAGATGACGAGAAATTAGTCTTTTAATCTGCCGGTTAGCCACGCCTACCATTATAGGGCTCTAGCGTCCCCAAAAGGTGGATGACGTCAGTGGGAGACTGGGCTCATCGGTTTTACTATTCAGCCCATTGAGGGGTAATTATTCAGAACGAGGAAAACGCGACGAAGAGAGCCGCAAAATGTCATTGTTTCAGTCTCTGTACTCCAATATTTTTACAGGATATTCTTTGTATCCAAGTATTTTCCCCAATGACTAAATAAATGGCTTGAGAAGGACTAGTCAGCCCGTCGAGGGGGAACTATTCACAACGAGGGAAACGCGACGAAGAGAGCTGCAAAATGTCATTGTTTCTGTCTCTTTACTTCAATATTTTTACAGGATATTCTTTTTATCCAAGTATTTTCCCAAATTGCTAAATAAATGGCATGGTCATGACAAATAACAGTCTTGTGCTAAATGGAGTATGAAATAATAAAAATGCACTTATTCAGGACGACATGGCAAAATTACTCCATTATGGTCAAAACTGTCGACTTCACCTTTACTGTGGCACCTCCCAAACGATATTTTATGACACCTAAATCGGACATATGTCGTTTCCCTTCCCCGGCTTCGGAGAATCTAAACAAACCAAGAGGCGTGACAGCTAGCCGACATGCTAACCCGAACCGAGTGATGTTTCAAAGTCTTCGAAGTGGAAAATTACACATAACTAGCCCGGATTATTTGACATGACGACTGGGTTGTCGATTGTCTTCGCGGATCGGCAAACCGCCTGGCGGAGAGCAATTTACAGTTCGTTCCCCGGAGGAGGGCGGCTGCAGTTGTTGTGCAGCTAACGTGCAGCTAATGTGCATGAGGAGAGCTTTTTATCAATGATCAAACGTAAGTAGTCCTTTGTAGTGTTTACTTTGTAATCGCTGTATTCGTATTTGACATAATACAAAACAAGATGTTAACTCATTTCCTCATAAATCCAATGGTCCCACAGTAGTAGGGCTTGTTTTGGCCAATATCCACGGTGAATGGGAACCTTTTGAAACTCCAAAAAGGCGCACACGCCTCTCCCTCATAAAGCAAGATTTTTCTGCAGCCGTTTGGCTGGCGTGATGCGAAAAATAAACGTATTAATCCGCAAAATCAGCTGAATCCTTAGTCCTCATACACAACAGTACGGCTGTTTATTGACGAGGACGCCTTCACCCGTACACATCACAGCGCCCTCCTCCTCAATGCAAGACCGAAGCCAGAAGTCGCTTATTTTTAAGGCGTGGGATTCAAAAATCTAAATAAATATAGTGATCGCTTCCACACACATCCAAGCGGTCCATATCATTCAGGAGCATTAAAATACCGCGTGTATTATGAAATAAACATGCTTTTTCGTGTCACATGCAGCCTTAACTTACACCGAGCAGGCTGGAACGGATGTGCCTGTGCTGAGAGTCATGTGTTGGCATACCTCTCATAAATGCAATATGAAGTACTATATTGTAGACTGAAATTACTTCTAAACAGACATACACCCAAGGCAAAAGATTGGAATCCTAGACAAACCCATACACACACATATTACTGTGAGCAAACACATATGAGCCAAGAAGTGAAAATGAGTGGGCGAACATGGCGAAATAACAGCGCAGAGACGCTCTGGGAACGAGCAGAGAGGTCTAGTACATAGGGAATAAGTGTCACGGCGCTGACAGCAATAATGGCTGTAAAATAACCTACTCGTCTCGCAAAGGGTTCCAAATTACACACACTCGCAAACACACACACGAACGCACCAGATCAATTTGTGGACCTTCTCCACAAACCTAAATGAAATGAATCACCTTACAATAAGTACAGGGCCAAGATGTAGAAGATGCATGAGGGTTTTTGTAGTTTGTTTTTAATGTAGGTGTTGTAAAGAAGTCAAAGAAAGATAGAACACGCAAGCAGTGGCCATGAAATGCAAAGCTTGATGGAGTTGCTGGAAATCTGAGTAGGTGTGAAAGAAGTACTCAAAGGCATATTCGGAATTTAAAGGAAGAGAGTCGAGGGTAAAATGATTATACGCATAGAAAAAAATGTGAGATGCATGGTCAAGCTCCGACCTTGTGTGGCTGACTTGCAAATTTAATTGCCACAAATCCTTTATGTGCTATGGGCTTACAACCAATGAAAAAAAAAATTAGGGCTGTCAAACGATTAAAATGTTTAATCTAGTTAATTACAGCTTAAAAATTAATTAATCGTAATTAATCGCAATTCAAACCATCCTTAAAATATGCCATATTTTTCTGTAAATTATTGTTGGAATGGAAAGATAAGACACAAGACGGGTATATACATTCAACATACGGTACATAAGTACTGTATTTGTTTATTATAACAATAAATCAACAAGAAGGCATTAACATTATTAATATTCGTTCTGTAGAAGGGATCCACGGATAGAAAGACTTGTAGTTCTTAAAAGATAAATGTTAGTACAAGTTATAGAAATTTTATATTAAAACCCCTCTTAATGTTTTCGTTTTATTAAAATTTGTAAAATTTTCTAACAAAAAATAAACTAGTAGCTCGCCATTGTTGATGTCAATAATTACACCATGCTCACTCATGGTTGCCTGGCACAGCCAGATTATTCTCCCTGTATTAACACTGTGAGAAATAGTCTGGGACCCAGCCCATTAACGGAATATGCGTTAATTGCGTCAAATATTTTAATGTGATTAATTAAAAAAATTAATTACCACCAGTTAACGCGATCATTTTGACAGCCCTAAAAAAAATCCATTACCATACCTGTCAAGTTGTACGGTTTCTGCGTAATCTGTACAAGTGAGCACTGATTTTTAAATGTGTAAGCCGTACGTTCAAAATCTGTACGTTTTTCGTGGATTACGTTTTTTTTCTCCGTTCAGATTTTGTCACCGTTTCGGCAATGAGACAATGTGCATTACTATGCGTTACTACATTTGTTGAATGACGCGAGAAAAGTCAGAAATACGGAGAGAGTGTTTGTTGTGGCGCTGTAACAAACGCGATGCTAGGCTAGGTGGCGCCAATATTTCCTGACTGTAGCCGACAGCCTACAATCTACGCCTAGATATCATACATATAGAACTACAAACGAAATGACAGACTCGGCGGCGTTGGTAAACAGCCGCCATTTTAAAGCAGTAGACTTCTCAGAAAGGCTCTGTTGTAGTGAACCTTCCTAGCGAACCTAAGTAACTTTTTATCTAAAATAGTCCTAAATCGGCAAAATTTTGACTTGATCCTATCTTTAAATGATGAAACTTTTAAAACTTTCACATGTCGAAAGTAGACAGAAGGGAACTAAATGCAAAAAAAGGAGCTATTTTAACAACTTTAACAGTTGATTCACAACATTAAATGACTTCCAAACATAGCAATGGTTACTGTGTTTTTTGTAAAAATGAGAAAAGAAAAAAAACATGCAAGGTAACACCAGTTACTTTGCCAAGTACCGTATTGGCCCGAATATAAGACGGCCCTGATTATAAGACGACCCCCTCTTTTTCAAGACTCAAGTTTGAAAAACGACTTTTTGAACACCAAATTAATTTTTCATACAGAAAATAATTACAGTACATGCGAAACAAATGATTATAACAATATATTTGAGAGAAAAAACATGTTATTTTTGCCTCATTCAAATCTTAATATCTAAACATTTAAATATGTAAACTAAAGTGCAATCACATCCGTAAATGAATGGCTTCTGGTTTTTGAAATGTAAATAAACCAATCTATTGTGATAACACAACAAAATTGCAATAACTGTATTAACCATCAAAGTGAAGTCTAACTGTAACTATAGTCTTGAAACAAATCTGAATAAGGAAAAACATTGCAATAAAATAATGCAAACTGGTTAAACTTGATAGTAGCTGAGAGCTGTCATGACAGAACATCACTTCAATTATATCTGGCGCCATCTAGCGTCGTGAATAGGGAGAGTAGCTGAGATCTGTCATGACAGAACATCGCTTCAATGATATCTGGCGCCATCTAGCGTTGTGAATGGGTGTAACGTCTAGACCGTATATATAAGACGACCCCCTCTTTTTCAGTCTTATTTCAATGCAAAAAAACACCGTGTTATATTCAGGCCAATACGGTAACTAATTACTTTTTACATTCAGGTAACTGAGTTACTAAATTAGTTTTTGGGAGAAGTAATTTGTAACTGTAATTAATTACTTTTTAAAAGTAAGATTAACAACACTGGTCATAAAAGCGTGGCGAAGGCATGGTTTTTTTTTTTGTGTTCAATAAATGCTTTTACGCACTCCCTTTGTTATTGTAGTCTGCTTGCTGTCCGAAGTGAGCCGGGTTTTTTAAATCTGTGGTCAAGCCGGCTGCGCTTTCTTTTCAGTTGCGTTTCCTTTTCAGGTTTTCTCAACTCATGTGGGAGTTGGATTGCTTTATAAGGAAAATCATGACTCGAACGTCAAGCGGAAGTATAGTCCTGGGGTTTAGCGCTTGTCTGTTGCACTGGAAAAACGGGTTCGAATCCCGTTGGAGACTTTTTCATTTAGTTTGTTTAGGTGCTCGATATGTGAAATATCAACAGTGCTGTCCTGCGCATCTGCTCGGGTTCAAATTGGAAGGGCAGAACCGACGACATGTTTATGTAGCTGACAAGTGACAATGTGGAAGTACAGAGGCGCTGCCCAGTGACGTCACCGCCCAAAGTGCATTGCATCTTCAACAATAATGGCGACCTAATTTTTCCAGTTTTTTTTTTTTTAAATCGAGAACATTAAGATGGGTTTGAATATCAAATTATTGTAACTCATACTAACTAGGGCAGTCAAATGTACTGCGTTAACGGGCGATAATTAATTTTTCTAATTAATCACGTTAAAATATTTAAAGCATGCGCGGAATGACCCACTCATGTATCGCCACAAACACACTACAATGGTGCCGTTTATTGTACATTGAGAGCTAAGAGGCAGAGAAAAGCGAGTGGACACAGACATTCATTGGGGCCGCGCCATTTATTGGCTTAAACTTTGGCAACTCTTTCAAAACAATCATAAATATTGTGGCAAACGACGTGGCGAAAAATGACAAGCGACAATCTTTTTCTGAACGCGCTTAAATGAACACAAGGCAGAATATATACCATTTGCAGCCACCACTGACAGTCATGGTTGCCCAACTTCCCTTCATGCATTTGGGTGGAACAGTTAAGTCGCTACAGTATCATTTACTGAAAGCAAAACAAAAATAATATTCCTATCTCTCTCTTAAAAAAAAAAAATGTTCATAAAAAGCTGGCATTCCTAATCAAAATAGCTATGCAAAATACACATAAAACCTACACAGACTTTGGTTAAACTCTATTCAAACATTTAGTTTAGCTCAACAAATACACTAGATGGCAATATTTAGTCAGAATATACAAAGTATCAGAGGTCTCGTACGTTGTGAAGTCAACACTCAAATGAACGTAAGGTACAATGAACCCGGAAACTACGGCGTCAGTCAAGGGGCAAAAGAAAAACTTGGCTAGACCTCTAATTAATTTCAAACTCGCCCTTGAAACCTTGTGGTGTATTTCAATCACTACCTTACGTAGTTAAAGACACTGTGGAAGAACGGCAGTTTAGTTATTTTTTTGGTGAAAATGTTACTAATTTTATTGAAACAAAAACATACAGTGGGGTTTTAATATAAAATTACTATAACTAGTACTCACATTTATCTTTTAAGAACTACAATATCTGTGGATCACTTTAACATGAAGAATGTTAATAATGTTAATGCCATTTTGTGGATTTATTGTTATAATAAACAAATACAGTACTTATGTACAGTATGTTGAATGTATATATCCGTCTTATCTTTCCATTACAACATTTACAGAAAAATATGGCATATTTTAGAGATGGTTTGAATTGCGATTAATTAATTTTTAAGCTGTGATTAACTCGATTAAAAATTTTAATCGTTTGACAGCCCTAATACTAACATTTATCTTTTATGAACTACAAGTCTTTCTGTCTGCGGTTCCCTTTAAGTGACTGAAGTTAGCTACAATCCTACCAAGCTCATTATCACATACAACAGGAAACAAAGCAATTTCAAGTCGAAAAGCCAGTGTACTGCCCACTACTGCTGTTTCGTACACTTTGATGATGATCAGCTCCTGGTGGAAAAGTTCCCAGCAATCAGTCTGGCACACATGCACGCACCCACACACACACAGCTGCAGACCGGAGGAGGAAACAGATGAACAACGTGGAAATGTGTCATTTGGCAAAACACACCAGCTCATTCATCCTGATTAACACCCATGTGCATTATCCACACAAATAAAGATAGCAGTCATAGCTGAAAAATTAGCGGGGAATCAATTGTTTTTTAAATGCCTTTTTAAAGATAATAGCCAAAAAGGACTGCTGAAAACTAGTGTTGCACCGATACCATTTTTTGGCCCCGATACCGATACCTGGCTGTGCAGTATCGGCCGATACCGATACCATACAGATACCACCCCGATTTATATATATATAATTCCCCCCACCCACCCACCCACCCAAAGAGCTACATAATTGGATGTGAAATCATTGCTATCAAGGCTTTGTCAGGCTGTTGCTTACCTTTGCAAAATAGGAAAAAGACTAGTACAAAGTATAATACTAGCCCAACAGTAAGAAAGTAAAAATAAGTTCATAATAATAAACTCTGAATGAACTGAGTAAACTTTTTTTAAAACTCTCAAAGGCCAAACAGTGCTACTTTCATGAAATTATTGTCACATTCTGCTGCTGGTTAGATTGTGTTTTGTTGCTGGGCTGTTAGTGGGGGCGTTCCTGACGTTGCACCTGAATCCAATGCGGGCTCATCAACGCAGCATTTAAGCACGGGTGAGCTCAGAGAAGGCTGCCGAGATATTTCCTTTGCTGATCGCCATTTGACATCTCGCACTATAGTCTCGCTACATTTGCTTGTTACGCCCCTGCATTGGGTTTTTTTCTGTTAGTGCGCTGCACTCGTTTGTAACCTCTACCCTGTGCAGGTATTTGAGTGTTTTTATTCTGGCTTTTTGGCTCGCTGCCAATCGTCTTAGTTTTAGTATTGAGCTCCGTCGACCTGCTGTCACGGACTCCTTTTGTTATTTCTACTATCCCGCAATCGCGTGTTATTTTTTGTTTGCAATCATTAAACCCTTGTACTTATCCCCCGCTTGTTGTCCGCTTCGAAGTCCAACCTTGTTTCCGCATTTGCAGACGCTCACAATTATAAGTAATAATAATTGACCAAAGCATCCCGTCTCTCTATTAGCCTCGTTTTTTCGGGAGGGGGTGGGTCCCTTATTTCTATTTCTGAAAGGTGGCAACCCTACTTTGGAAACAGTTCCCAAATTACTGCAGCATTTCTTTCAGTAAAAGACAATAAAAGTAAAGTAGACGTAGTGAACTGACCAGAGATTGTTGCACCTGTCCAGCGCCCTTCCTCTGGATAGCAGTCCTGCTCTTGCAGGCTCAAACTCGTGTTCGTTCACGTTTCGTCTTCACATGTTTTATCAGGTTCGAGGTATTGAAACTGGACGATTTAACTCCACATCTCGAAACTTTCAGGCCGCAAATCTTGCACGCAGCCATTGATTTTAATTGACGGGATTTCTATTTTGAAATATTTCCGGACTGCCGCCATGTCGGCCATGTCATTGGTCAGAAGTGGCTATTGGCCCGTTCTCATTGGTCTGGAGCAGGCCAATAGCGATAGCTGTTTGGTGTTCACGTGTCATCACACAACACAGAGACAAAGTGTAGTGAGCGCCAGGAGAAAAAAAAAAAGGCTGCGTCAAATGTTATAATAATGGACCGGTGAATGGTATCGGCGCCGTCTTTGTTGGTACTCGTCGATACCGATACCACCATTTTGGGCCGGATCGGCGCCCCCTGCCGATACTAGTATCGGTATCGGTGCATCTTTACTGAAAACTAAGGAGCACTTGCTTAAACTGAATTTGCTTTTCATTTCAATTTCCCAGTTTTTTTTTTCGTCTGCAGATTTGAGTCAGTTTGCATAAGATGCTATGGCAAATGAGGAGAACTTGGAGGAGAACAGTATGTTTATTAATTAGTTTTACCATACCCAAAGCATTTCACATAGGCTCACATTCTAACATCAACATGCCGATTCCATGCGAGGCACTGCCAACCCACTGGGAGCAATTAAGGTTCGGTTTTCACTGTGACTTTGACAAGGCTGGTCATAGCCAGTAGGGCTGCAACTCACGATTTATTTCATAATTGATTAATCGGATGATTATTTAAACGATTAATGGGATAAAAGTCACTTTTTCAATTACCTTCACAATTTACCTTGAAGTTGTTTTAGGCATGTTGTAAGTAACAATGAAGACAAAATGAATGACTTTTTCCTTCAAAAATAATATTTAATTACAGCTGTCGACTTAACTGTAGTCTCCAACTGCATCAATTATCAAATTTGTTGGCAACTAATTTGTTAATCCGCATGTGCCGATTACCGGTTTCAAGGTATACCGTGGTATGAAAATGTCAAGGTTTCAAAACCGCAAAGATGTTCCAGTAATTGCGTCTTTGTGTCGCAGAGTTGCCATGAAAAACTGCCCCTAATAAGGGATGTTGGAAGCCCAAACCCAAAATGCTGGAGGCTAACGCTTGTGAGAATCAGATATCTTAAATTATAGCTTCGCAAACACAGACTAGTAAACAGATTGTTGTTTGGATTTCTCTTGGACGTGTTTCGGAAGGTTAATTGTTAGAGTGACCCTCAAACACCTTAAGATATTAAAAGCCAAACTGAACACTCACTGTGGAGAAAACCAGATGCCACTATCATCTAAGAGTGAGGCAGGAAGCCATGAATCAGGTTTAAATTTGGACATATACGGACAACTCAGAACACAACAGGGATTATGGGGAAGGATTGGAAAATTAAATGTCTATTAAGTAGGGCTGTCAAGCGATTAAAATTTTTAATCGAGTTAATCACAGCTTAAAAATTGATTAATCGTAATTATTGCAATTCAAACCATCTATAAAATATGCCATATTTTTCTGTAAATTATTGTTAGAAATGGAAGATAAGACGCAAGACTGATATATACATTCAACCAATGTTCCCTCTAAGCTGCGCGCGTGCGCAATCGCGCACTGCTGGCACCTACTCTGCGCACAAGAAATTCTATGCTGCGCACAAAAAAAAAAAATCAAGAGAAACGTATTAATTGCGTTGTAACTCGGTGAGTGACAGGTGTCCAGCAAATGATACGATAAGGTTCACTTCCGCTACGCAGCCAATCATAGCATTGACATTGCTTGTGTATTGCCCAGCCTACACGCGCGGTGTAGGTTAGCAAGCTATCAACAGTGCGTGAGTGCGGCGGAGTTGAGAGACGCAAATGCCAACCCCTTATCATGGCGAAACAAATGGGCAGCGACACATCCACTCACCAAGCCAAAGTAAAAAAGAAATGCGGTTCATATAAGATGGCGTGGCTGTCGGAGCATGTGCAAATAGATGAACAAGCGGTGAAACTGTGATATTTGCCACGAAGCCAAAGTACCAAGTGAGTTTTCAGAGTGAAAAATGCAGATTGAATGGAAGTCGGACTACCTCAAGTGTCATATTCAGCAGAAAAGTCATTTAAAAGTTGTTGAAAATTACAAAGACTCAAGATGGGACAGGCGATTGGTACATTATTGCGGGAGAATGCAAAAAGACCGACAGAAGAGAAACGAGCTGTCCCACAAAACAAAATCTGACCCAGAGGAAGTTGAAGTTCTCATTGACGATATTTTACTTGCCCTTGAAATGAATGCGTCAATGGTGTCAGTTCAACGAATCCGCAATCACATGGCAAAGTATGTAAGTATACCAGAAAGCTGGCGAAGTAAAAACTATGCCTTTGAATTTGTAAACTCAATAAATGAGATAGTGGAGAACGAGATAATGTGCAATGTTAAAAATGCACCCTGGCATACACCGATAGTAGATGAGAGCACTGACATATCAGTACACCAAATGCTAGTCCTATATATTAAGATGTGAAAAAATAAGGTATAATTTAAGTCAGATTGGTGTGTATTCTAGTGACATTTATAAAGATATTTTAATTATGGATATTAATCATTAAATGCTCTTAATACTAGATAATTTACGGGCAGTAGAAATGCTAATAGGCGTGAAAAGGCGTGATACTGGTGTGGGGCCGCCATGTACCGTATTTTACAGACTATAAATCGCCGTTTTTTTCATAGTTTGGCAGAGGGTGCATCTTATACTCTGGAGCGACTTATACTGTATGTGAACTTATTCACACATTATTATATCATTGTTGCTAGTTAGCGTGTTCTTTATGCTATAGTTATCTGAATAACTCTAAATAGCTATGTTACATTAACATACCAGGCATGTTTTCAGTTCGTTGTTTATGATTCATGTAATGTTAGCATACCGTACACTTATTCAGCCTGTTGTTCTCTATTGTATTTTTATTCTAAATTTCCTTTCACAATAACATGTCTGTTCTTGGTGGTGGATTCTATCCAAATGAATTTCCCCCAAAAATGCGACTTATACGCCGGTGCGACATATATGTTTTTACCTTTTAATTGCGCATTTTTTGGCTGGTGCGACTTATATTCCAAAAAATACGGTACACATCTGATGTTGCTCACCGTGGGCCGCAGTGTGCTCAGGGAGCAGGTGTGTTTGCTCAGACACATAAAAAATTAGAGGGAACATTGCATTCAACATACTGTACATAAGTGCTGTATTTCTTTATTATAACAATAAATCAACAAGATGGCATTAACATTATTAACATTCTGTTAAAGTGATCCATGGATAGAAAGACTTGTAGTTCTTAAAAGATAAATGTTAGTACAAGTTATAGAAATTTTATATTAAAACCCTCTTAATGTTTTCGTTTTAATTTGTAAAATGTTCAACCAAAAAATAAACTTGTAGCTCGCCATTGTTGATGTCAATAATTTCACAACGCTCATGGTGATGAAACCCATAAAACCAGTCGCACCCAAGCGCCAGCAGACGGTGACAAAACACCAAAAAACACAAGTAACAAATGGAATTGACACTGTGCTGTCATTTTAATCTGTTTGAGCGGGGCATGTGCATTAAATGCGTCAAATATTTTAACGTGATTAATTTAAAAAATTTATTACCGCCCGTTAACGCGACAATTTTGACAACCCTACTATTAAGCAGAATATACCTGCCCCAACAATTGGTCATTGTGGATGTAGTTTTTCATATTTTCTTTCACAATGCATGACATGTGGTTAGTGAACATGTAATTACTCAGTCCGCATCATAGCTGTGTTTGGGTCGTGTCACTCATGTGACATGTGCTGTGCCTCTACCTCATTTTCCTCAATGCCATTTATGATGTCTTTCAAGCCAGGCTGCGCTCCAGACATGCTTGTTCTGAAACATGCGGTAAGATTTGTTTTAAAACGGGCTAAAAATGCTTTTGTTTAGCACTGCATATCCATAACGGTCCATATACTTCAATCTATTTGCTTTCTATTCCTCTTGTGCTTATCTCCATTTCTGATTTCAATTATTAGTAGTAGTATTTTTTTTCTATCATCATTTTTTTACTCTATTCGTGATTAAATGCAATTTTTATGCATAATTTTATTTCCTATTTCGATTTGTCTTTTTTTTTTACGTTCGATTGATTTTAATGAGATTTTTATGATCTTCATGTGATGTAAAGCACTTTGAATCACCTTGTGTTGAATTGTGCTATATAAATAAATTTGCCTTGCCTTGCCTTTTCTGATCTAGGCAAGAGAGAGTATACAACAGAATATAAATGTATTAATTGTATTGTATATAAAATAGGGCTGCAGCTATCAAATATTTTAGTAGTCGATTAATCGATGGACTAGTTAGTTCAAATAATCGAGTCATCGGATAAGGAAGATGAAAAATTAAAATACCTGAGCTGAGCCTCAAACGGTATATATATATATATATATATATATTTTTTTTTTAATGAGTATCTACGTACAACAAAAGAACAATTGGCTAACTTACATAGAAAAAGTCAGCTAGCTAAATGCTATAAAATGCTAAAGGTTCAGACACATATTCCCACAAAAAGACGGCTTAATATACCTATAAACTAAATTGTGAATGCATTGAAAAACATTAGCTCAAACAAAAACTTAGCTTACGTTGGTCTTAACGGGGAGCAGTTGGATTCAGCCATGTGAAAAGAGGCAGACCAGAGGGCAGTGTATCCACACTAATCAATAAAACTAAATGCAAACACTTTCAAAATAAACCATTGCAAAGCCACTTTATTTAAACGAATACTCGAAGCAACAAAATTTAATTAGAATATTTTTTCCTATTCCATATTCAAGTTAATCGATTAATCGTTGCAGCACTACTATAAAATGTATTCATTTATTTAATGTTGGGCTAAAATCTTTGAATTTTTTCAGACGAAAACATTGTGTATTAGTCGACTAAAACTAGACGAAGACTAAAGACAGATTTTGAAATGACTAAAATATGACTACGAATAATAAGTATTTTTGACCAAAAGACTCAGACAAAAATTTAAAAGGCTGCAAAAAAACCACACTGTTGCAACAACCAAGCGGTAGGACCACACAGCACGACAACGTCCCTCACTGTCAATGCAGACATTGCAAACATTCTTTTTAATCAAACAGACTGTCTGCTGGGCTGCAGGTTCCTCAGGTGCGGAGACAAATTGAAAGTTATGTTGTCCGCAACACACACAAAGGCATTGTCGGCAGGATGAACGCCAATATGTGTTGGCGCTGCAGTTCTAATAAGACCAGAGTGAAAATGTTTTGGGGAAACTGTCAGTGTTGCAGCATCTTAATTAGGTGAGTGTGTAAAGAAAATATTGCTGTATCAAGATACTTGTTTCTTTTGTGTGATATATTTCTCTACACAGCAGACAGACAGATCTTCAGACCGAAAGATAGGATATTAGATGGAAGCTGGCCTAGCATTAGAGCTAGACGCTCACTGTTTTAGCAGTCGCTGAGACTCCTCACTCGGCTGCTCCGACACCAACCCGCACTAAACTTTGGCTTTCACATGTGAACATTTTATCTGAAAAGCGGTTAAAAGAAGCTGTGGAAAGAAGGAGCGATCAGGGCAAGGAGAAGGAGGGGGAACTCTGGCAAAATAAGGGCGTGTTAGTCCATGCCACGGGCACGGGTAAGCAAGCATTGAGCGCAGCGGTGGTTGAGGACCGAGCATGCAAGCGGAGCCGTCAGCTTCAGTAGTGTGTCCAAATTGTTTTGAATTTGCGCAAGTAACAGTTGCCACGTTTACATGGAGCCAAATATTCCAATTACAATCGGAATATTTGTTCAAACCGAATAAATGTGCTCCATATAAACACCTCATTCGGAATGAACAGGCCCAAACCGAATGGAATTTCATTCCGATTCACAGGGGTGGAATATTCCTTTTCCCAAACCGATTAGAAGCAAAATTATATCATGTAAACAGGGAAGTGGAATGGTGTCTGGTTGCGCTCTTTCTGCACATGCTCCGTACTGACGTGGTGACGTCACTTTGTGACGTAAGTAACGTCACTTGCAACATGGCTTCCAAACACAGCGCACCTAATTGGAGTCCGGCGGAAAGATTGTATTTAATTCAAACTTTAAAAGAATTGAATATAATTGCTCGCTTAGACGGCCGTAAAACGAGGAACAGTGAACTATTTAAAAAAGTTCACGAGAGGTTACACGAAGCCGGAATAGACCGGAGTGTTGACCAGATTAGAAACCGGTGGAAAACCGGCTACTACAAGGCAAAAGAGCAAAACAGCAGAAGCGGATACGACCCCACAAACACAACAAGTGGGTTAAAGTTAAAACAGCAGCACTCCGACGATCGATCTCCATGTTTTGCAACGTGACGCTTTGTTTTGATTAATCTGCGCATGTCAGACGGCAGTTGTCAAACGTCCTTTCGGAATAAAGGCAGTCACATGTAAACGCTGGATCGGAATAGATGAAGTAACATGTAAACAGCTGATCTGAAATTTCCATTCAGAATGATTTGAATCGGTATGAATAAAAGTCAGCATGTAAACGTGGCTAGTGATTAGTGCTGCAACGATTAATCGATTAACTCGAGTATTCGATTAGAAAAAAGGATTCGAATTCAATTTTGCTGCTTCGAGTATTCGTCTAATTAAAGTGGCGTTGTAATTTTTGAAAGTGTTTGCATTTAGTTGTATTGATTTGGGTGGATACACAGCCCTCTAGTATTCCTCATTTCACATGGCTGAATCCAGCTGCTCCATGTTAAGACCAACATAAGCCAAGTTTTTGTTTGAGCTAATGTTTTTTTTTAATGCATTCGTCATTTAGCTTATAGGTATATTTAGCCATTTTTTGTGGGAATACGTGTCTGAAACATTTGTTAAAAGCGTTGTTAAAAAAAAAAAAAAAAAGACGTTAGCGTTTTATAGCATTTAAGCTAGCAGACTTTTGCTGTGTAAGTTAGCCAGTTCTTTTGTTGTACATAGATCCTTATTTATTTTTTATTTATTTTTGTATACCGTTTGAGGCTCAGCTCAGGTATTTTAATTTTTCATGTTCCTTATCCAATTACTCGATTATTTGAACTAACTAGTTAATCGATTAATCGACTACTAAAATAATTGATAGCTGCAGCCCTATGTTTCCACCCTTAGGACCTGACAAAAAAAAAAATTCTGAAAGCGCCGAAATGTGAGTCCCGGCCCGGCTCTCTCTTGATTTTAATGCTCATACACTGAGGATGTGGGGCGGCTGGGACCGTTTGGGGGAGGACGTGACAGTTGCCGCCCTCCTCACCTTACCTCACCTCTTTTAACGCACCATATACGTTATACTCCGGGGGCGGGGAGGCTTCGGCGAGAGGCGGTAGGATGTGCGGTTGGGAAGAACTTCCATGTGGCGGTCCCACTGCCTTCAGCCTGGTTGTCCTATTTTAATGCACACACTGCACTACCCTCCCCACACAACCATCACAGTGCTGGGTAATGGCTGCCAGTCAGGGAGCTGGCAGCCACAGCAATAGGGCGGTACAAGGGTCTTACACTTTTTTGCTATGGCGTGGCCTCCTCTTCGCCTGGCTGCCGGTTGCAGGGTTGGGTGGGGGTTGGGGCTCCGGTCCCGCGGCGGCTTCTCGGCGGTCTCCTGCTTCCGCCTTTCCCTCTCTTTTTTGCCCGGGTATCCTCCTTGGGCCGCGCCGCAAGTCGCTGGCTGGGTTGCGGTGGAGCGTCGCCTTTTCGTGTAGGGCCCCAGTCCTGCCCCGGCAGACCCAGAGGGCCGTGGGGGTCCCGCAATGTGCAGTGTTGGTTGGGGGGTTGCAGCAGTGGCTGGTGGGCTGGGTGGGCGGTTGATTGGACATCCCCTCATCCCTTCCCTGAAGGCCAGATAATGTGGGCGCGGATGGTCCGGGAGACCACCCTGTGTCCCCGTGGGATGGCTGCGGCCCCCTTGCTGGAGCTGCGGGAAGAGGGATGGGCTGCGCTGGCTCACCCCCTTGATTGCTGGGGATGGACGGTGGCCCTGGGGCGGCCCCCGCGCAGCATTTTCACGTGTCTGCAGGACTGTCACACGTCTGATGGGATTCACACATGACTGGGTGCAATTAGACACACTCAAGTAGAGAGAATGTCAGTGCCAGGATTAGCGATCAGGCACCATAGAATAGGATCTCAACATATCCACACGTACATGTGATTTACATATTACTGGGTTCTACACCTCACATTGCTAATTTGTGTATGCTCCACCCCGCCTAATAAAACCCCTTTTTGACTCACCCACCTTCCTCTTTCCCATAGGCCCCCAACATGGTGTCCAGGGGAAATGCAATTAGCTAAGGACAGCAACGCTATATTCATAGGTAGTGTAAGAGTTCAATGTATATCTTGTTTTTTTTCTCCTTTCTCTTCTAGTTTCCTTTCTTTTCCCCCCATAACCCTTTTCCTGCTCGTTGCTTTCTCCTATATAGCATATAGTATATCATACTCCCATGTAAAACTGTTCAGACTGTAAGGACACTCAGATTCCCAATCTCTGTGTCAAAGCAGCTGAACAGGACAGATTCCAAAAATAAAATAAGTAAAAATGATAAGAGAAATATACTGTGAATTACTAATTGTGTTATTCGATTTGTTTGCATCGTAGCTTTATGGTGCGTTCACATCAAGTCTGGAAAATAAAGGTTGTAAACCATCAGTTTGAGGGACCATTTCGATCAGGGATGCTTCAGGAAATGAGAATTCACAGTTGAACAATAATAAAAAATTAGCTCCGCTGGTGAACAACGACAGGATAAAACACCATTCTTTTCCTGAAACGTCGCCAACGATGAAAATCCCAAATAATCCATCTCTATCAGATTAAACAGATTAGCCGAAGCCTGTGGGAAATTGAAAGATTGCAGATGTGCTTTGTACTCAACAAAAATGGTGTAACTTTATCCATGTAACTGTAGGACCTCAATATGTTGCAAGAAGGTAAAAAATGTGCCCATAAATCTCAATTAATTGCCAAGAGTATAAAAATGGCATAGTGGTCATTGGGGGTGTGCCATTTTAGGCACCCCACGATTCGATTCGATTACGATTCAGAGTGCTACGATTGGATTTTTGAACAATTATCAAGGTATTGACGATTATCACGGTTATCACGATTATCGATGCATCGTACATTACTGATTAATTAAGTAGCCAAACAAATTTATGTCCATTATTTATTTAAAATATCCTTATGATTCAACAGGAACGATGGAAACGTGCCCATACAACAAAAAGCTGCCCTTAAGATGCTTTTTTATTCATTTATTTTTTTTTACAAGAATATAACAAAAAACTAACCATTTTAAAGGGAGTACTTATTTCTCTCAACAATCCAAGAAAATTTACACTAGTGGAATTAATTCCACATTTTCTGGACACAAAGAAAGTGTCTTTAGAAATAAGACTTCTTTTAACCAATGTACTTTGCTTTCACAGTGTTACCTCCCTTGTGTAACTCTTGGAATGACAGGTGGAAATCACAACTGCTCTTGATCACTTTTAACTTGTGGCGTTTATTGCCGAGCACATAAAAAAGTCCGGCAGCCTCCAACATAGCCACACACACACACTCATTACAGCACGCGCACTTTCTTTCCTCCCTGTCCGCCCACGCGCATACACACTGTCGGCTCCCAGGCAGCACTTGTAACAACAGATTTCTGTACATGTTTGTAGTGTTACCGCTGTACTTAATCATGGTTTTACATGTTCTGCATATGAAATACATGTTAGCGAATTAGATTAGCGCTCGGCGTTAACTATTAACATCTCAAAAACAACAACAATAAAGGCTAAACAGCACAAGAGCGTTTGTGTACTCACTTCTTATAGACGCACACAGGTATTAGCAACACACTTTTTAAACTGAAATGCCTTAAAACTACTGCTGGACATCTGAAAGACAACGCGCAACGAACTATCACTCTTCCCCTCTTGCTCTAAAAAATAACTTGTGCACAAAAGCGTGACCGCCGGGTCTTTCTGCCTGTCTCATACACAAATTTATTTTCCAGTCTTTTAAAAAGGAGTACATCTCTCTCCCAATAACCGGAAGCATCCATCATAATGTTGTGCGTACGTCCGTTAACGGTGTCCGGGCGGCAGACGTGTCTTGAATTTCGTTCCACTATGAGTGGCTTTCATAAAGTTATGAGGGAAAATCATCGTTTTTGAACCTTTATGAATCATCACTGAATCGTCACGTGTTGAATCGCGATGCATGTAATAATCGATTTTTTTGGAACTCCTCTAGTGGTCATTGTCTGCATTACTCACCGACGCAGAGATAAGGGGTGACATTCCACTGTCTTTTAAATTCAAACTCAACACTCTGAGACATTGTTTTGAATCCATGTATACTTAAATCACAACACACTCTCTGCTTTTCAATAGTATTCAAACTTTGAAGGCAGAGAAACAGAACCATCAACTTATGGGATGCAAATGTCAAGGATACAGCATACAGTGCCATTTTACTGCCTGCACTAGTGAAAACAGACCACAATGCCATCGTGTTTAAGACTAAGTACAAATCAATGGTGAGGAAAGTTGCCCCCCAACCTCTTTGGTTGGTTCTGGGAAACATTTGGGAAGAAAGCTAGATCACAGGTTTAGGCCTGCAGCTATCGAATATTTTAGTAATCGAGTAATCGACTGAAAATTCTATCGATTAATCGACTAATCGAAAAATAAATAAATAAATAAATAAGGAAAGAGCCATTATAAATATTCTATATTCTAGGGCTGTCAAAATTATCGCGTTAACGGGTGGTAATTAATTTTTTAAATTAATCACGTTACAATATTTGACGCAGTTAACGCACATCCCCCGCTCAAACAGATTAAAATGACAACACCGTGCAATGCCAACTTGTTACTTGTGTTTTTTGGAGTTTTGTCGCCCTCTGCTGGTGCTTGAGTGCGACTGATTTTATCGGCTTAAGCGCCCATGAGCATTGTGTAATTATTGATATCAACAATGGCAGGCTACTAGTTTATTTTTTGATTGAAAATTTTACAAATTTTATTAAAACGAAAAAATTAGGAGGGTTTTAATACATTTATAAATTTAATAAAAATAAATGTAATAAAACTTGTACTAACATTTATCTTTTAAGAACTACAAGTCTTTCTATCCATGGATCGCTTTAACAGAATGTTAATAATGTTAATGCCATCTTGTCGATTTATTGTTATAATAAACAAACACAGTACTTATGTACCGTATGTTGAATGTATATATATCCATCTTGTGTCTTAACTTTCCATTCCAACAATAATTTACAGAATATGGCATATTTTATAGATGGTTTGAATTGCTATTAATTACGATGAATTGATTTTTAAGCTGTAATTAACTCAATTAAAAATTTTAATCGTTTGACAGCCCTAAAATATACATGAGGGAAAAAAAGACATTTAATCCAATATTGAACCATTTTCAGTCAATCAATGTCTTTATTTTCTATGTACATTGTTGAAAACAGCCAACAATTGCATCTCAGATGTGACTAGAATTTTTTTTTACTGCTTTCACTCAAAAACTTCTAGATCTTATTTAAAAAAAAAAAAAAAAAAACATTTCTTACCTAAAAATGTAATTACGCTTGATAACACACATCACTTGAAAGCTATGTGTTTTTCCCACGTGTTTCAATTGGATTTCCATTTGTGTCAAGCTATTTTAACCCTTTAACACCTAAGCCTATTTTGGCCGAATTTGCATGGTTTTGATGTTGCCTTTATATTTCAAAGAAAAAAATGTTCACAATGGCCAGGTTGGGTCTCTTTTTTCAGGACACCATAACTTCCATGTCCAATCTGTTGTTTTCTTCACTGACCAGTAATAATCAATATTTTGGACCCAAAAAGACAAAAAAATCCCAAAATCTTTTTTCAAAATTTGTCATGTTGATGTCCCATTGACAACCAAACATGCTCGACCAACCGTTTTGAAGCTTGATAATATTTATTCAACTTGTTAGCATAAACATTCAATAGAAAAAGATAAAACTGAATAGTTTTATGTTTGACAATTCAACACAAACAGCAGGTATGGTCATAGGCGTTTTTGGCCTTTACACATACTATAGTCAAAACAGGTTATATACAGTGCAAAATAGTGAGATTTTTTTTTTTATTAATATAAATATATATACATCATCTAACACAAAAAGGGTTTAGAGGATATCGCTTTGTGAGGTTAGGTATTCTACCCATCACCTTATCAAAGTATATAAATGCAATCAAGCTTCTCGAACACACAAATCTATATACAATCTGAAAAGATTGATATTAAAGGAAAAATCAAATATAACCTTGAAAAAAAGTATTTTAAAAAATAATGACAAGTAGTTCAGTTCAATTTTTTCAGGCAAGCGACTCAATAAAGTATTATTATTTTTTTTTTTTTTTTTTGCGACTCAATAAAGTTTCCTCTTGAACAGGACACAGGGCTACGTCACACACGTCGCATAGCCCACTCTTCCGCCGCTTGCGCGCTGTCACTTCTACTCGCCGAAACGCCGACTCATCCGAGGTAAACAACGATAAAAACGTCTCATCCTCTTCCTTGAGTAAATGAAATAATGCATTAGCTTGCGCTAAATTTAGTTTTCGATACATTCTGCACGTTTAAAAGTCGCTCGTTCAATCCAACCAGCCGGTGCTCGCTTCGCATGCCTCACTTTCCTTAGGTGGTGCCTCGCTCGGCAATTTATTAAAAATGTTCACATTAGATTCATCCTTCTTGACCTCACAACAGCTCTAGGGAGATGTAAGCTTTCTTACTGCTTTCGGTTTTGAAAAAGGACAAGAAATGATGGAAAAATGGCGATAAATACATGGTCCATGCAGCGTTTTAATGCTTATTCATGAGTGCAATAAAACTATAAAACTCAAATGACATTATCTCCCATTTTACTTGATTGATTGACTTCAAAGAAAAACTGGTGTGGACATCAACTTCCGCACTTTCAAATGAGAGCAACCAGCCGCACGTGGGTGACGTAGTTACAGTGTGACGAGGCTTCAAAGATGATTTGCGCAAACACGTCGCCACCGACACGTTCGGTGTTAAAGGGTTAAAGTTCTAGTTAAGTTTTAAGTTAGTCTAAACCGTAAGTTATGATAGGATTTTGAGTTTTTGCAGTGTTCAAAATAAATGTATGATACCTGCTGTATTGGATCACATTAGGGACCAGTGCTACTTAGTGTTTTATTCAGCAATGACTACTGAGCTAAAACTGACAGTTAGCTTTATTATGTTTTAATTTTACACCCTCATCACTCTACTGCGCTGTGTTTTTACAGATTAAATAAAGCCTGTATATAAGACGTTAGCCAGGCATCGACAGTGGTCATAAATAATAGATACCTAACCCTACGAAGGGCTAACGTTCCATGAGCGAGTGACAGTAACGCTATATTTATTAGCGCCGAGAAGTCTACTGCTTAAAGATGGCGGCTGTTTACTACCGCTGCCCAGACGTGGTCGACTATGTCATTTCGCATCTAGTTCTAAATGCATGCGATATCTATGAGACGCATCGGACACTACCTGCTACCACACTAGCATCATGCGGGCATAGTTTTTAGCAACGTCGGCGTAGTTTGTAGCGGCTGTCGGCTGCAGTAAGTTTTTTTTTTTAATTGCTTCTTCCTCTACGCACGTGACGTTAGCGCGTTGTCCCGCATTAAAAGTAGTCCGGGCAAAACGTAATGCTTACAGCTGGCAAAATTAAACGATTCCTCGAGGTGAATAAAATTACTCGGATCAGTTTTTAAACTCGAGTTACTCGAGTTGCTCGAGTAATCGTTTCCGCTCTACACAGGTTAAGAACCGATATGGAAGAAAGCTAGAGGAACACCAGTTATCCTCTTATTGCGCAGGTTCTTCCAGATAAGCTAAAACAAGAATTTTAAAAACTTTGTTGTGTGTCATAGCCTTCTACAATCGGTGATCATTTTCCAGTTATTACAATGATTGGCTTGTACATATGCACTCTCACAAAAACATGTTGGCACTTACGGTCAAAGTGGCTGCCAGATTCCTATAAAGATTGAAGTAGAGTCCTGATAGTTGGCCCACGGACACATAGGGGACAAACCTTGCATCAACTAAAAAACACTCACAAGCCTCGTGGTTCCTTAAGGTGCTTGATTAAGTGGACGGGCCAGCAGATACTGGCAGTTGTCAGCAGTAATAGCCACAAAAAAGAGCAAAAAACCCAAATACTTACTTTGATTCAATGTTATTATGTAGCAAAATGCTGCAGCCATGAAATGGATATGTTCTGTTGCTCACGCATGCAAACTGGAATAGTTATGAGTGTGTGCTAAGTGGGCCATATCACTGTCCCCCTCAATTTTACGACAGGAAAGGCTGAATAGAGAGAACTAACACCAACCCCAATCCGAACCTCGTGGCAGCTGGCAGCGGGTGATAAGACAAATGAGTGGCTATTGGGAATAGGATGAGGAAAAGAGGAAGGTATTTTACCTAATAAATATCACAGTATGTAAAATGATACTCTTGTTGTGTGGGCATGTGTGTGTGTGATGCTTCTATACGGACACATTTTTGGAACACACTTTAAAATTGTTGAAGACATGCATAGGTATGGTAATAAATTGGTTCAAGCCTACATTGATGCATCCCTGTGTCAACACAGTCATGGAAAGAAGAGTTGCCAACATTAGTTCCCAACAGTACACAATGAAAACTAATCAATTAAGGGAATTTACCTAAGCAAGTCAACCTTAGAAATGCTAGATTGGCAGTCAATGGACTGTATTCATGCTGACATGTAGAATACTTACCCATCTGTTGCTACTTTGTACATAAGAGTATCTATACCTTCCAACTACAGTATATGGATCCATTCATTTTTTTACAGCAATGTCCTCATGAGGGGACTGGAGCCTTGCCTTGCTGATCGAGGTGTGGTATACCCCAGTACAGGCATTAGACGATCGGAAAAGCAATTTAAAAATCATTATTTACACCTACAGAATTAGTCTTTTAAAAACCTACCATAAATCAGTGGGAATGTGGGTGTGAGTCCAATGCTGCAATGCAAAACACTTTCAATGCCTGCCATTTTCAAAATAGACAACTTTGAGAGTGGCAGCGGTTTTATTTTGGCATAGTTTTCAGGTCAACAGTATATTCTTTTGTGATATGTCCCAATCGCATATTTTTGCACCCGAGTCTGAGTCACATGATTTTGAGAATCTGTCGATACAGAGTCCCAATCCGATGCTGGGGGAAAAAATTGTTTAAAAAAAACACACGAATAACGTCGAAAAATACTTGTCTTGATTAAATGTTTCATTGCATGAGTCCACTCAAGTCCGCTCACCCTGCTGAGAACTTACGCACACACGATGAGTTGCCACAGCACACTTGTGCTAGGGTTTAACAAGCTAAACGATGATTGACACATTCAGCGCCTTTCAAGGTAGCACTCCCAAGCTTCTCTGGCAAGATCAAAGTTTCAACGCCTGTCAATCATTAGAGCTGGGAATCTTACGATTACGATTCAGAGGCTCCGATTCGATTATAAAACGATTATTGATGCACCCTCCTCCTTTTTTTTTTTTTTTAATGTTTTGTACATTAGTTCCAAAAATGTTCAAAAATCCTCTCAGGCTAAACCAAACTACTATTTCAGTATCAAGTTAACATATAACAGTAAACTAATATACAAAAATAACAATAAATAAACTCCAGTCCCCATTCTGTATCAGCAGCTTTAAACTACATTCAATTAATTTAATGTTGTGAATCAACTGTTACAGTTGTTAAAATTGCTCCCGTTATTCCATGATTTCCCTTCTGTCTACTTTTGTCAAAGTTTTAAAACTATTTCATCATTTAAAGATAGATTCAAGACAAGATTCTGCCGATTTAGGTGTATTTTAGATAAAAAGTTAATTAAGTTCGCTACAACAGAGCCTTCTAGAGAAGTCACTGCTTTAGTACTGCTTTAAGATGGCGGCTGTTTACTAACGCCGGAAAGTCTGCCATTTCGCATCTCTGTTCAATAATACATGTTGCAACACCGACATCGTCTGTCATTTTGCATCTAGTTCTACATATATATGATATCTACTGTAGCCGTATGTTTGTAGCAACTAGCAACTGGGCGTTGTTTGTAGCGGCTGTCAGCCGTAGTCAGGTATGATTGTTTTTTATCTAGCGGCATGAGTTGAACATGATATTTACTCTCGGTCCATTCTTCATTGCGCCCCAAAGACCACGCTGACTGTGTTTAACTTCCGCTTTACCTGGTATAATTCAATAATCGGAATTTGGATGTTTGTGAATCGTTCTCGATTCTTCCACGGCCGAATCGCGAATAATCTAAGAATCGGAAATTTCACACGCCTCTATCAATCATCGTTAGCTTTAACCAGCAGACGCCAGGAGGGAGAGTAATAGGCTGTATGTGCATGAAGCAGAAAAACAAATATATTTTTTAATTAAAAACCCAAACCTTTTCACACGATTCTGATCTTCTGAAAAATGGCACGATCGGCACGATTTCTGATCACATGATCGGATCATCTCCGATTGCGTAAAAATGACATTGTGTTAAAAAACATTTTTAAAAAGAAGACGAATACAATTGAGTAGAATAGTGACATTAGCCACGTTTACATGCTGACTTTTTCATACCGATTCAAATCATTCCGAATGGAAATTTCAGATCAGCTGTTTACATGTCACTTCATCTATTCCGATCCATCGTTTACATGTGTCTGCCTTTATTCCGAAAGGACGTTTGACAACTGCCGTCTGACATGCGCAGATTAATCAAAACAAAGCGTCACGTTGCAAAACATGGAGATCGATCGCCAGAGTGCTGCTGTTTTAACTTTAACCCACTTGTTGTGTTTGTGGGGTCGTATCCGCTTCTGCTGTTTTGCTCTTTTGCCTTGTCGTAGCCGGTTGTCAGCGTTTTCCACCGATTTCTAATCTGGTCAACGCTCCGGTCTATTCCGGCTTCGTGTCACCTCTCGTGAACTTTTTAAAAATAGTTCACTGTTCCTTGTTTTACGCCCATCTAAGCAAGCAATTATATTAAATTCTTTTAAAGTTTGAATTAAATACAATCTTTCCGCCGGACTCCAATTAGGTGCGCTGTGCTTGGAAGCCATGCTGCAAGTGACGTTACTTACGTCACCAAGTGACGTCACCACGTCAGTACGGAGCATGTGCAGAAAGAACGCAACCAGACACCATTCCGCTTCCCTGTTTACATGATATAATTTTACTTCTAATCGGTTTGGGAAAAGGAATATTCCACCCCTGTGAATCGGAATGAAATTCCATTCGGTTTGGGCCTGTTCATTCCGAATGAGGTGTTTATATGGAACACATTTATTCGGTTTGAACAAATATTCCGATTGTAATTGGAATATTTGGCTCCATGTAAACGTGGCAATTGATACTAATATTTTGGTTCAATGACAACTCAAAACTCTGAACAACACTTTCCTTCTATAAATTGCCCAAAAAACAATGGAAAAGTGCATTTAATGGAAAAATAATTTAAAACATTTTGGTGAGGATTCCTTTTCAAAGGCATAAGGTGAAAAATCTTTACAAAATAGCCCCGAAAACTTACTTCTTACCTAGTAAAGGTTGTTTTTTTTTCCCCAAGTGCCCTCTTTTGGGAGTTTTTGGTTCCATTTATAGCAGATTTGACATTCACACCGATAAACTGGGGATCCCCAACCACCGCGCCGGGGACCGATACAGGTCTGTGGCACATTTGCTACCGGCCTATAGAGAAATAATACATAATTTGTCAACAACCGCAATCTGGACTGTGACTTTTGACACAACAATATGACTGTTTTGACAAATTCGAGGCGGCACACCTCAGCAATGGCGGACGGGGTAATTCCGGTTATTTTGCTCAGATTAGACTTGTCCTTGATAATGACGAAGGCGCATCAGATTTGTTCCCAGATATAAGAAGCCCAAATGTTAGCGAAGACGACTGAAAAGACGACTTTGCACAGGTTTTTTACGGGGAAAAGGCCAACGGCTGAGACAGAAGAGGAGCTTACAACCAAGTCCTTTCATCATTATATGTGGCTAAAAGCTAGCAATCGAGGCATCAAAAGCGAATGCACTGAGAGCATCTTACCTCGTGGCTAACCGTATTGCTAAAGCCAAGAAACTTTTCACGATTGGAGAAGAACTCATTCTGTTTGCAATCAAGAATATTTGCTGTCAAGTTTTAAGAGAGTCAAGTTTTTAGCCCCATTGTGTTTACTTACTGTAATTTTCTGCTACACATTTCTGCTACCTTGGATTAAGTGGCAGATGATGGATGGATGGATGGATGGATGAATGGATGGATGGATGGATGGATGGACGGACGGACGGACGGACGGACGGACGGACGGACGGACGGACGGACGGACGGACGGACGGAATGACGGACGGACGGACGGACGGACGGACGGATTGATTGCCGGTCCGTGAAAAAAAGGCCAACTTCACACCGGTCCGTGGTGCAAAAAAGGTAGGGGACCACTGCTATAAACGAAAAAGGCCAGGGTATCACCTTCATTTTAATTTGCAACAACATCTGTAAATATCTTAAAAACATGTCAAGATGCTGGTAAAAGTTGCAAATATATTTTAATGATTCTAACTGTCTTTATATTGAATTTGCAAACACCTTAAAAATGCTAATTTGGATACTGGTTGTTAAATAAGAACAGCTTCCACAAGCTGCACTTTACATCCGTTTCAGTTATTCATCTAAGTGTATTAAAAAAATCACATCATAATAATTGGTTGTGTCAAGCCTAACATCATATACCTGTATACACTACCAATGCAAATTCGGTTTCTCATTCAGTCACCCTAACCCTGAGTGTTGATGTATATGAAATGTAGATAAAACTGTCTTGCAAGTGATAAATTTAATCCTTGGTGGGTGCACTTCTAAACCTTAACAGTTCCAACCTGACTCATGCTGAAATGTCGGTCATTACAGTACAGTTTAATTAAGGGGGGAGGAAGTGATGCATAAAGTTCATCTAAAGTTGAGCCTAAAGCACCACTGGTGTAGTCTGTTTCCCGTTACTTTGCTCCTTCCAGTATGTGTGTATCACTGTCATCCAAGAGCTGCATTGAAGGTCTCCATAAGTGTGTAGGGGATGCAACTCAACTTCCTTTAGGGTCGATTATGCTGACAATGGATTTCCCGACTTTTTTATTTTTAGACACACCGAGCCATAGAGATATGTGTCTACTGTAGCAGCATAGCATCACCTTGAAATGTGAACAGAGTTAGAGTTAAGGCTGCAACAACTAATCGAACAAACCGATTAAAATGGATTAATAAATTAGGTTTTAGATCCAGTGTGCCTCCGTCAGAGGTGAGTAAATGAAGCCAATTGCATTGTTTGTATTCTTTGATGATGAGACGTTATTACTTAGCATGGAGCGCTAAGCTAGTTAGCGATTATGCTAATCAGTGTCTTAGGTGTCTGTTTGTGTTGTGTTTTGGGGAAGCCTATTAGCTTTTGAGTTATTGTTTGATCGTTAAGTTGTCTCATTTCTTTTTATAAAGAAAACACACACACATAAACCCATTTATATGACAGCTTAGAGTCTACTTTCAACACAAGCTCCCATTCAAACTGTAAATTGTCATACAGGAGAGAGTGCTTTGAAATTAGATTTCGATTGTATTTATGAACAACTGTTTGATAAAGAAAATTGATTCATTCCAGTCTGCCTCCTCCTTATTCGATTTTGTTGTTTAGTTTGTTGAAAGAAAATAAATGAGTCATTGACATAATTTATACCAGTGCTTTGCAGGGGCGTTACCGGAGGTGGGGGGGCAGTGCCCACCCACGGACACGCTCTGCCCACCCAAAGAAATCTGGATGTAGTACTAACGGCAGTCTGGGCACCGCGTATGGTATCCCGTTCATATAGTACTGATGTGTTCTAAGTTTTAACCTTTGCGTTATTACCTCTTTCACCTTAAAAAAAAAAAAAATGAAATGTTGGTTTTGTTCCTAGGGGGCGCTACACACATTTATGCATATTTTTGATAAAATTTTTTTTTTTTTTTTTTAAACATTTTATCCAAGTTTTCACCAGTGTTCACCTGGCTGTTGAGTTTAGTGAGTTTTGAAGCATTCTGAGGGGGTCAAAGTAGGGCTCAAAGCGTCGGCGGGACATGGAATGACTGCTAGAGGGCGCTACATAGTGTATTTGGAATTTGTCTTTACACGGTATCAAAAATTGCACCTGTCTTGACCTTCCTGTCGATTTTGGTGCATTTTGAAGCATTGTAAGGGGGTTAAATAGAGCTCAAAAGAGCTGCGGAACAAAGAAAGACTGAATAATAATAAAACCGAGGAACCACAATAGGTTACCTAAAAAAAATATTGTCACCTGAATGTCCATACTGTTCAGTTATGGATGTGTTTCAAGTCAAATAAAATCAAATCAACTTTTATTTGTTCAGACCAAATCACAACAACAGTTATCTCAAGGAGAAAACAAAACATGTTTTAAGGTGCAGTAGCCCTACGCTGGATTTCGACCTACTTCAGTATTGTAGCTTTTTTTTTTTTTTTGCCCCCCTCTTTTTGCCCCCCTCCAGGTAAGACTAATGCCCACCCACAACTGGCATCCTGGTAACACCACTGGTGCTTTGCCTACAGGATAAAAAATGTCAATCAGCATCACTTTTTTTTATTTGAATGAACAGGACTTTTTTCTTATTTGTGGACTGAGAAATTTATTTTGTTTTATACTTAGAACCTTTATTAAAAACCTGACCAAGTTTAATGTATTAAAAAAAGTACAGTTGTAGACTACTGTTAAGTCAGGAAGCTGTAATGAAATACTAAGTTTTGAAGGAAAGTCATCCATTTTGTCTACATTGTTACTTACATGTCTGAAAGAAGTTAAATTGTGAAGGTAATTGAAAAATTGACATTTATATCCGATTAATCATTTAATTTATCATCTGATTAATCGATTATAAAAATAATTGTTAGTTGCAGCCCTAGTTAGAGTTCGTAATAAGGAATATGAACCATAATTATACATTTGTCGAAGAGCATAACTCAAAAGGTAAAACATTTATCAGAAGCCGTCGTGAAATAGGTGGAAAGAAGTAAAGTTCACTCACACCACAGTTAAATTTCTTCTAAGAAGGAAAGTATTTAGTGATGGGACAGTTTGGAGTTTGGAATTAGCATTGATTCATAAACCTGTCGCGATATGCAATAAGTCAAATTCTCGCACGTTAAATAAAAATGAGGGCGGTAATTTTCCGGCTCAATTTATCGCCGCGTGCGTCCGTACAAACATTTGTGCGTTCGTAAGCTGCATGCACTCGGCACACATGCATGTTGATTGCATATGAGACTCCAGTAGCTTTCACAGATGTTTATTGGCCAATAAACACGCCGTTGAATTAAAGTTCAGACATACAAAATAAGGAAACACTTCTATCTTAAACATTGTAAAACATTAGCATTGCTACATTGACGCTAATGGAAAAACGACAATGTACAAACCACTTTAGCCTGCTATAAAACATTGGCAGTCTTCTCCACGATGCAAAATTGCGGTTAAAAGGTGACACTTCAAACATGAAAACTTCGCTGGATTAAAGAATTTGCAAGCGATGCGAACAAAAGGAAAAAAAATCTATTACTGACACTAGTGTTGCACCGATACCATTTTTTGGGCCCGATACAGATACCTGGCTGTGCAGTATCGGCCGATACCGATACCATTCCGATACCACTCTGTTTGCAAAAAAAAAAAAAAGTGTAAATATATATATATATATATATATATATATATATACACATACGTATAAGGGATGCAACGATACAGTTAAGTCACGGTTCGGTCCGATTTTCGATACAATTCAATACATTTAATGCTCTGAAACAGAAAAAACAACTGTTATTATTATTATTATTAGAGCTGGGAATCTTCGGGCACCTAACGATTCAATTACGATTACGATTCAGAGGCTCCGATTCGATTATAAAACGATTATTGATGCACCCCCCTCCTTTTTTTTTTTTTTTTTTTTAATATTTTGTACATTAGTTCCAAAATTGTTCAAAAATACTCTCAGGCTAAACCAAACTACTATTTCAGTATCAAGTTAACATATAGCAGTAAACAAATATACAAAAATAACAGTAAATAAAAAAACTCCGGTCCCCATTCTGTATCAGCAGCTTTAAACTACATTCAATTAATTCAATGTTGTGAATCAACCGTTAAAGTTGTTAAAATTGCTCCCGTTATTCCATAATTTCCCTTTTGTCTACTTTCGACATGTGAAAGTTTTAAAACTATTTTAAAGATAGATTCAAGTCAATATTTTACCGATTTAGGAGTATTTTAGATAAAAAGTTAATTAGGTTTGCTTGGAAGGTTTGTTACAACAGCCTTGCTGGGAAGTGTACTGCTTTAAGATGGCGGCCGTTTACTAACGCCCGCATCTATCTTTTTGTAGATGTGCTGTTAACGCTACCGAATCTATTATGCATCTAGTCCTATATAAATGATATCTACCGTAACATTATGTGGATGTACTTTGTAGCAGCTTTTCGGCAGCAGTCAGGTATGTTGTTGTTTTTTTATCTCGTGGCATGAGCTGAGCTAGAGCCGTGAGTTGAGCATTGGCATTACCCGAGGGGCCGGGTAATGAGAAGCATGATGTTTAGCTACTCTCACTCCGTCCCTAATTGCGTCCCGAAGACCGCGCAGCGCGCTGAGTGTGTTGTACTTCCGCTTTACTTGGAATATTTCAATAATCGGAATTTTGATGTTTGTGAATCGTTCTCGAATCTTCCACGGCCGAATCGCAAATAATCTAAGAATCGGAAATTTTGCACACCTCTAATTATTATTATTATTTTATTTGCTAACAAGCAAAAATAACAGTGCCATCATATAAACAAGCATTTTAGTGCATAATATTTATGTGCTTACTTATTACTGATCTGAAGAAATTTTGTATATAAGTGCTGAGAACAATCTTTACTGTTTGTAAAGTGGGGCACACTGCTGATTGCCGCAGCTCTCTTAGCAGCTATATTTACCATATAAGCATACATCCTATTTGTGGTTCGAGTCCATCTGTAACATGTGCTGAATTAACAGTATTTGAAGCATTATCTATAGTCACTGGTATGGATTGATTTGGCCTGCTTAACTTCCATTCAGTCATGGCGGTTTCTAATTCATCAATGTAGTATATGGACAACGCGTCGCTCGGGGCTCACGCTGCTAATGGCATGGGATCTATCGTAGCACATCTAGGTTGCTATTTGTTGATATCTAGTGTGTGCGCGCGAGAGTTGGCATAGGATCTAACATAGGACATCTAGGTTGCTATCTAATGATATCTAGTGTGCGCGCTGCACCGCTTGAGTGTTTTCTGGCCACAGAAGTCACTTCTGCTCATTACTGCACAACACCAGCATATGAAAATCGACTTTCATAAACAGGACGAGTTTGAAGAATTTACCACTCATTGTTCATCATGAAACCATGAGTTTGCTTAGTCTCTCACGGTCTTAACCTTTCTGATCCCATCGGCGCTACATCAGCAGGCGTTAGCTTACGCATGCTAATCGTTTGTGAATGACATGTTAGAAAAGCAGCGTAACATCGTGGATATGCGTTGTAGTGAACATCCTTAATATTGAAGACGAAAGTTTTATTGTCGTTTGGTAATTTCGAGACAAACAGATGTCATGCATCGGGATTTGGGAAGTTAGTTCACGTGCGGAGGACAGGTAGGTCATTTGCCCTTAAGTGATGCCAGTAGATGGTATCGGCGCCCTAAATGTTGGTACTCGTCGATACCGATACCACCAATTCAGGCTGGATCGGCGCCACCTGCCGATACTGGTATCGGGATCGGTGCAACTTTAACTGATACCACATGCATGACGAAAGTGAAGTGAACTTTGTTTCTTTTTACTAAGTGTAAAGGTAAAGGTTAGTGGCTTAGCAAATGTACGTCGGTGGACATTTCGAAATAAACGTCATGTTCAGATTTCTGGCGACAATCGCATATACCATATTGGCCCGAATATAAGACGGCCCTGATTGTAAGACGACCCCCTCTTTTTCAAGACTCAAGTTTGAAAAAAGACTTTTTGAATACCAAATTAATTTTTTATGCAGAAAATAATTACAGTACATGTGAAACAAAAGATTATAACAATATATTTGAGAGAAAAAGCATGTTATTTTGCCTCATTCAAACCTTAATATCTGAACATTTAAATATGTAAATTAAAGTGCAATCACATTCGTAAATGAATGGCTTCTGGGTTTTGAAATGTAAATAAACCAATTTATTGTGATAAAACGACAAAATTGCAATAACTGCATTAACCATCAAAGTGAAGTGTAACTGTAAATTGTAGTCTTGAAACAAATCTGAAAAAGGAAAAACCTTGCAATAAAATAATGCAAACTGGTTAAACAAAAAAAGAGTAGCTGAGATCTGTCATGACAGAACATCACTTCAATGATATCTGGCGCCATCTAGCGTCGTGAATGGGGAGAGTAGCTGAGATCTGTCATGAGAGAACATCGCTTCAATGATATCTGGCGCAATCTAGCGTCGTGAATGGGTATAATGTCTAGACCGCGAATACAAGACGACCCCCTCTTTTTCAGTGTTATTTCAATCCAAAAAACACCGTCTTATATTCGGGCCAATACGGTACTTCAGATTCTACACTAAGAATTAATTTAAAATGACACCCATTATGAAACATCTGACTGGCAATGATAATATGATATAATAAATGATAATAATTTGGCTTGAAATTTGTTGCATGCAGACTTTGCAGGACAAGATGACAGTCATTTTGGATAAAATTAACACTTTTAATGGGCTCTAATTGGTAGACAACAAAAATGACATTGGGTTTCTCACCTATTTCAGATTTTGCACCGAACTACTATAGCTTTAAAATGACTCATTATGCATTGTGTGTTTTTTTAATGTTTATAAATTTTAATATAGTTTGTGTTTTATTTAAGAATAACAATTTATTGCATTTTAATCTGTGATTTATTAGGATGTATTGTCCTATATTCGTGTTGAATAGGTTGGACAAAAAACAGGCAATAATATCGCATATCGGCAATAATTATTAGACAATAAATCGCCAACTAAAATTTGTTATCGCGACAGGCCTATTGATTCATTTCAAATTGATCTCGATTCTAGATGCTTACAAAGCTCAACCAAACAAGTGTGGTAGCACTTTATCCTGAATAGCACTACAACCTGTGACTTCATCTTGAACGCAACAATGAAAAGAGCGACAGCCTCAGCGAGTGGAGTGGAAAGTGACACCCCCTACACAACACATGTCCTCCTCTGATATAAAACAGTTGTTTAGGCTGAGGGCTGATAGAGGAGGAGAAGAGAGGATTATTGTCAAAGCTTCTCTGTTGCCGCTGCCACAACGCAGACTGCACTATCAGCAGAGAAAAAAGCGATACGGCGAGAGCTAGGCGGATTCTGAGGGGAGACGGTTGGGATGTTGACATCAGCGAGCGCCAGACATTCTTAAAATGTTGAACTTACAGTCGTTGTCACGCTGAAATTGCACTTTTTTATTGTTCTCGCTCTTCCCAAGCTCTTCTCTCTCAAAAAAAAAAAAAGTTATCGGTATTTAGAAATTAACCTCGAAATGTGGTTCAACAAAGACAGAAATACCACACAAACTGGTAGCGTAAAACATGCTGCAAAGTGGCCTTTTAAAATGTCACTTTCTTTTTTAGAGTATCCACTGGCCCGGTGGGGCCAGTAAAACTAATGCGTTGATTTAAGAAAAGAAATCTTATTTTACATGAATTCCCAGTGGTTCTGTGTTTTGATGACGTTGGGCTATCCCGATTAAAGAAACCCTTACAGTCTATGCAGCCAGCCGTTGCTCTCCATGGGGCGTAAACACACCTCGTTCGCTCGCTTGCTCCCGCATTACTGCTGCTGATTGATTGTCCATATCTCAGTACCCACATAACCTTGTACCACAAGACGAAATGTTTCTGAAACCCCCAGCACCTGGCCAAGCACTGGGGAAAGAAGACCATAAAGAAAGAGAAAGTCACTGGAGTTGAGGAAAGGCGAAATCCCAATATGAAAAGAAAAGGGAGAGAAAGTTTCAGCCCAAGTGGCGAGACCGCTGGAATTGGCTCGGCTACGAGACAAAAAAATTAGGTTTACTGTGAGGTTTGCAGATCAATGCCCATATAGGCAGACAAGTAACTTAGAGAAAAGTTAACAATTATGAAACTGAAGGAATTCGCCCCCCCGGCCCAGCCGCACGGAAACAGTGACAGCCGAACGGAAATGGTGCTCCGCTGCTTACTGCTTCCGCGAGCCAACCAGGAGGGCCGATATTCTGCACGTTCACCGCTTGTGTTAACCCTTTGTACTGACTCCATGTTCCAAAAGTTTGAAGAAGACAGGTTGACAATTTATTCGTTGAAATTGGTCAAAAAACAAGGCAAAAACAGACGACGGAGAAACAATGCTGGATCCAAAACAAGGCTACATAGAAAAGTTTCCGAGCAGCGAATCGTTTATCTCAGTGTCCAGTGTTTTTGAAGGCTGCGGTGGAGTGGGCCGGGCTGAAGGTGTGGCTGGGTGTTGTTTCGGGATCATACCTCTGTTGCCAGTTTTGGGCGGTTAGGTTCGTGCGTGGATGGGACGTGGTTGCTACACTGCCGCATGCCGACGCTGGTCTTGACGTCCCAAGCGCCCGCTATTAACTTTGTTATCCTGGCTGGGCGAGACGCTACTTGTTGTAGGACAGAGCGCCCTGCTCTTTGTCCTTGGAGTGGCCGAGAGAACTGATTGCAACAGTTGGTGCGGCAATCTTGCTCCTGAGGCACACGTTGGGCTTCTGTGATAAGATGGCATTGTGTATGTACTCTGCTTCTTTTCATTAAACTATTGTTTACGATTTAGTTTGTATTAGGTGTGTTAGAGTTGTACAGTCCTACAGTAAATATGAGAAATGATACTATTCCCTGATTAATTATATTACGTGTGTTAGAGTAATGCAAACAGTTATATGGTGTGTGCGAGAAACTATTCCCTTCAAAACCTATGGTATAAACATGTGGTAATTCATCCGCGTGACTACGGAGAAAATCATATCGTCATAATGACTGTCTAGCTTGAAAATCGTGAGACATAATTGCCTTAGTCATCTCTTTGACTTCTAAATTGTTGCCACGACAACCGAGCCAGGGAAAACTTCCAGAGGGCGGTAAAGGGCAGGCTCTCCCGCGGGTCCGCCTCTCCCTTGAGCTCCCAAGAAAAAATGTTTTTTTCATGTTTGTTTGTGTAGTCGATTTGAGTTTATTCATGGATACTTGAGTGATTATGGATGTGATTATGGAATTGGAATAGGATTATTTGCACCAGATTCATGTTTTTCCAGTTTTGCTGCACTTTTCATTCCTTTAAAAAAAAAAATCTTATTAATGTTATTGAAGCAAATTGTTCTTTTCGTGATAATTGGGATCAATAACTAACGCCTTAGCCATTGATCCAGAGAGGCAGTGGCTAATTTCCCTTATTGTCTACCCGTGGTGGCGTCCCATGTATTAGAACATCGTTACATTCAGAGATGACCTGTTAAGACACGGTATGGTCCATTTTAGGCATAAAAGGCAAATCTTGGGGAGCAACACAGCTTTTAACGTGTTATATGATGTTTGTCAAAACACTGCAGAGTATAAGTACAGAGGTATGAAAAAGTATCTGAACCTTTTAGAATTTCTCACATCTCTGCATAAAATCACCATCAAATGTGATCTGATCTTTGTCAGAGTCACACAGATGAAAAAATTAACTAAAACCACCATAACATTTATAGGTTTTCATATTTTAAAGATGATAGTATGCAATCAATGACGGAAGGGGGAAAACATAAGTAAGGGAAACATCACATTTAATATTTTGTGGCCCCTCCTTTGGCAGCAATAAGTTCAACTAGACGCTTCCTATAGCTGCAGATCAGTCTGGCATAACGATTAGGACTAATCTTGGCCTATTCCTGTCTACAAAACTGCTTTAGTTCAGTCAGATTCCTGGGATGTCTGGCATGAATCACTGTCTTTAGGTCATGCCACAGCATCTCAACGGGGTTCATGTCTGGACTTTTACTTGGCCACTCAAGAACATGTATTTTGTTCTTCTGAAACCATTCTGAAGTTGATTTTGGATCATTGTCTTGTTGCAGCATCCATCCTCTTTATACCTTCAACTGTCTGACAGAAGACCTCAGGTTTTCCTGCAAAACATCCTGATAAACTTTTAATTAATTCTTCCATTATTGATTGCAAGTTATCCAGGCCCTGAACAGCCCAAAATCATGATGCTCCCTCCACCATGCTTCACGGTGGGGATGAGGTGTTGATGTTGGTGAGCTGTTCCATTTTTCCTCCACAAATGATGTTGTGTGTTACTCCCAAACAATCCAACTTTGGTTTCATCAGTTCACAAAATATTTTGCCAAAACTTCTGTGGAGTGTCCAAGTGCCTTTTTGTGAACATTAAATGTATTATTTTTTTTTTTTTTAGACAGCACTGGCTTCCTTCGTGGAGTCCTCCCGTGAACACCATTTTTGGCCATAGTTTTTCATATAGTTGACATGTGCACAGAGATATTAGACTGGTCCAGTGATTTCTGTAAGTCTTTTGCAGCCACATTAGGGTTCTTTTTTACCTCTCTGACGATTCTGCGCTGAACTCTCGGCGTCATCTTTGGTGGACGGCCACTCCTTGGGAGAGAAGTAACAGTGCCAAACTCTCTCCATTTTTTAGACAACTTCTCTGACTGTCATTTGATGAACATTCAGACTTTAAGAGATGGTTTTGTTTCCTTTCCCAGCTTTATACAAATGAACAGTCCTTGATCGCAGGTCTTCAGACAACTCTTTTGACCGAGCCATGATACACATCAGACATTGACATTTCTTACCAGGTGTGTGCTTTATAGTGGGCAGGGCAGCTTTAAACCACTCATCAGCATTGGGCAAACACCTAACTTAAAATGTTTGGTAAAATCAATTGCTCCTTAGGGAGAGGGTTCACTTCTTTTTCCCCCTTCTGTCATTGTTTGCATGCTATCCTCATTAAAATATGAAAACCGATAAATGTTTGGGTGGTTTTAGTCAAATCAGACACTGCTTTTTCATCTGTGTGATTTTGACAAAGATCAGATCACATTTGATGGTGATTTTATGCAGAAATGTGAGAAATTCCAAAAGGTTCAGACTACTGCAACCATCTTTCAGTTTAAGTCATTCCTGGTTATCAAGTGTTGTGTTGGGATTAAATATTGCAATCCACGTATGGGTCCACAAAGGAGCATCACGAACAGGATCTTCTTGACGTCAAAAAAGACAGGCAAGTGTGAAGAAAATTTATTGCTCCTGTTGCCATATATATGATGGAGTAAGAGTAGATTACTGCAAAATTTATGCAGGACAATGTAATGTTGACCGACTGTAAATTCTGGTGATAGTTACAATTGGCTTGAGAAATCCAAAAGGGGGGGATACTGGTTACAAAAAAAAAAAAAAAAAAAAAAAAAAAAAAGGAGCTGTCAACTATGGACGAACATATGCAGTGAATTTTAATACGCAAATTCAAGAGTCACAGATCGGTGTAAATCTTTACAATTGCTTTTTGAATACCTTTTCAAAACATTTAATTTTAGCTTGTAGTTACTGTTACAGTAAATAAAGAAAAAAATGATGGGAGAGGGAAGTGAAAGGGGTGGTGGCAGAGATTATACTCAGCTTTCATAACCAGTTTTAGTTTCGTGAAAGAAACATTGCCACTGTGTTGTATTTTCCCTCATTTGTTTGTTTTTAATTGTGCGAGAGAAACAAATTCACTCAAGGATGTAATCAAGAATAAAATTTTGATCAACACCATCGTCACGAAGCCATCAATCCATTAATCAATTTTTCACATTGGCAGTTTAGACTCGAGTGGTCGCTACTCCATCAAACATTTCCATTTACATTCAAACTGAGTGGAAAAAATTAACTCAGGTCAGGCATTGCTCGTGACAGATTTAGTTTTTTTCCTCTTAGCAATCACACTTCCAAAGTACTAAGGGTGTAACGGTACATGTATTTGTATTGAACCATTTCGGTACGTGGTGCTTGGTTCGGAACGGAGGCGTATTGAACGAGTTTCTGACGTAATGTAACCCTTACTTTTCGAGGCTGTGAGTCGATCGGGTTACAGTTTCTTTGTGTAGATTATATTTACTCCGTCTTCTCTACTATAATGAGGACCAACACGGTAGGACAGTATAACCCAGAAACGTCAACGGCGCGACAACGTGGCCGCCGCGAGAACACAGTGAAACGCGGTCGTTAAAGTCAATCAGCCAACGCACACCAGTCGCAGTGCGGCCGGGTGTTAGACGCGTCCCAGAAGCTGCTCAACACAACGCACGCGAAAAGAACGGCAGAGCTTATTATTTGACGCGAGACGCGACCCTCCTGCCTTAATACTACTACCGGTAGCTAGGATCGGGCAGACCGGAAGTCACTTGTGTAAAAATACTGTGGATCCGGTCGATTTTCAAACTAATATGCAATCGTAACCCACTTTTTGAGTCCATCAGATCTCTTGAGTGGTAGATCAGGGAACAGTTGACTTGTCTTTGTTTATTTACTGCTGTCTTCTCTGCTATAATAATAACCAACACGGCCCCGTGTTCAATACAAAACCCTCCTATCACAACAAAACAAGTAGGGACTAATATTCACATAGGAACTAAAGTTATACAACTTAAAATATACAATATAAATGAATGCTACATCACATTTGTAAAATATAAACACATACTAAAATAAATAATAGCCCATTTAAATAAAATGAAATGAGCTAAAACACCTGTAATTAAATAATAAGAATAATACAAAGATCCTGCTTACACAATTAAATCTATTAATTTCAGTTTGGGGCTTTAACTTGAGAAAATCCACCAATAAAGCTTTTGAAAATCGTTCATAAGGGAAAAAAATGATTCATTGAGGCATTTCATTTGTAAAATACATGTTAAAAGGACTTTTTTCTTCTTTCAGAAAGAAAGCTGACCAATACGCGGGGTCTGAAAGGCAAGTTGTTGTTGGATTATCTTTAAATACCCGCTACTTTTTGAGCAGAATTCTAGCTTTGTATAGGCTAATATTCCTATTTTTGAAAGCACAAAGGTGTGTAATAAACAACTAGCACATTTATATTTTACATTTTGTTTTCTTACTGTACCGAAAATGAACCGAACCGTGACCTCAAAACCGAGGTACGTACCCAACCGAGATTTTTGTGTACCGTTACACCCCTACAAAGTACTTTTTAATAGTAAGAAAAACAATGATTTAATAATACGGGAATTGGCTCAAACCACTTCCAGTGGATCCTCATATGTTTAAAACTGATAAATTTATTTTGTTAAATCTTGAAATAAAGTACCGTAATTTCCCGAATATAAGGCGCACGCGTGTATAATGCGCACCCCAAATTCACATGTAAAATCTAGGGGAAATCATTGTACCCGTTTATAACGCGCACCCTAATTTTAGCACCAATAAATGGAAGAATATAAGAAAACAGAGCTCGTGTACAGATACAGAAATGTCATTTTACTGAATGGTGAACACAGCAGAAGCATAGCATATTGGTAGTTCAAAACATGACCATAAACTGACAATATTTATGGTAATAATATGATTTGACAACTTCTAGGAGAAAACAAGAGATGTGACTTTTCTTTCAAAGGCTGCTGTATAACTTGCTCCTTTCATCATGATGAATAAATGTTTCTTCCATGGATTGATACAGTAAAATGAAAGTGAGAATGTAAGTCGGAAACCCGAGAGAGCTCATCGCTGTCGACACGACAGTAACAATAGGAACTACTGTTATTTGGGTTTGAGTTTCCCGAGGGACAGATATAGTTGACGTACACAGGAAGTCTGTGTTGTTACGTTTGTTATGGTCTGAGTTGCGGGGCTGCAATAAACGTTGACTCAAATGAGTTCAACAAACTAAATTCTGTGCTTTATGAAGACTTGAAGAGTGAAAAAAGCAGAATTTAACACGGATGAAATCATTCAGCCGATCAGAGTGAAGTATTACCGAAACAAAATGGTGACGTCACGTACCGTAATGGGCGGCAACGGATCGCCGCATATGTTTCTTCAACACAACATGGCCGTGTCAATTAAAAAAAATAAAAAATAAAATTGTTTTTTTATATAAATAAAATATATATATATCTGTCTCCATCCATGTACCCGTTTATAATACGCACCAGGATTTTACAAGTTGATTTTGGGGAAAAAAAAGTGTGCGTATATTCGGGAAATTACGGTAATCTTTTCAGGTGAAATAATGAAGATATGTGCTCATTAACAGCAAGTTAATTTTTCTTTTACAAGAAGACAATTTAAGTGCCCCCACCAGTTTAAAAACAGTATTCTAATTTAATATTGAACTCGTGGAATAAGAATTAAAAACATTCTTTCCTTAATTTACATCCATTTTAGCAATTCAGATCAGAATACAGTGTTTTTTTTTCTAGTTGGGGCAGATATGTACTCTTAAAGAAAAAAAAAATGGTGTTTGTTCTCGTCATTGTCATCCAGTTGAAAAATCTGTTCTCATAGGTATCAAACTTACGGACAAAAGCTTGCTCCAATTTTTCCTTGACTTAAAAAATATAATCATCAAATGCATATGAAAGTATATACAATTATGAAAATATATCTGAATTGCTATTACAGTACATGCTGTGATGCACACTTCCTTTTCTTCCTGCAGTGAAATGACATTTCAGAGGCAACTGCCTTATATTGACAAGTCAGTATGACGCAATCAATTTAATGCTTATTTAAAGCAGAGAAAAAGTAGTCATATATATATACACTTCAGATTAAATTTCTTCGTGCATAATCAATAACCAGGAGCAGAGCTTCCCATCTACCCCCCACCTCCGAGCCATTAAAAGAAACACAAATGACCGATCATTGCATGTTAAGACTGGAGCGTGCGGTCTTCAATGTTCCATTCTATCTTTAGAGCTACCGTCAAACTAAAAGCAAAGCAAGGAGGGGAGCCGGGGAGAAACAGACATGGAGGAACCAATTTATCTCATCTAGAGCAACGAAGCAGACGTTGGGAAAAAGATTTGCGCGCACATTCTTGTACTTGCCTGTCTGTTCTCTCTCTGCTGCCGCAAAAAAAAAGATGCCACACACACAAATTTACACATTCGAGCTATCCGTCTCCAGCTCTTCTTAGTAATTGTTTATCTTAAAAGGAAAGAGTAGGTGTTGAATATGCACGCACATACAGTCATTTCCAACCAAGTTGGAACACAGAATCTAATTGAATAGTAAAATCTCTATATTCTTCATCATTCAGTACAAGTAACAATATCACATGTTCAAATAAAGTTACAACGCACCGACTATCAGGGTTTTAATAATCAATCAAGACCTGTGAAGACGTCATTTTCAGAAATACAAGAGGACAATGCTGATGAGCCTGTTCTTACATATAATTTATTCATGTTTTGCACTCATCACTGTAAACGAATACGCATTTATGGTCAATTTGCTAAATGTACTTCATCAACAATGGGTAACATTAAGGTGTTTTACAAAACACTTCTCACTCAATGTTCTGAGCTTTTTTCCATGCCATCGCTCGATGTGCTGTGGACAGAAAAAGTTTAGACTTTGCCTGTTATTATGCCAGGTTTTGTAATATAAACTAGGCCTGCAGCTATCGATTATTTTAGTAGTCGATTAATCGATGACCTGTTTAGTTCAAATAATCGAGTAATCGGATAAGGAACATAAAAAATTAAAATACCTGACCTGAGCCTCAAACGGTATAAAAAAAATAAAATAAAATAAATGAAGATATATGTGCAACAAAAGAACAATTGGCTAACAAAAGTCGCTAATTTAAATGCTATAAAATGCCAACGTTTTTTTACAAGGCTCTTATCAAATAGTTCAAATACATATTCCCACAAAAAACGGCTAAATATACCTTTAAACTAAATGACGAATGCATTAAAAAAACATTAGCTCAAATAAAAACTTATGTTGGTCTTAACAGGAAGCAGCTGGATTCAGCCATGTTACTAGAGGGCAGTGTATCCACTCAAATCAATAAAACTAAATGCAAAAAACAAACCATTACAACGCCACTTTAATTAAACGAATACTCGAGGCAGCAAATTTAATTCGAATCCTTTTTTCTAATCGAATACTCGAGTTAATCGATTAATCATTTCAGCACTAATATAAACTAATGACAAAGGTACATACATTTCAAAAACAATTTATGTGACTAATAACAACTCAAGTGTACAGCTAAATTTATTTGATTTTTTTCAGTCCATGCAAGAAGTTAAAATAAACTAGTGCTGCAACGATTAATCAATTAACTCGAGTAATTCGATTAGAAAAAAGATTCGAAATACATTTTGCTGCTTTGGGTATTCGTTTAAGTAAAGTGGCGTTGTAATGATTTGTTTTGAAAGTGTTTGCATTTAGTTTTACTGATTTGGGTTGATACACTGCCCTCTAGTGGCAGCCGTTAATATGATGCAACTCATTTTACATGGCTGAATCCAGCTGCTCCCTGTTAAGACCGAAATAAGATGAGTTTTTGTTTGAGCTCATGTTTTTCTAATGCAGTGTTTTTCAACCTTTTTTGACTCACGGCACGTTTTTACATTGGAAAAAAATCTCGCGGAACACAAGCCAAGAATGTTCCAAAATTATTTTCTGTACAGTATATTCAATTATAAAATGTTTTCTCAGTATGTATACTTACTCAGTGTGAACTTGACTGTGTTTAGATGAACACAACGTCGATATCCTTATTCTTCAACAGCTCTTAGTCTTTGTTTTTATTTATTTATTTATCGCGGTTAGGCCTGAAAAAGCTCAGAATTATCAGACAGGGGGACTTGAGCAACGTCTTTAACCACATCAGGGCTGAGCATCTCAGGCAGGTAGTATTAATGTCTCTGTCACGGTGTGGGACTTTTTGGATTTAGCAACAAGGTAACTGGCTTTGAGGGCTTTCTCATTTTCCTTCGTAGTTTTTATATTACAAAAAAAAAGTTGCCTGTTTCTCTGTGTTTTCACGAAGGCAAACAAAATACTCCATTGACTTGTTTTGAAACGACGGGTGTTTTGTTTGGAGATGACGTTTAAACTTGCTTGGCACCACGGCGCTGTGCTGCTCGTGTCGCGTTCAAGAACTGCTCGGATTTTTAGCCATTAGCCACCTTGCTGTTCTCAACAATGTGTTGGAATATAACACAGGGGGAGGATTGACTGTCGTCACATATGGATAAAAGAGAAAGGACACTTTCGAGTATATCGACACATGACGAGTCTAACCAAATGATGTGCAGTAGACGTGTTGGGGTGCACATTGTCGCGGACAGCAAGGTCGTTGATGGCTAGAAATCTGAGCAGTTTTTGAATGCGACACGAGAAAACTTCGCTCATCTACACACGACCGAGAACTTTCTACCTACTCCTTCCTTCCTTCCTTCTGCAACTCCGCCCGACGACGTAAAAAAAATATTGTAATAGCCCCGAATGGGGAAATAGAAAGGAGAGGAGTCGGTGATGACTTTCCCACTTTATTGTGGCAACAATGGAAAATAATAAACAAAATAACAGCGGCATCCGCAACATGCAACCGCTAACCTGCTCTCACGCCGTTCTCCCTCCCTCCTTGCTTGCCTCCTGCTACGTCACCACTCGGCAGTCTGATGGCCCCTTCAAGGGCCCGCACAGTTATGGACTTTACAATATATATATAAATGCGACATTAGATAATTTCTCGCGGCACACCTAACGATCTCTCACGGCACACCGGTTGAAAAACACTGTTCTAATGCATTCGTAATTTAGTTTTTAGGTATATTTAGCTGTTTTTTGTGGGAATATGTGTTTGAACCATTTGTTAAGAGCATTAGGGAAAAAAATAGCATTTTATAGCATTTGAGCTGGCTGACATTTGCTATTGTAAGTCTTTTGTTGTACTTACGTCCTCTTTTTTTATTTTTTTTTATACCGTTTGAGGCTCATATCAGGTATTTTAATTTGTTTTGTTCCTTATCCAATTACTCGATTATTCGAACTAATTCATGGATTAATCGACTACTAAAATAATTGATAGCTGCAGCCCTAGCAATGTACCGGTAAGTAACAAATGGATGTGACACCTATGAAAAAAAAAGCTGAACGCATGAGTCATCTTTTTATTCATAATTTTTTTTTTCATCAAAACATGGGCTGCATGATGTGCTTGGTACTTTCAAAATTGCTTTTAACCGCGAGAAGAAGTAGACCGGTAAATCAGTAGACCAGGCAGAATTAAATCGTCACTTTGTAAATCTGACCATTTTGTTGCATAGGGTGACATCAGACATCCAGACATCAGCAGTCTGTCTGAGGAACAAATGATTAAAAAGAGGTGGTGGTGGGGGGGTTCTCTGTTCCTGGGAGCATTACAGAGCATGCATGTGTCTGGCTGACCAAGAACAGGTGCAGCAGTCTTGTTTTCAAAGCTATGGGCCATAACATTAGGTACACTCAGAGTCTAACGAGACCTATATCTAACCTTCACCCACATCCGTGTCCTGTTACTGGCAATGGTAGATCATAATCAGAAAATAACATTTCAATTTAAACAAAACACTTCCAGTGCCTGTGACACGAAAAAGCATGTTTATTTCATAATACACGCGGTATTTTATGCTCCTGAATGACATGGACCACTTGGATGTGTGTGGAAGCGATCGCTATATTTATTTCGTTTTTTGAATCCCGCGCCATGAAAATGAGTGACTTCCGGCAACAGTCTCGAGTTGAGAAGGAGGGCGCTGTAACGTGTACGGTAGATGGAGTCCTCTTCACTATACAGCCGTACTGTTGTATGAGAAGAACTAAGGATTCAGCTGATTTTACGGATTAATACGCATCACGCCAGCCAAACGGCTGCAGAAATATCTTGCTGTATGAGGGAGAGGCGTGTGCGCCTTTTTGGAGTTTCAAAAGGTTCCCATTGACCATGGATATTGGCCAAAACAAGCCCTACTACTGTGGGACCATGGGACTTACGAGGAAGTGAGTAAACATCTTGTTTTGTATACAGCGATTACAAAGTAAACACTACAAACTTTCTTTAAATAAAGGACTACTTACGTTTGTTACCGTAACTTCCGGATTGCAAGCCGCTACTTTTTCCCCCTCATTTTGAATCCTGCGGCGTATGCAATTATACGGCCAATTTATCAATTTTTCTAGGGAAATGACTTAAGCCCGATTTAGGTGTCATAAAATATCGTTCGAGAGGTGCGACAGTAAAGTCGACAGTTTTGACCATTATGGAGTAATTTTGCCATGTCGTCCTGAATAAGTGCATTTTTATTATTTCATATTCTATTTAGCACAAGACTGTTATTTGTCACGACCATGCCATTTATTTAGCAATTGGGGAAAATACTTGGAGAAAAAGAATATCCTGTAAAAATATTGACGTAGAGAGACAGAAACAATGACATTTTGCAGCTCTCTTTGTCGCGTTTTCCTCGTTGTGAATAATTTCCCCTCAACGGGCTGACTGGTCCTTCTCAAGCCATTTATTTTGCTATTGGGGAAAAATACTTGTATAAAAAGAATATCCTGTAAAAATATTGGGAGTAGAGACACTGAAACAATGACATTTTGCGGCTCTCTTCCTCGTGGTTTCCTCGTTCTGAATAATTCCCCCTTAATGGGCTGAATAGTAAAACCGATGAGCCCATTCTCCTGCTGACGTCATCCACCTGTTGGGGACGCTAGAGCCCTATAATGGTAGGCGTGGCTAACCGGCAGATTAAAGACTAATTTCTCGTCATCTGCGCATTGCTAAATTGTTGTATAATAATAATAATACATTTTATTTATAACGCACTTTACATTTGAAAAACAAATCTCAAATATATAGTCGAATCGTCTCAAAATATGATTATAATTCACATAATAATGCTATTTAAGACTTTTTTTTCTCCTGTCGTATGCTCTTTAAACACAAGAAGTGTAAGGTGCTTCACTTCCTTTCCATATTTTTGATGACAGACGACCCGTCTGTGAATCCGTAAAGAATTCAGATATTTAGGAGTACAGTATTTATTAGAGGAAAATCACTCACTACACATCCATTACAATAGGGCTCACCATAGAAATCCCCCCAAAACGAGATGACAGTATTGTTTGTATTGTTAGATCAGTATTGCAGAGCAAATGTAAATGAAACAGGTTTATGATTAGATGACTATTATTTTCACAATATGAAATGTTGTTTGCTTGAGAAATGTAAGATGTGGCATAGGATGTGAAAATGGCCTGAAATGCTTGAGTTGACAACCCTGTAACAATCTCTACTGGATGGAAACTACAGGTAAAAGAAAATATTGTGCACCTTGCCTTCAGAGGATTTTTTTTATTTCCGCAGAAGGTGTTGAAATCCTTGGTTAAAAAAGAAAAAAAAAAAACTCACCAAAATTTGCACATACGTGCGGCAAAATTTATATTTCGATAATTTTGCAACGTAGCAAAAAAATGCAACAAAATGGCTCAGTGGTGCCCCCTTGAAATTTTAAAATTGGCCTATAGCATTAGGGTTTGTCAGAGTAGAGCAGACATGTCCAAAGTCCGGCCCGGGGGCCAAATGCGGCCCACGGTCAAACTTCATCCGGCCCCCAGCCTCTGTCATAAAATCAACTACATCTGGCCCGCACACAGACTTAATACCGTATTGGCCCGAATATAAGACGGTATTTTTTGCATTGAAATAAGACTGAAAAAGTGGGGGTCATCTTATATTCGCGGTCTAGACATTATACCCATTTAAAACACTAGATGGCGCCAGATATCATTGAAGTGATGTTCTGTCATAAAAGAGCTCAGCTACTCTCAAGTTTAACCAGTTTGCATTATTTTATTGCAATGTTTTTCCTTATTCAGATTTGATTCAAGACTACAGTTAGTTAGACTTCACTTTGATGGTTAATTTATTGCAATTTTGTTGTATTATCACATTAAATTGGTTTATTTACATTTCAAAAACCAGAAGCCATTCATTTCCAAATGTGATTGCACTTTAGTTTACATATTTAAATGTTCAGATATTAAGATTTGAATGAGGCAAAATAACATGCTTTTTCTCTCAAATATATTGTTATAATCATTTGTTTCAGATGTACTGTAATTATTTTCTGTATAAAAATTAATTTGGTGTTCAAAAAATCTTTTTTCAAACTTGAGTCTTGAAAAAGAGGGGATCGTCTTATAATCAGGGCCGTCTTATATTCTGGCCAATACGGTAAATTGGTCAGCAGTGCTGCTACCAGCATATGAAGTTGCTTAGACACTAAATGCTGCTCCTCATTTACCCACTAAAAAGCAGCAGCACTCTAAGCAAAATTACACAGTGTGACCTTTTACTCCCATATTTCTAAAATGGCGACAATCAACAACAACAACAAAAAAGTTGACTGCGACAGCCGACGCTTCAAGGATAGGTGGAAATTGGACTATTTCTTTACTAAAATACGCAACAACTTGGTCTGCCTCATTTGCAAAGAGACAGTAGCTGTTTTTAAAAAGTTCGATGTGAGGCGATAATACCAAACAAGACATGCTGACATGTACGACAAGATTATAGGGAAGATATGCAACGAGAAATTGAAGCAACTTGAATCTAGTTTAATTTCACAGCAGCGGTATTTTGCAAGAGCCCGAGAGTCAAAAGAGAACGCCACAAAGGCTAGTTGATAGATTGTTGAAATTATTAATTAAAAAAAAATAATAAAGCAAATGTGACACACAGAATGGCTTGCTAAAATTTACTTAAATATATTGTTCTACGTAAAGGACGTCAGCCAAGGTCGCCCCCCCCCCACATTTTTACCACACCGAATCTGGCCCCCTTTGCAAAAAGTTTGGACACCCCTGGAGTAGAGTGATGAAATTTGGAGAGTCTATACCTTGTCCAAAACTGTTCCAAAAAAGCATTGGCACCTAAGCCTGTCGCAATATGTAATAATTCCATTTATCGCACGATAAATAAAAATGAAGGCGGTAATTTTACTACTACCAATATGCTATGCTTATGCTGTGTTTCACCAGTCAGTAAAATGACATTTCTGTATCTGTACACGAGCTCTGTTTTCTTGTATTCTTCTATTTATTGGTGCTAAAATTAGGGTGCGCATTATAAACGGGTGCAATAATTTCCCCAAGATTTTACAAGTAAATTTGGGGTGCGCATTATACACGGGTGCGCCTTAAATTCGGGAAATTACGGTGTTCGCATTTCGTTGTTCATGCACTGTACACTGTACACTTATTCAGCATGTTGTTCACTATTGTATTTTTATAATAAATTGCCTTTCAAGATGACATATCTGTTCTATGTGTTGGTTTTCATCAAGTAAATTTCCCCAAAAAATGTGACTTATACTCCGGTGCGACTTATGTTTTTTTCCTCTTCGTTGGGCATTTTATGGCTGGTGCAACTTATACTCAGGTGCGACTTGCAGTCCGAAAAATGCGGTACTTAATTGTGCAACAAATTGCCATATAGGAATTCCAAATTCCAATGGTCTGAGTTTGAACATTTTCGTGCTGCATATTTATAGTTGAGAAAAGTTTGCATCTATGCTGGATGACCTTATACAGTATTTCTGTGTAAAAGGGTAAAACAAAACCTCTTGAGAAAGGTCAAAACCTCATATAACTACATCATCGTTTGGGGATAAACAACGTGCACACAACAACACATAATTTCCTGTTAGAGCGCCCTGTGCCTGGCTTCCACAATTTGTGGGTACCCAAGCATTGAGAGCTGAAGGTGAAACCATTATGTTTGCATCCACTTACATTAAATATCCTTTCTCCAACTCAGGTCAGGTGAGGTTGGAGGTGAAAATGATACTACTTCAGGTGAAGCTGAGATGGTGGAGGGGGGTCTGTGGAAAATCTTCAATGCACAATTACTATCCACCTAATGTCAACACCTATTCAAACTAGATAAATGACCTTTAAACAACTTTGTAAAGAGGTAAAACGATGTACTGGAACATGAGAAGTGAGCAATTATTGAGATGGTGACTTACTGTCCATAAAACAGTAATGTTTCTTTCCTATAAAACAAAGCCTCGCTCACTCATCAGCATGCAGGAGGGAAACAAGAAGCTCATATTTCAATGAAGAAATGTTATACATGCCTCATTAATAATCATTAACTTCTTAATGACTGTTAATGCGCGAGTGCATGCTCAGGTAATTCACCTTCAGATATTACAAATAGGTTAAAAAAATCCCTTCATCCTTAATACATTACATTTTTATACTTTGTTGACGTAATAATCACATTATTTTTTTGATGAGCATTCATCTACAATTCAATAAAATTCTATTTTAAAAAACATGGAAAAAGCATTTCTTTTAGAGCTGTCCCAACTAGTTGACGTATTCGATGTCATCGATGACGTAAATATGTCGACGAGCACAACATCCCGTCGACGGTTAATGAAGGGTTAAAAAAATATATGCGTGGAAAGTTGAGAATGGCGGACGCTCGGTATGCAAGCGTGGAAAGCGGCACAAAGCCAAAAAAGGGCACCAGAGTGGCCAAGACATTGACTTATTTGAATGAAACAAATGAGGGTACACTGTTGTGTCCTAACCCTTCAATGCCAAGCTTGCATACCAGGCTGCACGCGGGCTGTGAATGAACACCTAAAGCGCCGTCACCCAGTTGTAATTTCGGAAGACGACAGGGGACAACAAGTTGACAGATCGTAAGTCTATCTAACTAACTAACGACATGTTTTATTAAAGTTGCTAAGCCTCTCGCGATATGCAATGAGTCCATTTATTGCACGGTAAATAAAAATGAGGGCAGTAATTTTCACGACTGCGTTTTATTAACGCGCGCGTGAGTGCGTGCAGACATTTGTGCGTGCGTGTTGATGGCATATGAGACTCCAGTTCCTTTCAAAGATGTTTAATGGTCATCAACACGCCGTAGAATTAAAGTTCAGACATACAAAATAAGGAAACACATCTATATTAAACACTGTAAATGTTAGCATTGCTACATTGAGGCTAATGGGGAAAAAAGACAACCTACTTTAGCCTGCTATAAAACATTGGCAGTCTTTTCCAAAACGCAAATTTGCGGTTAAAATGTGACACTTCAAACATGAAAAATCGCTGGTTCACGGCATTTGCAAACGAAATAAAGGAAAAAAAGTAAACCTATTACCGACACTACATGCAATGACGAAAAGTGCTTTTTTTGCAGAGTGCGAGTGGTTTTGCGAACGTACTTCCGTTGAACATTTCAAAATAAAAGCACGTCATGCTGGTCATATAAATAATGATTTCTGGAGTTAATCTCACATACTTCAGACTTCAGATTCTACACTAACAATAGCTTTAAAATGACACCCTTTATGAAGAATTTGATTGGCAATGAATAATTATTATAATTATTAAAATTAGGGCTGTCAAACGATTAAAATTTTTCATCGAGTTAATCACAGCTTAAAAATTAATGAATCGTAATTAATCGCAATTCAAACCATCTATAAAATATGCCATATTTTTCTGTGAATTATTGTTGGAATGGAAAGATAAGACACAAGACTGATATATACATTCAACATACTGTACATAAGTACTGTATTTGTTTATTATAACAATAAATCAACAAGATGGCATTAACATTAACATTGTTAAGGCGATCCATGGATAGAAAGACTTTTAGTTCTTAAAAGATAAATGTTAGTCCAAGTTATAGAAATTTTATATTAAAACGCCTCTTAATGTTTTCGTTTTAATAAAATTTGTAACATTTTCAATCAAAAAATAAACTAGTAGCTCGCCATTGTTGATCTCAATAATTACACAATTCTCATGGTGCTTAAACCCATAAAATCAGTCGCACCATAGCGCCAGCAGAGGGAGACAAAAAAAAAACACAAGTAACAAATGGCCATGACTCTGTGCTGTCATTTTAATCTGTTTGAGCGGGGCTTGTGCGTTAATTGCGTCAAGTATTTTAACGTGATTAATTTAAAAGCATTTGACCTCATTGTTTAGTTGTGATTTATTTTTGTTATTTACAGGTTTATTTCCTTTTTTTATTTACGTTATGTTTCAAAATGTTTTTGTTAATTACTTAGCATCAACAAAAATGTCATCGCTAAATTAGTAAAAAAAAAATCTATATATGATAAACTATATATATTAATATATGAAATTAGTCGACTAATTGTAAAAAGAGTCGGCTGACTAATCGGGACAAACAGTCGTTTCGGACAGCCCTAATTTGTTTTCAAAATCAGAATTAAGGTTGTGAATTTTTGGGATGAGGACGATTCAATGTGTATGTACTATATAGATACATGGGTTGCGTTTAACGACCATATTATGAGAAGCCATAACGGTTTGTTTATAATTCAGTTTGGAAGCGGTATTTGACACCATACTGAAGGAAACCGATACAGTTTGACATGACATGGCATATAGCGATTAGACATATTTTAAGAAATAAGATACATACTCGGAGTTAAACTTAATGTTGTCCATATTTATGGTATAAAAATGCAGCATTTAGCTTTGTTCCTTGACTCGAGGTAGGGAAAAAAGTCAAGATTGGTTGTTGAACCAGGGTAGGCTACTTAGAAAAAGTTTAGTAGCTTTAGTAGTTTAGTTCGGCTTTTGTTTTGAAGTTGCTCCTAGATTGCTGTTATGCTGATACTCTATTGCTTGCACGGGGTCCGCCAATGCCATGAAGTATTAGTTGTGTCCCAAGTCAGGGTCTGCACCCTTCTCAGCCGCGTCCTCCTCCATTCTAAGGTCATTTGCTGACACAGTACACGTTATAAAAGATGTTGGGTATTATTGATTACTAGTATGAGGAGCAATCCCAGTGAATGCCCAACAAGTTTCAAATCTTAATGAGCAAAACAAGTTGAAAATGCAGATGTTCTGGGAGTGGAGTGGATTGGATTAGATTAGGTGACTTCCAGGAAAATGCTGTCTAATCCTGAACATCCTCATGACACATCTCCAGAATAAACATAAATAGCATAATTAGCCTGCCAACTTGGCATAAGAATATTTCTCTTGCTTAGGAAGCTTGGATGTTCTTTTCAACACCAATCATCCTTGTCTGCAAAGCATTAAAGCACATGAGTTTAAAAGGAACTTGAATAAAAAGGATTCAGAAGACATAAAGATCACTTCAACAGAAATTTTCATTTTTGGGGCAATGACTTAGGACCATTCATAGTAAGATGTGGTGCATACAAGAGAGTGCTTTGAAATTGGATTTGGATTGGATTTATGAACTGCTTGATAAAGAAAACTGATTAATGACAGTCTGCCTCCTCCTTTTTTAATTCTGTTGTCTGGCTTGTTTAAAGACAATAAATGTCATTGACACAATTTATATCAGCGCTTCGCCCACAAAAAAAAAAAAAAACTCAATCAGCAGCACTTTTTTATTTGAATGAAAGGACTTTTGTCTTATTTTTGTAATGAGAAAGTTTTTTTTGTTTTATGTTCAGAACCTTAATAAAAAACTTCAGTTCAAAGTTTCATGTACTTAAAACAGTGCACTTGTAGATTAAAGTGTATCAGGAAGCTGTGAGAAAATATTTTCAAAGGAAATAGTTACTTACAACATGCCTAAAACAACTTTTAAGTTAAATTGTGAAGGCCATTGAAAAGGTGACATTTATCCGATCAATCGTTTCATTTTTCTTCCGATTAATCGATTGTAAAAATAATTGTTAGTTGCAGCCCTACTCTGTTGGAGCACAAATACCGTATTGAAGGGAATATAAGACGGTGTTTTTTTGCATTGAAATAAGACTGAAAAAGGGGGGGGGGGGGGGCGTCTTATACTCGCGGTGTAGACATTATACCATTTCACGACGCTAGATGGCGCCAGATATCATTGGAGCGATGTTCTGTCATGACCAGTGTTGGGCACGTTACTTTAAAAAAGTCATTAGTTACATTACTCATTACTTCTTCCAAAAAGTAACTGAGTTAGTAACTGAATTACTCTATAGTAAAAGTAACTAGTTACCAGGGAAAGTAACTATTTCCGTTACTTTAAAAAGAACTTGTTGTATGTCAAAGAATTTTGAAATTTTCTGAGCAGTATTCGAGTCAGTAGAATAGAGAAGAACAGACAGGTAGTTAACTTGTTAGGTGCTGCAGCATATTTGAATTGCTTACCACAGATGTCGACAAAAGGTTTGACCCGGGGCATAAATTACACATTACATGCAGGTTCTTTCCTTTAATTTCGACAAACTTGAAATAGTGTCTATATCTCCACCTCTTAAAGGACAATTTTTCTTCTGAACGCTCTGCCATCCCGACCCTGTGCATCTGTTTTGCGTGTGTGTGTTTGCCGCACGCGCGGTTCCGGTTTGCTTGTGAAATCACCGGCTCTGATTGGCTTACCACGACACATGACTCTAACCATCAGCCAATCAAAATGACTTCCATCGCATCTCTCGAGGGGTTGCATTCAGGTAGGCTCGTTTCCCGACAATTCACATCACCTTCAAAGCGTCTGCCGTCCTCAAGATGGAAGCAGAATTACCGCTGGCTGACAGTGAGAGATGGGAACGAGGCTAGCATCAGGTGTAGCAAACACAGAAACGTTACCAAACTTTGGAAAGCATTGTCTAATTGAATGAGCAGGGACAAACAGCTTGGAGTCAGAAGTACGTGCGCTATTCTCAAACCTGAATGCACCCCAAGTCTTGGATGACAAATCAACAGAGCAGAGAGTCGACTCGACACGGCTGGTAGCTTCTTCAATTTATTCAGAGTAAGTAACGCACCGCTTTTGACCGTCACTAACGGTAACGGCGTTGTAACGGCGGAAAAAGTAATTAGTTAGATTACCCCGTTACTGAAAAAATAACGCCGTTACGTAACGGCGTTATTTATAACGGCGTTACTTACTCCCAACACTGGTCATGACTAGGGCTGCAGCTATCGGATATTTTAGTAATCGAGTAATCGACTGAAAATTCTATCGAGTAATCGGATAAAACAAATTTTTTTTAGGTAAAGAGCAATTATAAATATACATGAGAAAACAAGACATTTCATTTAATATTGAACCATTTTCAGTCAATCAATGCCTTTATTTTCGATGTGCATTGTTGAAAACAGCCAACAATTGCATCTCAGGTGTGACTAGAATGAAAAAAAAGACATTCGCTGCTTTCATTCAAATTTTTTTTTAGATCTTATAAAAAATATATTCTTACCAAAAAATGCCATTACGCTTAATAACACACATCACTAAAAAGTGTTTTTCCCCTGTGTTTCAATTAAATTTCCATTTGTGTCAAGCTAATTTTAAGTTCTAGTTAAGTTTTAAGTTAGTCTAAACTGTAAGTCCTGATTGGATTTTGAGTTTTTGCAGTGTTTAAAATAGATGTATTGTAACATATCAAGTTATGATATGGCGGGGATATTCGCATGCGTTCCTGAACGCACCGCGTGACGTGCGAGGTTGAGGGAGATGCGGGAGAGCGGGCGGTGTGCCTTCCTGTTGTTGTGGTTCTAGCGGGTGCATGTGTGTCGGCTTTGGCGGACAGTTGTCTGTTGGTTGTTCCACAAGTTCCCAAAAAATAATAATAATTGCAACCTAACGAAGCAGGTGACTCTTTGTCAACGTTACAGTATGATACCTGCTGCATTGGAGCACATTAGGGACCAGGATACTTGGCGTTTTATCCAGCAATGTCTATTGAGCTAAAATTGACAGTTAGCATTATCAAGTTTTTATTTTACACCCTCATCACTCTACAGCGCTACGTTTTCACAAATTAAATTAAGCCTGTATGTAAGACACGTTAGCAACGCATCGACAGAGGTCATAATGTATAGAAACCTAGACCTACGCAGGGCTAATGTTACTGCTTTAAGATGGCGGCTGTTTATTATCGCCGCTGACTCTCTCATTTCGTATCTAGTTCAACATACATGTGATATCTACGAGACGCATTAGACGCTACCTGCTGCTACCACAGCAGCATCATGCGGGCTAGTTTTTAGCAACGTCGACGTAGTTTGTAGCAGCTGTTGGCTGCAGTAAGGTTTTTTTTTTAAAATTTATTGCTTCTTCCTCTACGCACGTGACATCAGCGCGTTGTCCCGCATTAAAAGTAGAAATTGTCAAATTGTCAAAAATTGTAGCGTAAGTCAGCGTCACATTGCCCCCTCCCTTGTTTTTGTACAGCCTGTTGAAAAGAAAACCATGTTCGCTATGAGCTATTTAGATATTATAACTACAACTATGTTCTTGCAACTGGTCAGTGCGAAAGAGGCTATTGTAATAAAGCTGGAGCACTTCATTTAAGCATAGGTCCCTCAGTGCATAACATGTGAGCATAGCTTTTGAATTGTATAAGGCAATAACGTCAGCGATGGCTTTGGCTCTGTTTGCGCTTAGATATAGAGACTAATAAACAGGAGACATATTTGTTTTTCTTTCTCTGCCTAATTTGCATTAATAACATGCATTTGCATGATTAAAGCGTTTCCAGAGTCATACTATACAGCTATGTATGGAACAATGCCGACACGCTGTCCTTGTCTTATCCACCATCCACATTAAAATGAAAATTTTCCCATCCATCTCAAGAAAGTTTTCCTTTTCCTCGCTGTCACTAATCTATGAGTGTACCTGAAACTGGACTGTTGGGGATTGCTGAATATGTGGATTTTTGTTGCTAATGCCATGGGAAGCAAAAATTCAAGCATCACTTGAATATGTTCTAGTCGCTTCAGTCTTAAAAACCAAAAACCTCAAAGGTTGGCTCTGAAATGCAGTCGACTGCCTCTCTTTTAAACTATGTCTTTTTGTAGACTACTGATATTTGGCTGACCTTAGAGTCTTTATGGGGAGAGATAGAATAGACCAGGCTTTCTCCAAATGTTCGCCGACAAGCTTGTGTGGGCTTAATGGAGGAGCGGTGATAGAAAAGATTGCAAGCTAAGTCAATAGAAGCAATTCTGGCCAGGTGTGGGTAGGGCAAAAGAGGCTGGATAATGTCATCTTGAAACATTGTATTATAAGTAGAGGTGGGAATCTTTGGGCACCTAACGATTCGATGACGATTACGATTCAGAGGCTACGATTCGATTATAAATCGATTATTGATAACGATTATTCCACATTTTCTAATCAATAAACATCGTCTATTGAGCAAAAGTGTTTGCCTGTTGCTGACTCACCGCGAACCTAGAAATTTCGGAAAACACAGTTAAAAACAATAAATAATATACTCAGATCCCCATTCTGTATCAGCAGCTTTAAACTACATTCAATTAATTTAATGTTGTGAATCAACCGTTAAAGTTTTAAAATTGCTCCTGTTATTCCATAATTTCCCTTTTGTCTACTTTCGACATGTGAAAGTTTTAAAACTATTTTAAAGATAGATTCAAGTCAATATTTTACCAATTTAGGAGTATTTTAGATAAAAAGTTAATGAGGTTCGCTTGGAAGGTTCAATACAACAGCCTACAAGGGAAGTCTACTGCTTTAAGATGGCGGCCGTTTACTAACGCCCGCATCTAGCTTTTTGTACATGTGCTGCTAACGCCACCGAGTCCATATTGCATCTAGTCCTATATAAATATGATATCTACCGTTCCATTATATGGACGTACTTTGTAGTAGCTGTCGGCAGCAGTCAGGTATGTTGTTGTGTTTTTTATCTCGCGGCATGAGTTGAGCTAAAGCCGTGAGTTGAGCATTGGCATTACCCGAGGGGCCGGGTAATGACAAGCATGATGTTTAGCTACTCTCGCTCCGTTTCTCATTGCGTCCCGAAGACCGCGCGGTGTGCAGAGTGTGTTTTACTTCAGCTTTACTTGGCATATTTCAATAATCGGAATTTGGATGTTTGTGAATCGTTCTCGAATCTTCCACAGCCGAATCGCGAATAATCTAAGAATCGGAAATTTCGCACACCTCTAATTATAAGTGAGAGCCGAGATTCACATTTTTCATCTATGTTTGATCTACTGGCCTGCATCAAACATCTTTGGGGGGTGGTGGGCATGGGAGGTGGTGGCGCGTCCCCTCGTCTCACCCCGGAAGGCCGGATGAGGGCGCGGATGGCCTGGGGGACTAACCTGGATCCCAGGGGGATGACGGCGGCCCCCTTGCTGGGCTGCGGGAGAGGAGATGGGCTGCGCTGGCTCACCCCCCCCACCCCCATTGGCTGGGAAAGAGCCGCGGCCCTGGGAAGGCTTCCGCCGGCATTTCCACTCGTCGGCAGGACTATTACGTCTGATGGGATTCACGCATGACTAGGTGTAATTGGACACACTCAAGTAGCAAAACTCAGTGTCAGGATTAGCGATCAGATAGCATAGAATAGGATGCCAGCATACTCAGACTCACAAGGGATTCACACAAATACTGGGTTGTACTCCTCACATGGCTGATTTGTGTACAATCCACCTCTCCCAATCACTTATCCTTCTGACTCCTCCCCCTTTCTTTTTTCCTTGGTCATCAGGTCCCCCACATGGTGTCAACTGGAAATACAACTGGCTAATGATAGCACCAATAAATTCATAGTTAGTGTATATGTTAAATGTACTTCATGTTGTTGTTTGTACCTCTTCTGTACCCACTCTAACTCCTCCCTGTTCACTGCTTTCTACAAATTAACGAGGCATTTTGAATGATCACAATGGGAGTATGTCATACTCCCATGCGATATATTAAAACTGTTTAGACCAATCGGACACTCAAATTTCCATTCTCCGTGTCAAGCAGCTGAACAGGAAAGGTTTGAAAGAAAAGAAGAAACATTTTTGGTGATTATAACATACAGTACACAGTAGATATGGGCATTTGGGCACCGTAATACGACTCCAACAGCACAATATCAGCATACCACTACCAGCTGAACTAAACACCCAGAACAAGAGGCATTTCTAATATTGACTTTGATGTTGCTCTAAAAGCCGCCCCTGAATTGGATGTCATTCATTCTGTTGCGCGCATGTACTAATGTGGTGGCCAATGAGTCTTTACAGTACATTCTATGATAGAAAAAGAAGCTCGTTCAGTGTTCTGGACACACTGTGCTCTTGCCAGATTGAGGGTTACAATTAATCAATCTTTTTGCGAAAATTGTAGACACGAAAAGATGTTGAAATGGCTAACTGCTGAGTTTCGTTTCCCAAGGCTTTGTTGGTCTAAGGGGGTGAAATGCTTGACCAACAGTGATTTGTCCTTAAAGCCACCCCAAATTCTATAATGTGATGATGAACGTTCCTTACTGTTAAATTTTTACAATCCATCTTCATATTAAATGAAAGTGATTTAATTGGGTTATATCAACAAGGATGATAGATTTTTGTGCTTGTTTGACAGACCTTTATGTTTCTGTCCATCTCAATATTTTCTTTTCTACGTGAAGCAGATAAGCTAATTAAAGAGAAAACCGACAGTTCAGTGCAATGTGTTGGAAGCTCACTATCACTATATTGTGCAAGTTTATCTATTGTCTATACTGCTCATTTTGTTCAGTCATGGGAAGATGAAAAGGCAGGCTCCATCCGGGCTAATCACCAATCAATCACAGAGCACATACAGCATATACGCATGACTATTCACACTCACATTTACACTGTTAATAATTTGGAACTGACTACACCATCAGTTACACTGCATACCATATTCTTCACTGCCTATCAGAAAAATGTTAACACAAAATCTCTGTCTCGATGCTCTATAATCCATATGGAAAATAAAATTGACTATTTTGTTTTTATATCATCATATCATCAGCGAAGTATACACTACGGATGTCCTAATGCAGTTTTTTTTTTTTTTTAACTTGCGATCTGATTTTTTTCCAACATATGTTTTGCAGATACCGATCCAATAACTATCATTATAGACCAGTAACATAATGCTGAAATAATGTAACCAGTAAACAACAAATCATATTTTTTGTATTAAAGTGTGACCTGAAGAAATTCTCCGTTTCAAAATATTACACGACACTCCGTTACTATCATTAGTTTCTAAAGAGCAGTTGTCTCACTCAGGGTACATATTTGCCTCGTGATTTGATTTACAGCAGTCAAAAAGCATGATGGTACTGAAAACATGAGACGACTGGATCGGATCCAATCTTGTTTATTTTTCAAAAGCTCACGGAAAAAACATTTACACATATTCTTTTGCCTATGTTTTAGAGTGTCTTATGGTGCAGGCATTTATTGTGTTGCATCGTTTGTTTGAGGTGGTATTTCTACAAGTTAGTTAAGGGCTGACATCTTGCAGATGTCAGGCGGGGAGTGTACTGTCCCTCGATCTTAAACTGCATCTTAAATAGCATTATTATGTGAATTAGAATCATTATCATATTTTGAGACGATTCGACTATGTATAACAATTTGGCAAAGCGCAGATGACGAGAAACGAGTCTTTTAATCAGCGGTTTGGACCTGCCTGTCATGTTCAAGCCGAGGAAAGCGCATTCTCGGCGGGCACGCAAATATGACCGAGCAGGCTGGATCGGCTAGCCAAAACGGCTGACGTCGGAGCGGGGTGCTGCTCGTGGCCAAGCCGAGGAAAGCGCATTCTCGGCGGGCACGCCTTCATCGGCCGGCAACCACGGGGTGGGCCTAGCCGCCGGTCGTCAGCTGTGTGGCCTTCTCGGTGGACAGGGAGTATTTTCAGTTCACCCACAAAATGCAAGCCACCTCCTTATTAAAACATGTGCCATGATCCCAGTATTTGACATAATATAAAACATGTAGCTTACTCACCTCACAATGGTCCCACAGTTGTTGGACTTGTTTTGGCAGATATCCATGGTGACGGGAACTTTTTGAAACTCAAAAAGGCTCACACACTCCTCCCTGGTGCAGCAACAAAAGCCTGCAGCACACTGGGCTGGTGTGATGCGAAAAATAAACAAAATAATCTGCAAAATCAGCTGAATCCGCAGTCGTTCTGCATAATGTAGTATTGGCTGTATACTGAAGATGTTTATCCCGATGACGTCACATTTGCATTCTTCGTAAAGCCAGGAAGTCACTCATTTTCATGGCACAGGATTCAAAAAATTGAATAAATATATCGATCGCTTTCACACACATCCAAGCGGTCCATTTCATTCAGGAGCATAAAACACCGCGTGATATATGAAATAAACATGCTTTTTGCCGTCATAGGCACTTTGAGTTGACTACTTTTTAAGTTTTATTTCTTTCTAAACTGATATATTGTTCATCCGTCCACAAGATGTCCCTATTGTAAATCCGGACTCTACGGCTTTTCTTTGGTTTTGCTATGTGC